>NC_139326.1:779297-861797 GCF_056507025.1 Lutjanus erythropterus
GACAAACTACGTAAAGGACGTAACAAGACAGAGATTCTACTTTTACCTGAGTATCTGTACTTGTACTGCAGTAAAGACTGAGAGGACTGTTGTCTCCTCTGGCAGTCAGTGACCAATCACAGCTCTCCACAGTTCAGAGTCCAGGCTGATTATTGACAGTTGAATGACATCATAACTCCAGGTGTTGTGTTGATGTGCAGGTGATCCGTAAAGGCTGGCTGACCATCAACAACATCGGCATCATGAAGGGCGGAGCTAAAGAGTACTGGTTTGTGCTGACTGCAGAGACCCTGTCCTGGTACAAAGACGATGAGGTAACACACACACACACACACACACACACACACACATAAATATTGTTGTTGTGTTTATTGTTGTTGTTGTCGCCCCCTGCAGGAGAAAGAGAAGAAGTACATGCTGCCTGTAGACAACCTGAAACTCAAAGACATCGAGAAGAGTTTCATGTCCAGCAAACACATCTTCGCCCTGTTCAACACTGAACACAGGTGTGTGTGTCTGTGTGTGTGTGTGTCTGTATGTGTGTCTGTGTGTGTTTCTGTCTGTTTCTGTGTGTGTGTGTGTGTGTGTCGGTGTGTGTGTCTGTGTGTGTTTCTGTTTGTGTGTGTGTGTGTGTGTGTGTGTGTGTGTGTTTCTGTGTGTGTGTGTGTGTGTCTGTGTGTGTGTGTGTCGGTGTGTGTGTGTCTGTGTGTGTGTGTGTGTGTCTGTGTGTGTGTCTGTGTGTTTCTGTGTGTTTCAGTAGATCTGTGGAACATAAGAGTTCTGCAGAAACTGCAACAATTAGTTGATTGATTGATTGATTAGGTGATTAATAGAAAATTATTCATAACCAAAAAGTCAAGCACTGAAATGTTGAATTGACTATTAGTTAATATTTAACTGATTATTTAATTAATCAGACATTTTAGGACGTCATCTTGGACTTTGATTGTTAAAGGAAAGACTTGAAAAAAAGAATAGAGTTAAAATAATTGTTTAAAAAAATAATTGTTCTAAAACTGTGAAATATTTGTTATTTCCAGCTTCTTTAATGTTAAGATTTGTTTCTCTTTGTCATTTACAACAGTGAACTTTGGGTTTTGAGCTGTGTGATGAAGTACAGAAGTCATTTGAAGAAGCCACTTTGGGCTCAGGGAAATTATGATGAGCATTTTTCACAATTTTCTTCAGATTTTATTGGATAAACATCTAACCTACATCTATAATGAAAACAGTCTTTAGATTCAGCTCTAATATGTTGAGTGATTCTAATAAAAACACAGAATGTGATACAGATTTACTGACGGAGCAGAATAATGTTCACACGTATGCAGATGATACTGTTTTATATCTGTCAGAAAACTTTCCTCACATTCAACTGTTAATCAAGTGAAAATGTTTCAGGAATGTTTACAAAGACTACCGTCAGCTGGAGCTCGCCAGCGAGTCTCAGGAGGAGGTGGACAGCTGGAAGGCTTCTTTCCTACGAGCTGGAGTGTACCCTGAACGCAGCGTGGTACGGCGCATAACTGCTGCTACATTCATACACGTTTACTGCAGTATTACAGCTACTACATCATGATTGCTGCAGTATTACTACAGGATTACTGAAGCATTCCTATATTACATTGTTACATAATAACTGCAGTAATATTACTGGTTATTACACTGTTATAACATATTATGACACTAACATGCTTCATTTCTCTCCTTCTGTCCTGCAGGATAAAGAGAAGGTGAGTTCTGTCTTCTTATGAACTGACATGTGTTTCTATTATTTTGTCCACCCCATTTATACCAAGTGATATGTATTTGATGGGCGGCCATGTTTGTGCAGGTGGAGGTGGAGGAGACGAGCAGCGACGGGCAGATCCACAGTATGGACCCTCAGCTAGAGCGACAGGTGGAGATCGTCAGGAACCTGGTGGACTCGTACCTGGCCATCATCCACCGCACCGTCAGAGACCTGATCCCCAAGACCATCATGCACCTGATGGTCAACAACGTACGACACACACACACACACACACACACACACACTCACACACAGAGATAGACACACAGAGGAAGTGTTGTAATGAGTCATGTGACTTCCTCTGTGCTCCTCAGACGAAGGAGTTCATCCACTCTGACCTGCTGGCTCAACTTTACTCCTGTGGAGACCAAAACAGCCTGATGGAGGAGTCCCAGGAACAGGTAGGGACACAGAGACAGACAGGTGGACTGAGAGACAGACAGGTGGACTGAGAGACAGACAGGTGGACTGAGAGACAGACAGGTGGACTCAGAGACAGACAGGTGGACTGAGAGACTGAGACCCTTTTATATTATAGTACAAAAAACGTGATGAAATTATTTTAACAATTCTTGAAGAATAAAAAATGGTTCTTAAGATGAAAATGACTCTTAATAGAACCTTCAGTCTTACAAAGAACCCTTGACAAACCCTTTGTTCAAAAAAGGGTTCTACGGAAGTAAATGGTTTTAAGTAAACCCCAGCTCTTCAGGTAGAACCCTTTTAGAACCTTTATTTCTGTGTGTGTTTTCTCATGTTCTTGTGTCTCAGTGACTAATGGAGACAACAGTTTGTGAAATGTGTCCTGTATTGAGGGAGATGCTGCTCAAGATGCTGCTGGTGAAGAAGGCAGGTGAAGATGACCTGCAGGCCAGCACCGGAGGTCGGCGGTGAAGCGGGACCCTTCTGGAGGTCAGCACTGAAGATGGAACCCCTCTGGTGGTGAAGATGGAAGCACTCTGGAGGCCAGAGCCAAAAATGGAACCCCTCTGGAGGCTGATGGCAAAGACAGAACCCCTCTGGAGGCAGGTGCTGAAGATGCAATCCTTCTGGAGACCAAGGCCACAAAGGTCTACAACAAGGCTGGAGAGCAGGAAAGGCAGCTGGCACCAAAAGATTTGGCTGCAGGGCCGGAGATGAGTGACAGGGAGACTGGCAGGTGAGACAGAAGAATCATTGAAAAAGGAAGCTAGACCAGCACCAGCTAAAGACTGCTGCAGCTCAGGTACAGGGGACGGCTGCAGCTTGGTGGACACCTGGGAGACACGATGTCAGTGAAAGCAATGCTTCTTCCTGGAAGGCTTCCCAGAAGACTCCAGGGTAGGATCAGGTAGGGAACTGCCTGGAGGCTGAGACAAGGGAGGCTGAACAACAGGGAGCCTCAGCGTCTTCCGGGGCCTCACTTTCTTGTGGGGGCCGTCCTGAAAGCTACCAAGCTGACAGACAGGTCAGTGTGATTATAGGTGACTGTCTGTCTGTCTGTCTGTCCTCCAGGCTCAGCACCGTGATGAGATGTTGAGGATGTACCATGCTCTGCGTGAAGGCCTGGGCATCATCGGTGACATCAGCACCTCCACTGTCACCACAGCGATGCCACCGCCTGTCGACGACTCCTGGCTGCAGGTGACAGGGATGCCTTCAGGACGCAGGTAACCTAGCAACTGCTAACCTGTGACATAGATACAGTACATCTGATCCGCCTCACTGAGTCCCCCTGCTGGTCTCTACAGGTCTCCCATGTCCAGCCCAACCCCGCAGCGTCGGGCCCCTCCTGGACCTCCTCGTCCAGGCGGCCGTGCAGCCCCTGGCCCACCATCTCGTCCCGCGGTGTCACCTGACCCAGGACCCCCACCCTCCGTCCCATCCCGACCCAACAGAGCACCCCCACCTGGAGTCCCCAGGTACTATACACACACACACACACACACACACACACAGTACAGGTGACCAACAGCACACTGGTCACTTCCCAGTCGTACACTGGTTCTGTGTGATGTGTTCAAAGACTGTCAGGAAAGAAGAGTTTACTGTGTTGTGGTCATTATAAACTGAAGTGAATCCTGAGTGAAACCCTGATGGTTTGATGCTTTAAAGTGGTACTTACACTGTGACAACAGCTGTCAGAGTTAACCTTAATCCTGCAGCAGATGTTCTAGCATCATGCTAACATCTGTATTTATTAAGTTTAGTTTTATCATCACTAAATTGGAGCAGGATGCAGCTCGCAGATGAGTCCTTAGGCCAGACACCTGATCTAAATGCTGTCTGATAATGTTTGAAACTGAGAAACATGAAACATGATGCAAATGAAGAAACTAAATGATCAGAGACTGCCTGTTAGCTTAGCTTAGTCAGATATGTTCCTCTCATAATAAACACACACACACACACACACACAGGTAAGACCCACATTTACATCTGAAGGACTCGCTGTTAACTTTAATCATCACTTAGCCTCCAGAAAATGTTACAGTCTGATTGGTTTATTTGTAGTCATGGACCACACAGTCTAAACAGGTCTTTAGATCAGCTGAAGACTGCATTCCCCATCAGCCCCTGCTGTATCAGGAAGCTGCCTGATGTCAAAACTTTACTACAATGCTGCATTCAGGTCACGTGGGAGCTCTTTTTCCATCTTGTGTCACTTCACCCAAAAAGATGTTTTCGTGAACTCTTCGGTTGGAGGCTGATTGGTCAGTGTGAGCGGGAGCCGTTAGCTTGTGATGATGTGTGATGATGCAGAAAATCATACCAGCTGCAGCCTGCAGGTGTCACCGCAAACTGCTTCAACCAATGAACTCACACTCGCACAACAAACAGTCAGTCTGGTTTGATTTCATGTAAATTCAGTTCAAATTTGAGCTCCATCTGTATACAGAGAAACTTGAAGCGGCTGGTTTCACTGATCTGAATGAGTTTGAGCTGTAAAACTGTGATGTTGAAAATTATAATATTTAGAGGAAACTGTAAACTTAATTGTGACATTTTCTGACATAAACACTAACTTAAGTGAATAGATCAGTAACTTTAAACAGTAATAATCCACACTGTGCTGTGACCTGAATGCATCATGAATGTGGTTCCAGATGTCTGCAGATGTTCAGATCAGTGAAGACCTGACCTGAGTCCAGTTTGGTTCAACACACACAGAACATCAACTCTGACTGACGTCCATCAGAAAGTCAAAAATTAAAATAACAAAATAAAATTGAATATGTGATCAAAATAACGTGAACTGATAAAATTCCTCTGAAACCTGAATCTGTCATTTTTAACCTGATGTTAACCATGACTCAGCACATTGTTGTTGTTGTTGTTGTTTTTTGTTTTTGTTTTTTTACCAAACTGGACCCAGAGATGAAGTGAAACACCACACAGTGTTTTGTATCAGAGCAAACCAGAGTTCATTTAAAAAAAAACAGCATTTTTATTATTATTCTGTGGTCAGAATTTCTTCTTCATTGGTGCTTTAGAACAAACACTGCGATCCACAAACAACCTGCACAGACATGGAAAAGAAAGACTGGTCTTTCTTTCTTCCTCTCCTCCTCCCTCCCCTGCACATTCTTATCTTCATCATCCCCAGTCTTCTTCACTCTGCCATCTTTAAACACAAGTGAGCGGTAAAGGATCAGTCCCACATTTTGGGAAATCACCAGTTTTATCTCTGTGAAGAGGGACGTCCAGGACATGATTAGCCTAGCTTAGCTCAAAGACTGGAAGCAGGTGGAAGCTGTTAGCCTGGAACAATTAAACATGAAAAATATAGCTTCAGCAAAAGTTACCGCTGAACCAATACCAATACTCGTGTTTTCATTCTAAAGTTTCAGACGTACTTATAGCATTTAGCGTGGTAAACAGCATGCTAGTAAGGAGTTTCAGACAGAGTGTTGGTTAATGCTAGTAAAAATGCTAAGCTAATGTCAGCCAAGACCGTGGAAAAAGTCAGATGGTCTCAAACAACAATTAATCCATCAAGCTAATTAATCTACCAGAGATGTCAGTGAAGTTGTGTCTTCCAGCTTCAGCGCTGGCCACAGGTGGGCCAACGTTAGCTGAAGGCATGCTAATGTTAGCTGCAGCTGCTTATAGGCTATCAAACAGTACACTCTTCAGCTGTTAGATGTGTTTAGTGTTAACCATCCTGATGACCACTTTTGACTCTCAGGTATTGAAATATGGACGATTGATTTAACGTGAAGTGATATCCTGTCGTATCGACGTAATTCGATCAGACCTTTAAAAGTGCAAAGTTTGGTGGACAGCTGGACTTTCAGCCAGTTCAAACTACACTGCAATAGAAAATGTAATATATAATGTTAATATAGGCAGGCTAACACTTTCCATCTGCTTCCAGTCTTTGTGCTAAGCTAGGCTAAAAACACCCCGGACCAGCTCTGGACTCACAGAGACGAAACTGAACTGTCACCATATACATCCACCTGGAGCCATGTCTGTCTGTCTCTCTAACCATCTGTCTGACTGTTTCTCTAACCATCTGTCTCTCTGTAACTGTCTGTCTGTCCATCTGTCCATCTGTCTGTCTCTCTAACCATCTGTCTGTCTGTCTCTCTAACCATCTGTCTCTCTGTAACTGTCTGTCTGTCTGTCTGTCCATCTGTCTGTCTCTAACTGTCCATCTGTCTGTCTCTCTGTATCTCAGACTAACTGTTTGCCTGTCTTTCTAACCATCTGTCTGTCTCTCTAACTAATTGTCTGTTGCACTAACTGTATGTCTCTAAAACCGTCTGTATCTCTGACTGACTGCCTGCCTGTCTCTCTAACTAACTGTCTCTCTGTCTGTCTGTCTACCTGTCTCTCTCTCGCTCTGTTTGTGCGATCCTGTTCTAACAGTACCTCATAAGGCTAAACAGGAAGCTCTCAGGTGTGTCAGTGTCAGAACAGGTCATATTGACCATATATGGTTATTCTTTCAGAATCTCTATCAGTGACCAGTGAGGAGTCCACCAATGGTACGTCAGCTGTTTGTGTGATGTCACTGTCTCTCACCAACTCTTTGTGTGTGCCTCATCGTCCAATCAGATCGCCATGTGACCCCGCCCACTTCCCCAGCATCATAGTTAGCTGTGTGACTGACAGCTCCATTGTCGTGTTACTGACTGTTTGTCTGTCTTTCTGTCTGTTTCTCTGTCTGTCTGTCTTGTCTGTTGTTGTCTCCAGTCGGAGGGCTCCTGCATCTCCATCTCGACCCTCCAGACCAGACTCTGACTCCTCCCTCTAACACACACACAGACACACACACACGTCCACAGCTGGTTCAACATGTGCACAGATGTCTCACATGTGGTTTTGGAGCACAAAGAGACTCACAAACACACTTCAGAACCAGCTACGACTGGTTCCACCTGGTTCTGACCGACTACAGAAGGTTCTACTGGTTTCACTGGGTGCCAACTGGTGACAACAAGGTTTCTACTGGTTCTTACTGGTGTCAGCTGGGTTCAATAAGTTCTTACCGGTTGAAGATGTATCCAACTGATTCCTACTGGTTTCATGTGGGTACGGATTGTGGTTCATGTCTGCTGGTTCCAGCTGGTTTCAGCTGGTTGCCACTGGTTTAAATTGACCCTTCCCAAGTTATTGTGCTCTGTTAGCTAATGTTAGTTAGCTGGTTAGATGTAACTAGCTGCCAGCCAACATTAGCTGGTTGTGTCTAGAAGAGAACCGTTGATTTGGAAAGTCTCATGAGACTTTTATCTGTTTCTCCAGGAGCTGTATGAAGGTTCCTGGACTGGCTTGAAGTTCCAGGACAGTATGGCACGTTCCAGGTAGTTAACCTCTTGTGGGGTCATTAACACCGTCAGAGTCACTGAAGTCACATGTGAGAGTTGAGGTGTGAATGGGTGTTAATCTATCTGATGGTAGTTCCAGATGGACAAAAATGGCTTCTTTCTCTCCTCTGTCCAACTGTTGGTCTTTCCTGAATGAAATACATACACTTCTGCAAAAAAAGACCCCACAAGATGTTAAATACCTGGAATTTCCCATCAGTCACTTAGAACTGAAGAAACCTCTTGGATGATAAAAGGTGAAATGTTTTCAAGAACCTCAAGCGAGTCCAGTTGCCGTCGTACAGCTCCTAGAGATACCACGGTCTGGATGACTGAGAATCTTCACAGACATTTGTACGTATGATTTCTTCATTGTCGTCATTCTACACACTCATGGTGTTTTATAAAGTGACTGCTGCTGTGATGCACATCTGTGTCAGTTTAGGGACAAGAACACCTGGTTATGGTTAGATGAAGATCATGATTTGAGTTAAAATGACATATTTTGCAGGTCTGAGGTGACCTTCTAGACACAACCACGTTAGCTATCAGAGAAAGTAGGTGAATAACAATTGATGTAGATTAACCAGCTGGTTAGCTAGTGTTTTGCTAACATTAGCTAACTTAAGATGAACCAAATTCAAAAGGTGTTTTTCTTTTCAACATAGATGAGCTGAGCTCAGAGCAGATCTAAGTACAGAAAACAGGAAAGGACAAAGCTGACCATGGTACCACCAGGTAATGAGCTTACTCAACTGTTATTGGAGCACAGAGCAAAACCAGGCGGGACATCAAAAGGGTCAGCTATCTGCAGCTTGGTTCACCTGGCTCCAAGATGTTTCTGAGGTCCCAGCTGGTTCCAACATGGGCCTACTGCTTCCAGCTGATTCTTCTTGTTCTAACTGCTTCCAACAATTTTCTACTTGTTCCAGCTGGATCCAGCAAATTCTCACCGGTTCCCACTGGTTCCAGTAGGTTTTGACTGGTTACAATAACTTCCAGCTGGTAGCAGCGGGTTTTTACTGATTTCAACAGGTTCCTACTTGGTGGCTCAGTTGGTCCCAAGAGTTTCTGTTGGTGCTAACTGGTTCTAATATCTGCCTACTGGTTCCAGCCGGTTCCAGTGGGCTCCCATTGGATACTTTGCATCATCATTGCATGAAGGCCCACCCTACTCTCCCTCTGATTGGTTTACCTTGATATTCTTACCCTAACCTGACCCAGTCTCACTCCTCCTGTCTTAATCTACCCAGCCCAACCAAAAAAGACAAGCCAATCAGAAGCAGAGGAGGGCAGGTCTTCACGGAACATGACTGGGAGGGTGAAAATCACGTTTTAACTGGTTCTGACTGGTTCTAACTGGTTCTGACTGGTCACAACCACTTCTTGATGGTTCTTACTTGTTCCAACTGCATCTTATGAGATCCATCTCTTAAAGATTCCAACTGGTTTTGATTGGTTCCAGTCCATTCTGGCCAGTTCCAGCTGGTTCTCACCGACTGTTTCCATCTCATTCTAACTGGTTCTGAATGCTTTGAGTGTTTCCAACTAGCTGTAACTAGATGGTTGAATTTGTTCTAACTTGTAAGTGGTTCAATCTCTGACTGGTTCCAAACGGGTGTGAATTTATTTCAACTGGTTCCAACCTGTTCTGACTAGTTTGAAGTGGTTTTAACAGGTTCTACCAGAGAACTGTTGATGTGGACATTGACCCTGAAATCCCACTCATGCTTTTTTTTTTTTGGTTGCTCTCTCTGACTGGTTCCCACTGGTTCCCACAGGTACCATCAGAGTATTGATCATTGATTGACCTCTGACCCTTGAACCCTCCTGCCAGTTTACTTTTCTGTCGATTCACAGTTGTTCTCTTTTCTTTTCTCTTTCTTCATGTTTGTTTTTTGTCATTTTTTCCCCAGTCGTCCCAGTAAAGGTAGCCCCGCCCATGGAGAGAGCCCCCAGTCTTCTATTGAGGGTTAACCTGAATGGAGTGTGTGTTTGTGTCTCTACTGAACTGTTCTACTGGTCTCTACTGATGCTGTGTTACTGTGAACCTTACTAGTAATAATAATACGAAGTATCAGCACATTATGAATATATAGCAAATGATCAGCTAAATACTATTGCAATATTGAGTGTATAGATGTGTAGTCTGTCTGCCCAGGAGGGCGAGACAGGTCACCTGCCTGTCTGTCTGCCTCCTCACACTGTCACAACAACAGAAACATGTGATTCATCAGGTTTATTAAGTACTGTAGAGGACTCCAGAGATGGTGTCCAAGTGAAGACCTCTCACTCCTCTCTGGATCATCAAACCTGCCTGCACACAGCTAGCCAGTTAGCCAGTTAGCTAGTTAGCTAGCTGTATCGACTCCTGGAACAAAATTATGTAGTTCTATTTTTCTTTACTGTGTTTCTGTCCTGTATGAAGCCAATGTTCTTCTGCTGAAACTTTTCTTTACAGTGTAAAGTTTACATATTGTTTTAACTTGCAGATATTTATTAATCTATTTATTGATTTATTTATTCATCTGTGGTTCTTTTTAAAATGGCATTATTGGTGTTGATGTTTACCACCAAACACGTTTAGCATTGTTAGCTTTCTTACATTTAAACCAGTGGTCCTAGAATCTACTCTACTGGATTCTAGTCCTTCTCTACTCTGTTCTAGTCTGCTGACATCTGTCCTCTGAGTCTTGTTATCTGGTTTTAACCAGTTCCAATACCTGTTTCCAGCTGGCTCCTACTAGTTGTAACTGGTTGTTACTGGTTCCACTGACAGGTTCCAGTTGTTTCCAGCTGGTTTTGAAAGAAACTTACAGTTTTAAGTCCCGCCCATTTTTGCTCTGTGTTCTTACTAGCCAGCCAATGTACATAAATTATTTGGTAGCTACATCTTATAGCCTAGTGTTAGCAAAACCCTTGCTAACTAGCTAGCCAATGATTTATGTAAGTGAGCTAGTGAACTACAGGAAACAGGAAATGACAAAGTTGACCAAGGTTCCACAAAGGGGTGGGACTTAAGGAAGGTCCTTTGACTCAGTGAGTAGCAAACTGCCAACAGCAACCTAACCTGACACGCCAGATTGTTGTGTTACACAGAATCAGTTGAAAAAGTCAAAAAAAGGGCAGGCACTTTCAAAAAACACTTGGCGGGTGATTGGATGAGCCATCTGTCCATCACGTCTAACACAGGCCAACTTCAACCAATCAGATTAATCAACTATATGACATAGCTGGAGAGTTATTCTGCGAGGCAGCTGGATTCGTGAAATCATGTGACCTGGCGTGTCAGATGACGACCGGCGGCGCCTGTTGGTAAATCAGATTGTCACTGAAGCTGGTCGGAAGAAGAGCGAAAGCATCAGCCATTTAGGAGGCGTCTTTAAAGTCATGCTTTATTTTTTTAGGGCATTTTCCTTGTGAGTTTTCTTTTCTGAAAACAACTATGTGATTTGGATTTAATTACCTGTATTAAATTTCATTAATTAGGAGTTCATCAACTGAACTGAGCTGGAATTAGTCCCAGATCACAGAAATCTTTTCAGGAAGCTCACATGGAAATGATCATGAAATGATCAAATAAAGTGTAAATTCATCATTATAGCATTATCAAAAACAGAATTTGTAGCAATAGAAAAGTATTGTTGTTGTTATATTCCTCTGATGTCTTTGAGGTTAAATATTTTGATTTATAAAAGTGTTATTTTTGGTTGTTGCTGGACATCTGAAGAGTGAAACTGTTGCAGGAGACAGTTTGGTGTTAATGCAGCTCTGCAGGTGATGATGATGATGATGATGAAGAGTACTGTTCATGCAGGTGTTTTTCTGTCTGTTGACTGAAGGTGATGTTTGTGACTGAAGGACAAACTGAACCGATCGAATCTATAACTGCTGATCTATTTATTCTACCTGTGTATGTGTACGCTGTTCTTGTTGTGGTGATTGTGTCAGTTAGTCGAGCTCTGAGCTGCGTTCAGCACATCACAGGCTTCACCGTGTTAGAACGTGTTCGTAGCTGTGAGGTGTCACTTTAACGTCAGCATGGATCTAAACTCTGATTTATGGTAGTTTTTAAGTAGTACTGTTGTAGTTTTATGATTTTGAATGTAAAGTGTTGCACATGTTGCTCTGCAGCAGCAGCAGTGTGTTGAACGCAGCTCGGCCTCCCACACACACACCTGTGATCGTGGATAGTTCTCTCTGTATTCTATTAATATTAATGTAATGTTTACAGAATATATGAAGATGATAATGTACCATATATATGTGAGGAACATATATATAGATCTGTTCAAATGAAATATGCAGCGGCCCACACTGTAGTGTCTGTGTGTGTGTGTGTGTGTGTGTGTGTGTGTGTGTGTGTGTGTGTGTGTGTGTGAGTGCGTGTGTGTGTGTTACAGTGTGTATGTGTGTTGTTATGTTGTGTATCTTAGTGTCATGTGATCAGGGCCAACAGAGATGTGTTGACATGAATAAAGTTTGTGTGAATGAAGATGACGAGTGTCAAGTCTGATTTATTTCAAAACAAGTAAACTAAGACTAAAGTAAACCACGTCAAGTCACGTCTTTAAGGAGAAATATGTCTTATATTTACTACAATAAATAATAAAATGACCACGATGTCATCAAAGATCAAGAAAACAAACTTCCTTCACTTGACACAAATGCTACAGTTGCTCCTTTGAAATTTCCTTTCTGAACCATGTTTTAAAAAAATGTCTGTTTCATGTGACACACTGTTCAAATTAATGCTGAACGTTCTCTGCAGAAGTGGAACGAGTTCTGAAAATCTGTACTCAAGTACAAGTACTTTTACAGGTCTAAAATATTACTCGGCTACAAGTAAAAGTACCATATTTTCTGCTGAAGTTTCTGTTTCTTTAAATCTTCAGTCTGAATGTGTTGTTCTCTCCTCTGATCACAATCAGTTCATCATCATCATCAATAACTTAGGTTTATAAGATGCAGGTGTTTTTTCCCCCATTTTCTATTATTATTATTTATTTATTTTTATTATTATTATATTTTTGGTTTTCAACAAATGTTTCTACCAAACATTAGTGCCATTTCTAGATTATAAACAGTAATAATAGTAATGATAATAATAATAATAATAAGAAGAAGAAGAACTATATTTATATAACGCAATTCATGCATAAAATGCAGTTGAACATAAATGCAGAAAAATAAAAACATTTAAAACAATAAAAGCAAGGATAAAATAAAATAAAATGCAAATGAAAACTGCAGGTAAGACGAGATAAAACAACCATCAGTTACACTTCAGGGGAAAAGTGATGATGAAAAGATCAGATCACCTTTACTGGATATTAATTCAGACTATACTCAGTACTCAACTATGATTTTAAAAGTAACTAGATTACATAGTGTAATGCGTACTTAAGTATTAGTAAAAGCACAGACCAAAAAATCTACTCATTAAAGTACAAGTACCCAAAACACTTATTAATTACAGTAATTTGAGTATTTGTAATTAATCACTTCCACCCCTGCATACACATGTACATTCTCTCTCTCTCTCTCTCTCTCTCTCTCTATCTATCTATCTCTCTGTCTGTCTCTCTCTCTTGCTCTCTCTCTCTCTCTCTCTGTCTCTCTGTCTGTCTGTCTCTCTCTCTCTCTCTCTGTCTCTCTCTCTCTCTCTCTCTCTGTCTCTCTCTCTCTCTCTCTCTCTGTCTGTCTGTCTCTCTCTCTCTCTCTCTCTCTCTGTCTCTCTCTCTCTCTCTCTCTCTGTCTCTCTCTCTCTCTCTCTCTCTGTCTGTCTGTCTCTCTCTCTCTCTCTCTCTCTCTCTCTCTCTCTCTCCCTCCCTCACACACACACACTTTGTTTTTCTATTTCCTTTTCCATTTCCTGTCTCCGTCACCTTTTTTCTGTCTAACTTCTGTATTAAACTTCTCACTTTTACAGGCCTGATTATATGTTCATGCACATTCTTGTGTTCATATTTGTGTTCAGAGGTGCTGATAGCTGTGTGTGTCTCACAATAGTATCACCAGGTTTATATGTATTGAAAAAATAATATTGCAGTAATATGCATGATTTTACTGCAATGAAAGTATTAAAAATATGTATAAGTTCTTCATGTCTGTGCATGAAACATTTAATTTCTGTTATAACACAAAGGAGGAGGAGGAGGAGGAGGGGATGAAGAGTTTTAAAGTTAAAATGTGAAACTTATGGTGATCTGGTTTTGATTGGACGACTGAAGTTGACCCGACCTTTGTTCATGATAAAACAGGAACTGATTGAATCCAGTAGAGTGACTCAGAGGAAGGG
The DNA here is from genome assembly GCF_056507025.1 of Lutjanus erythropterus. Classification (NCBI taxonomy): domain Eukaryota; kingdom Metazoa; phylum Chordata; class Actinopteri; order Lutjaniformes; family Lutjanidae; genus Lutjanus; species Lutjanus erythropterus. Next base: position 793,183 of record NC_139326.1, read on the forward strand.
TCACGGTGCAGGTGTGTGATGTCTCCCTCCCCTCAGCAGGTGGTGCTGCAGGTTCACACACTGACTGATGCTCTATATGTGACCTGACAGCATCATGACCCTCCTCACTCTCAAGACAGACAGACAGACAGACATGCTGACTGAACTCACAACTACGAGTGAGACAGAAAGAGGAAGAAGAGAAGGAGGAAGGAAGACAGAAACACAGACAGAAAGACAAAAAGACACAGACAGAGAGCTGCAGGACAAAGAGCGAGTCGGACAAACAGTGAAATAGTTAAACAAGAAACAGACAAAAAGGAGAGAAAGACAGAGAGAGACAGGAAGCAGAGACACAGAGTGTGAGCTGGACAACATGAGGCTGTAGGATTAAACTATTGCTCTGCTCATCTGACACTACCAGCTGTCTGTCTGTCTGTCTGTCTGTCTGTCTGTCTGTCTGTCCACCTGCAGACATGTCCTCCCGGGCTGAGAGTAAGACAGGTAAGCTCCTCTCCTCCTCCTCCTCCTCCTGTCTGACATGCTAACTGTTAGCCACCACCTGCTAAAAACATGCACTTTCTCTCAGTTTACTATTTTAATTAAACTGAGATGCTTTTATTTTGGTAGTTTTTCAAGTGGATGATGATGATGATGATGATGATGATGATGATGATGCTGATGATGATCATCTTACTCTCCAGCTTCCCAGTTTGTGTCTCTGACCCTGAAGCTGAAGGATAAACTCCACCCGCCGCGGATCAGACGTTCTGAGCGAATCAAACACACCCCATCACTGAGAGTCAAACCACCTGACCTCAACCTGCAGGAGCACTCACAACGCAAGGTACACACACACACACACACACACACACTGACATAACAGTAAGTTCTTCCATGTAAAAATCTCAAACTTCCTCCTCATGTCATTAATTACACAATTTGGTCAAAAGTATACGGACACCTAAACATGGCAGTCGTGTATGTTACAGTTAGAGAACATGATGTCACACATGAAACCGGTTCGAAAGGCTCATTTATGATAAACATTAGATACTCATACAGATTCAGACGGAGTCTTCTGTCTGTATTTGTGTTAATTTCATTCATACGAACCAAACGGAGCAGCAGTACCTCTGGTAGTCATAGGGGGGCAGTGTAGCAGAGAGACACAACCCCAGGACTCGAACAAGTTTTAAAAACCCTCACGTATTGAAATAATGTTTGTCATCAGTTAGTTAGTGAAAAGAATTATGTCCACATGTGGTGATGTATTTAATGACCTCACAGACCACCGCCGTCTACAGCGTCGTCCTCACTTTCGTCTCTTTCTCAACAGGTTCATTATTAAAACTTCCTCCACCGTCACCGTGTTTGTTGTTGTCACAGACCTTTCACTCTTCCTCTTTGGGGTAACTTTTGACGCTGAGCAGCGCCCTCTAGTGGATGTTTTGCTTAACATACACACCAACATAAATAACACAGAAGTATGTGAGCAGTGACGTTATATCGTTTTGAAACAGATGGATCCATTTTCAGACATGAAGTGGTCAGAAATACGTCTTTATTTGAAGTCACATGATAATTGGTTGCCCACATTCAGTTAGGACACAGTGCAAAGGTTTACTTATATTAGGGGCTGCAATTTTTAAAAACAGTGCATTTGAAATAAGAAACAAGAGCTGAATTAATTTCCATTATATCTTATTAAACTATTGGAAATGTGTGCAAACTGGAAAGTTCCAACAGAAGCCACTAGTAGCTGCAGCAACAACAGCCTGCCGTCTCCCCGACTCCTCCGTCGGGTGGCATCGAGTTACATGGCTTCTCATGTTTGTTGTGTTGCCAAAGTATTTTATTTTAGCACGACGCAGCTTACATATAACGTGGCTCTTGTCCAGTTCGCTTCCGCCGTCAACGTTGTAGAAGCCGAAGTGTTTCCACACGTCTGCTTTTAAATTAGAAGGAGCTGTTCGGATCTCACGGCGAGGTGGCTGGCGGTCGGCCATGTTTGTTTTCCTCTGTGCGCGTGTCGGTGTGTCCGCTCCAGGTGCGCATCCCGAAGTCTGAATCGCGATGCATCTAAGAATCGGAAATTTCCTCCACCCCTAACTTATATAGACACAAATTCTAAAATAGTGACTTTGATTTATCTCAGAGGGTATCGGGCCTTTATTTAAAGCAGGTCTATATTAGAGACAGGCCTTTATTTAAAGCAGGTCTATATTAGAGACAGGCCTTTATTTAAAGCAGGTCTATATTAGAGACAGGCCTTTATTTAAAGCAGGTCTATATTAGAGACATTAGAGACTTTATTTCTAATTCCCTCTGTCTGATAAATATATATATTTATATTGTAGCATGAAGCCTTGATTTCTGTTCCAGAACTGTTTGTCCTGTTAAATGTTTGTTACTGCATTAAAGGACACATGGAAGGATGTGGGCCATGAAATATCCAAAAATGTATTTTCCAAAGATGACATCATCAAATGTCTTGTTTTACCAACAACCCAAAGATATTCAGAAAGTTCTGACTTTGGTGATTACTTTAATAATCAATGAATAATTCATGGATTAATCATTGCAGCTCTACTCTTCTTTAACTGATGAAAATGTGGAAACTGAGGTACATAATCAGTTCTTTTTATGACGGAGCAGTGACTTGAATTGCTTGACTTACAGCAGGGACTCGACTTGACTTGATTTATTCTCACCAAAGCAACTCAAGACTTTCTTAAGACTTTCCTGAGACTTGCACAGGTTTGAGTGGCGCCCACCGCTGGCAGAAAGTTACCGGTCACCGCTGTGGCGTGTCTCACTTTGCTCAGCCTGCAGACAGATCAGATTTGTTTCTCAGATCAGATCTTTCAGACAGACTGTCCTCAGTGTTATTAGTGATCAGATCAGATGTGCTGCAGGGGTTGCTATGGTAACGACACAGGCATCAGTAACTACCTAAACTCTTCCATCACATCAGACAAACTCAGTGAGGGAGGTGATGCTCTTCTGTCACTCGAAATTTAACGTCCTTATTGTGTTTCGCATTGTGACTGACACAAAAGACACTTTGAATTCCCGTTTGAGTGGCCGCAGTGTCTGGACCGATCTGTAGAAATCTGACTGGAATCACATTTCAAATCTCCTACAGATGTGGATTAGAAGAGATTTCAGAAAATCACTTTTAATGTTTTTTGGGTTTTTTCTAAAATCAGTCTGGAGCTGCTAAAAGACAGATGTGAGGCTGACAGTCTGAACAAGGCCTTCGTCACTGAGGTTATTTGGTTTTAGTGGTAAATAGCTGAATGCCATCTGCATAGCAGTGGAACACTGTGTGAAAGAAAGAAATAAAGAAGAGGAAGAGGAAGCATGTTTAAAGAAAAGAGAACTGAACCCAGTATGGATCCTTGAGGAACCCCAGAGGAAACCTCAGTTGTGGAGTTTGACAGAATCCTAAAACTGACTGAAAGTACAGTAAAATATGTGGACAGGGCTGTCAGTTAAACTCGTACGTCATACAGAAGTAAAAGCAGAACCTGAGCAGCAGACATGGAGACACTTTTAGTCCAAAAACACTGGATCCTACATTTCCCACGATGCACCAACACTCTTTCATTAGAGCCACAGACCATGTTTATCTCTGAGTTCATTCACTCCCTGTCTGTAGATGTCTGTAGAGGACTGTACAGTGAGCCGGTTGGTTGTTTCATGATGCATTGTGGGATACTTTGAGTACATATATAGTGTATAATAACTCTCTCTATACATCCAGACCGCTATAAACAGTACCTGCTTTTTAGGGATGGTTGCAGCCTAGAATACAGCTTTTCTAAAAAACTGCAACAAATGTTGTGATGATTTTAGGAAAGAACGAAATTCTTGGGCAAAGAGAAAATTGCAAAAGAAAGTTGTGATTTTTATGTATAATTTATTAAAAATCAAAGGTGACTTTGACGGGAGAATGAACCTGCACTCTGTTCTGAGTGTTCTATCTAACCTTATCCCAAAAATTATAAAAATCTGCTTCATTTGTACATGAAGAAGGTCGGCAGTGGGGTATACCACAAAAAACCTAAATCTTTGAAGAATCTTTGAGAATCTGTTTTCAATACCTGTGACAAAATAAAAATTATATTGTGATTTGTGGAATTCAAAGGGAGCAACAGTGATCGATTCAATCTGTGAAAAAACTGCGAGGTCGTGCAGAAGTCACAGGGATTGGTTGAATTTACACAAACTGTTGCAAATGTAACTTCCTGGAGGGACTGACTATATAATGAGCAGTGAGTGATTTCAGACAGCCTGATGACATCACTGTGACATCATCGTCATTGGTCATTGGGCTCATGGAACGTGTGTGTGTGTGTGTGTGTGTGTGTGTGTCAGTCGGGGTGTGTGTTGGCAGACCAGCAGCGGGCCGTGGTCAGCTCTCTGCAGTACTTCAAAGCTCTGGTGGACAGACTGGCAGTGGACAAAATGGTTCTAGACCAGTCTGTGGTGGGAGGTCTGCTGGGCGGGGCGTCCACTGGAGTCCTGGAGGCGATCCAGACTCTGGTCCAGCTGGAGCCACACCTGCACAACAGGTGGGTTTGACCCTGGATGTCAGTGGGTGAGCTGTTTATTACAATAAGAACGTTACATTACATATTACCTGAACACAAAAGTCATGTGACTGTAACATTTGTAAACAGTGAGATAAGATGATGGAGTGTAAAAACATGGAGAGGAGAGGAGAGGAGAGGAGAGGAGAGGAGAGGAGAGGAGAGGAGAGGTGAGGTCACGATGAATGTGTCTAATGTTTGAAAGGTTAAGTTTTACTTAAGTTTTGAAGATGTGTTTGACAGTGAAGCTTGGATTAAGCAGTTAATCCATCATTATGAACACGATGACGAGGCTGTTAGGACCGACGTCCATAAACATCACTTAAGTGTAATAAATGTGATTAGACAACAGTTAAAAATGTCTTCATATTTTGGAGCAATTCTCAGTCAAAATATAAACTTTTCCATTTTATTATTATTATTGTCTTTCCTTGGAAACGCACGGGACCTGACTAATAACTGGAAAACAATCAGTCACGTCAGTAAAACTCTAAAAACTAAAACTATACTGCTCCAGCAGGTAGTCTGACCCTCGCTTTAAAGTCCATGTTGAGTCAGCAGCCAATGTTGAGTTAACGTTAAAGGGATAGTTCACCAAAAAATGAAAATTCAGTCATTATCTCCTCACCCTCACACTGATTGAAGGTCAGGTTTAGTTTTTAGTCCACAAAACTCTGCTGGAGTTTCACAGGAAAACAGAATCTCCTAAACAATGGAAGTGAATGGTGACCAGTTTTCAAACGTAAGAAACAAAACAAAACAAAAATCATGGAATGTCTGCTGCTCGTCTGATGTAATCCAAGTCACACGTCACACCACGTGCAGGTGGCTTCAAGCCGTGGATCTACAGTGAAGATTCAGGCTAAAAACAGGGTGTAGATGACATCTTTCAGGTCAACTTGGCATGTCAGGGCATGTTGGTGTGATATGCACTGATGGATACACTCACAGGTGCCACCCATAGGGGTACTGGGTTTGATACCTGCCAAAATTGGGGGTGGAACAACCCCTCAGTCTTGAGGCAAAGCAGGAAAAAATGCAGTTGTGAAACCATAGACAGCCATAGACTAATTAATTTAACTGGGATTTGACAGGAAAGGAAAATAAAGTCATAGCACGTTGCTATATTAATCATAAATTTGAATTTTCATGCAGGGTAGAGTGTGTTTTGTTGCTTTCATGTGTCACTGGCTGAGCACACAGCACTTTAATTAATTAGTTAAAAATTAAGTTAAAAAATGGACAGACAAAATTCCAGGTGAAGCTCAAAGTTTCAAGAACACTGGATTTATACTTCATCCAGAATACTTCATGGTGAAATCCTGCAGCATGTGATGGATTTACCTTCAGAAGTTGACTGCGACAAAAAGCACCTCACTGAAGAAAAACGCCAAAATCTGCTGAAGAATCCATCTGAAGCCTCACAACAAGAGACTGAGAACTTTTATAGTTTTGCATTTTCATTTTGAGAGATCATTAACTTTATTAAGTCGACTGTATTGAACAGTGAAGTGCGCACGGTGCGATCCGTCTGCTGCACTGAGCAGCAGCTTCTGAACGCAAACAGAATGTGAAATCTGTCTCAGCTCAATAACATGACTTTGAAAACACCAAATGACTCGTTTTAACAAATTACATTTGTTTAAAATATGAAGAATTGTGAAATATCTCTTCCATGAGGCTGTTGAGTCAGACGGTGACAGATCACAGGCTGAACATTTCATCCTCACATGCAGCTGCAGTGAAGGTCAAGCTGCACGCACAGTTTCTATTATGTTCATTATAATGTTGATTAATGATGAAATAATGATCTTCTGCCTCAATAATTATTACTGATACCAGCAGATAAAACACTGAAGTGATCAGGTTTGGAATCCACACACATCAAGATGGAGAGCTTCTGTCCCCAGGAGAGAAAATGTGTCATTTTAGGGAAAATATTAATCCCTCCTCATCACCTCATCTCACCTTAACATTATATAGGCCGACATTTTTTGCCCCCAGTGTTCAACTCAAGTCGGCGCTTATGGATCCTCCAGTCAATCGTCTTTTCTGTGTCTTATTGTGTCGTCCATTTAGTTTGAAATTTAGGTTGATGTTGGAAGGCGGCGCACAATGACGCAAAATAACAATAATCAATAATTCACCTCAAAGTCATTCAAACTAAAGTAACGAGTCTGTTTAGGAAGTTGAGTAGAAAGTTCAGATATTTGTCTTCAAGTGTACAAAGTAAAATGTCAGAAAAATAATCAAGTGAAGTACAGATACCTGAAAACTGTACTTCAGTCTGTCTCCTGACTTGTCCTGTCTGTCCTCTCTGCAGTAAGACCATCTCCTCCTGTCTCACACGTCTCTATGAATCTGTGGCTCAGCTGATTCGCTGGGCCGATCAGGTGATGCTGCAGGGCGTCGCCCAGGACAAAAAGGAGTCCACAGCAAGCGTTACCAAGGTGATCAGGACAGTGTTGGACGGGGTCAAGGTGAGGACAAATAATGGACTGCTGCTTGAACAAAAATGGTCCTCTGTGTGTATTTTTGTCGTAATCGTCTATCTGTCTGTCTGTCAGGAGCTGGTTCGATTGGCTTCAGAGAGACTAGATGCCCCCGCCCCCTTGTCTCCTGTCCAATCACAGACTAATGTGGTACAGTCATGTGGGTTTGACAACCAGCAGACATCAGACAGGACGTCCACCTGTCCAGGAGCTCCTGCAGAAGAGGAAGAGGAGAGAGAGGACGAGCAGACAGTTTCAGCTCCTCCTAAACCCCCAATCCCCTTCTCAGAGCTCCTCCCACATATGTCCCCCCCACATGGACAGAGGTGAGTTTCTTTGGATGGGGACATGGCTTATTTACTATTTGTTGTTATTGACTCTGAATCTTGTTAGCAGAATGTTAGCATAAAGTTAGCTTATAGAAACTTTAGATTTTGATTAAAAACACATGAAAATATTAATTTATGTGCCATATTTTTTTCTTTGGCTGGTCGTGTAAGAGGGATCATGTCCAATGAAGTGTCCATAATCAGGAATTAATGGACTCTGAGAAGACAACCAGAAACTTCTGTCGTCCTATTGTAGTTTTTATTCAATTTTTCTCAATTCTCTCATTCAAATATTATGAAAGTTTGATATATTCAGTTCTGTCATTGGGCCCCTGTAGACGTTCAGGGGGGACATGTCTCAGATGGACAAGAGGTTTTCATGAAACTGTGAAACTGTGAAACTGTATCCTGGTAATAAAACTCCTCTGCAGTTTTCAGCTGTTCTCTGCAGTCTGAGTGTGAATGTGATGAGACAGTAGCAGTTTCACTCTGATGATATGAAGAGCAGAAATAGAACTGTGGATCAAACAGGAAGTAAAAAGTCATCACATGTCAGCGCCTGCCCACGTCTCCGCACTTCCTGTGTGTCTGTTAACTGAATGACAGCAGGAAGAAAAAGAAGAAGAAGAAGAAGTGAGAGAAACAGTTTCAGCTTCTCTTTCTTTCTTTTCATAAAAACAACAATTTTAGAACATTAATCTATTCAACAGGTCACGTGACATCAGGTCATGTGACATTATCAACATCTCCTTGTTGTTCAGTGAAGAAGCAGTCAAACAAAGATGGAGGCTCCATCCACCCTCACATCAGCACACAGTCAACAATATGTCTTTTCCCAGGATGGCGAAGGAATGACTCACCCTACTGATTGGCTTATCCTAATATTCTAATTTTATTTATAGATCATTCACAAAACCGATGGATGAAAGCCCAATTAAAAATCTGGAACATGTTAGGGAGAAATATAAACTATATCATACATCACAAATTAAAAATCAAAGTCAAAGCCCTGTGTGTGTGTTTGTATGTAAGTGCTGACCAGTACTCACCAGAAAAAGTAAATTCTTTTCTTTACAACAATATGGACTAAGAGACTAATTACTGTAAACGGTGCCGTCGGTTCCTCTGTGGTCGCTGCTGCACACAGGTTTACATGCAAACATGAAGATAAATCCACTTTTTAATCCCAAAAGCTTAAAAAAACAAACATTGAGCTTTCATGTGGCCAGTCAGCAGCTCTGTGATTTCTTTGTGTGTTGCTACTGCAGATTGGTGAGAAGCAGGAGTGAAAATAAATCCTCTTTTTAATCTCAAAAGTTTGAAACTTACACTCTGAGCTCCCCTCCTGCCAGTAAAGGAGTCGACATCAGAGTGACTTCGGTGTTTCTTCCTCCAGAAGCTCCAGTCTGCCACCGACCCTCTCCTGCAGAGCTCCTCGCCTCTAACAAAGCAGAAACAAAACTGTGTGAAAATCTGTGACCTCTGCAGATGTAACGCAAAACAAACATTACTGGTTAATGAATTTTGTTTAGCCGATTAAACTATCAATTGAACTATCGCTTTAAGAGTAATCATTATTGATTAATCATCAACAAGCAAGATTCTAGTTTTCTAGCTCTTTGAATGACATCACCATCTCATGTCTTTTCCTGTCTGTCTGTGTCTCTGTCTGCGCCCCACCCCCCCAGTCCTCCAGCTCTGCCGCCCAAAAAACGCCAGTCATTATCAGGCCCCGCCCTCTGTAGGGTTGCCATAGTAGCACCAATGAGACGAGAGCCGGATGTGGACACGCAGGTACAACAGGTACGACGCACATGTGACCATTTTTATTTACGATGCTTCTGTTATAGTTTCACAAAGTGGACCCAAATGCAGATGACACAAGATTGAGAACAGTTCAAAAAGGGTTTAATTAAAATGAAACAACAAAACAAGGGCTTACATGAAGTGCAGGGAGGTCAAAAATCCAGAGTCCAACGAAACAGAATCCAAAAAGGCAAACTCAAAAACAAGCCAGGGGAAAAAACACAAACGAATCACAGGACGCAGGCTGACATACAAGAAGAACAAGCACGAACTGACAAAGACACTGAGGAACACAGGGACTAAATAGGGACAACTAATGAGAGACAGGAGGGTAAACAGGTGAAACACATTACAATCAAAAAGAGCGGGAAAAAGAACAAATACAGGAAGTAAAGACTGGACACATGAGGGAGAAGCAAGACTACCAAAATAAAACAGGAAATCAACAAAAAACCAAAACCATGACAGCTTCAGGTGTACATGCAGTGTGTTATCGTGATTATACGCAGGTTGTCATGTTTTTTTGAACCAGATTCAAGCTGGTTTCATGTGTTCACACTGAGTTCAAATCAGATCTGAGACACTTAGGGTCACCAAATAAATAAAAGACTTTGGAAGAAATTCTGCAAAAATATTAAGCTTTTTATCTGCAGTACATCTTATATAAAGCATTTAAAATGTTTATATTGTTTTACTGATGAGAGGAAAGAACAAGAGTCTGTTAATTCTGACTAAATGCACTTAATTTGTCCCATTTATGAAGAAAGGCTAAAATGTGCTACACTGGAAAAACAAAAAATAAAACCAAAATTTTCAATTTACTTTTGAGTTCAACTCAAAAAGAAGTTTAACCAACTTTAACTACTTTTCTTCTTTAGATAAACTTGAATTTTTGTGTTTTAGAAACCTCCAAAAATTGTATTTAAAAATTATAGTTTGAACTTGTGAAAGTGAATGATGGTTAATGTTTTAATATTTTCAATTAAAACCATCTCATGTTCAAACATCCAAATAATGACAAATCAGGTTTTTGAAAAACTTTTTTTCTGAACTTCAAAGATTCAAGTTTATCTAAAGAAGAAAATTAAATTACCTTCATTATATATATAATTTTTAGTTTATTTAAAAACTTAAAGAGTGTTCTTGATGAGAGCAAATCAAAATGAGATAACTTTTTAGCCCAGGGTAATTATATTTATTTCTCATTTATAAATTATTTAATGTGTATATACATGTGTCAGTATAATGTAATGAAGTAAAATTTGTGTGTGTGTGTGTGTGTGTGTGTGTGTGTGTGTGTGTGTGTGTGTGTTACAGGAGGACGACTGGTTAAAGCGTTGCTCTTCTTCATCTGCAGACTCTGCTGCTGACAACACACACTGCGGTAACACACACGCACACACACATTTCCAGTCAGTGGCAGCAGGGTGTGAGTGACATCATTTCCTGTCAGTTGACAGAAACAGGAAGTCACAGTGATGAGTTAAAGTGAAGCTCCCTGCTGCCTCCTGTTGCACAAACACACACAAAGCATCCGTCAGTAACCATCTTATTACCAGCGGTGATGGGAACAGACAGATTTATAAATCAGGTTGTTTTAGGACTGAATCTGTAGAGAGGACAGACAACAGGAGCCTCACCTGTAAAAATGTCTTTAGATTTGGACTTGAACTGAGTTTGAAGATCATTTCTGACAGTGTGCTTGAATTCAAGAAGATACTAAACATAAAAAAGTTTTCTTATGTGAGTTCTGAGAAGAAAAATTGTAACCGAAGCACCTGTGATCTATAAACCTCACCTGTCCTCCGATCAGTGATTTCCTCTGATATTATGCAGCACAGATGAGGGTTTAATCAGGAAGAATCACAGCGCAACAGAGAAAAACACACTGTGAAAAACACAAACCGTAAAGAATAGAAAAGAAAATTTAGGAAGAACAGAATCAAGGTGTGTAACATGAGTACAGGAGAGCTCAGCAGGTACAAACAATCTCAAACTCTAATAGACCCTTCACTAAGCCCCGCCCTCCTTAATTACTGTTTCTACGCCTGCCAAACTTTCCATTCTCATGCTGCATTTATACAGTTTACAGTAATAATGGCGGCAGATTTAACATCGAAACTGGGAGTAACTGTTGAAACAGTCGGTCTGTGATTCATTAGAGACACAAACAAAAACAGATTCTCGTTTCCAGCTGATGACGGTGGATTTTGTTACTAAAATAAAGACTCATGAGCAGATTTCATAAGTGTAGCTGCTGATGTAAGCTAATGCTAATGCTAACTTGACTTGAGTCAGCTGAGAGTCTCCAGCTGATGTTTTAATGTTTCCATCTGACACATTTTAAAACCAGAACCCTGTGAAAGTGTTGATGTAAAGTTAGCTAACAGCTGCGTACATGATATAACATTAATGCTAACAGACTGATGCTAAAGCTAGCTTACATCTCAGCTAACATTGGTCAGATGGTGAAATACAGCAGGTATATCTACATGATAGATGACAGAAATACACTCATTAATGTGGGAAAAGGAAACGCAGGGACTCGATTAGTGCAGCGGACCTTGAGACGGGTCACCCAGCCAGACCAGCTGGACCACGATCACCACAGGAAGAGAGCCAGGATAAGAGCTAAGCTAACCCGACTTAGACCTGAGACAGTGAGCCAGAGAGAGACGCATCATCATCGACCCACTTTGATTCTTCATCAGCCCTCATCCTCCTCCTCAAACCCCCACAGAACAAATGCAGATGCAGTGAGATCTAACAAGTTTGTCTGGAGGTAAAGTTAAAGCTAACATTAGTTAGCCAGTCATGCTAACATTCTCAGCTTATGTGAAGACAGAGTTTAATCCATTCATCACACCTGTGCTCTTGTGTTTCACGTTTTTGAGAGATGACAGAAAAGACGTCACTGTCCAGACTCATGAAACACTGAGTATCTGTCTCCTCAGAACCTCCTGCACACCTTCAACATGGAGACAAATGAAAAGATTGACAGACCAAGTTACGGTTGCTAACCTATGATTGGACAGCTGCTGTTTGGAGGCGGGGCTTAGAGAAGGGTCAGTTCTGAACACTGATGTCAGCGAACTAACTGTATGTGTGTGTGTGTGTGTGTCTCAGAGGAGGATCCAGACTACGACTTCCTCCACACTGACCTCTCCTCCTCTGATGCTCTCCCTCCTCTTCCTCACCCATCCTTACCGCCCCCCGCCCTCCCGGAGAAGAGACGTCGCAGTGCTACAGGTAAGGACACACTGAGACACCTGTCTGTCTGTCTGTCTGTCTGTCTGTCTGTCTCTAACCTGTTTCTGTGTGACTCACAGGTGTAACCAACTCTGAAGTCTCTCCTTCATTTGGATTTGACCCTGCCCCTCATGAAGATAGCCCCACCCACAACAATGATGTCACCGGTCCTGATGAGGCGTTGCCCTCTCCTCTGTCTCCCAGCAAGACGCCCCCTCCCCTCCCTGAGAAGAAACGGCACAGTGAGTCTCATAGAACCAGCTCTGTTTTATTATTTACCATTTTTTTGTATTTATATATCCTGGAGGGGGCGGCACAGTGGTGCAGTGGTCATCACTGCCGCCTCACAGCAAGAAGGTCCTGAGTTCGATCCCCCAGCTGGTTGGGGCGGGGCCTTTCTGCGCAGAGTTTGCATGTTCTCCCCATGTCTGCGTGGGTTCCAAAGACATGCATGCAGGTTCATTGGTGACTCTAAATTGCTCGTAGGTGTGAATGTGAGTGTGAGTGGTTGTCTGTCTCTATGTGTCAGTCCAACTTGTCCAGGGTGAACCCCGCCTCTCACCCAATGTCAGCTGGGATAGACTCCCCCCCGCCCCCTCAACCCTTTACCGAAAATGAATGAATGAATGAATGACTGAATATCCTGGAGGGACTGTTTAAAGTATCAGTCCAGTTATTTCCTAAATCTTTTTAAAGTGTATCACCTGGTGAAGCTTCAGGGGCATGTAAACTTTACTGATGAACAGTTAGTCTTCATCGTCCCTGAACAATACAGTGATGAAGACTATCAACTGGTTCGATTCTCCACCTCCGATAAGCAGTCCTGCATCCTGGCTTTGTGCTAAGCTAAGCTAAAGCTGTCTTAGATCTGTATTGGACACACAGAAGTGGAAGTGAAGTGAAGTCATCTGAAACATGACTGTGATGATCATTTGTGAAGCAGATGGTTCTGGAAGTTTGGTGAGCTAGGCTAGCTGCTAACATGCTGGACTAACCAGGCAAACAGTGATAAATGAAGACACTGAGGACTCTGTTCTGTAAGACGAGTTGTTGAAATCGTTACACTGCACACCTTAGGTATGCTGGCTGGACTCAGCAGGCTGCTCCTGTGGGCACTGGAGTGTTCTGGGTTTGTGCTTCTCTGATAGGCTCACAACACCTCCAGAGGGTTCAGCAGTGATTCCTGGTCTCGCAGGTTCACCATCAAAATGTCAATTAATCATTTAGAGGTCCAGATGAAGTCCCTTTTCTTCACCTAGAGGCAGTGACTGTCCTTTTCACCAGCTCTGCAGAGGACTTTGACTAGTTGCCAGCTGGCTTTGCCTTGAACTCCCATCTCCCAGAGCAGCCTTGATGTGGCTACAAACCCTCTGCAGCCTTCTTCAGCTCGTCAGGCTTGACCTTGATCTGAGGAACCTGGCTTGACCTTCACCTTCCTGGACCAATGTTGCTGCCAGACAGTGGACGAAAGATGTTGACACTTGTCCACACATTGTTTTATCTCTGTCACAAGATGGCAGGACATCATAGGCACCCAGTGTATGGGCGCCACCTTTGCCTGCTGGGTTGCCCCTGATTGGCTCCATTTTTTACTGGTAGTAAGGGTGGGGGCAGTTTGGCCCACAAATAGATCACGTGACTTTGCAAAACCAGACACATTCCTCCAGTTTTGACTGTGTAGCTCTCAACAAGGTAAAGTTGGGTATAAGCTCACCAAAGTTGAAAACCAGGTGAATTTAGGGTCACCTGTATGAAGGTGCTGATCACAAGAGTCCACTGGAATTAACTGATTGATCTGTTTGAGATTCTTATCTGATCAAACCTGATCATCAGGTCAGTCTGTCTGTTGTACCAAACCTTTAATTTATTTCTGTCTGTGTCTCTATCAGTCCATCAGTACCTTCAGTTCTGCTCGTCATACAGCGCTCCGTCAGCAGCCATGTTCTACCAGCGACCTTTGACCTCCAGTCAGAGGAACAGCAGCAGGCAGAGAGAGGTCGACACCACCACCACACACCTGGAAACACACCTGGAGACACGCCTGGACTCCACCCCTCCACCCCAGGAGCCGCCTCCTATTCCAGTTCTACCACCAAAGAAGAGACAACAGGTAAAGACAGGCTGTGGTCTCAAACAGAACAAAGAGAAGATACCAAAACGATCAAATCATTATTGATCTTTGACCTCTGTTACTGTCGTCATCAGGATTCAGGTGAAGCCGACAGTCAGTCTGAAGAGAAGCAGACCAGAGACAGGTAACACACACACACACAGACACACCTGCCAACACACACCCTCACACACCATCAGCGACCCTCAGGGACGGTGTTCTGTCTGCAGTTCCCAGAGTGTCCAGCAGGAGGCAGAGCAGAGCCAGGAGAGCAGGGAGCAGCAGGAGGAGCAGGAGGAGGTGTTACTGACTGACCAGCAGGAGGTCCTCTGCAGAATCACCATGAAGGCTGAGGTACACTCCTCACCTCTGACCTCTGACCTCTCTGATACTCACAATGATACTGATACTCCCCTCCTAACTAACCCTCCTCTATCTCAGGAGGAGGAGGGGCCTGACGTGAAAGGAGCCTCTCCTGAGATCCTATTGGTCTACGCCACAGAAACTGACAGCACCAATGGTAAGTCCTCACCTCAGTCTTGAGTACTTCATGGACATTTCTGCTAGTTAGTGAAGACATGACAGGATTTCTTTGGAGCAGGAAGAAGGAAAAACAACACAAAACAAAATGAGGCGTGGGAGCTGATGGGAGGAGGAGACCAGGTGTTTATATAACAACTTTATAAAGAGTCACCTGGAAAAATACAGGACTTTTCAGTCATTAATTCACTTTGATGCTGCTTTTAGCAGTGACATAATAATGTCACCGACCACGTCGGCTACAAATCTCTGTGGATGTCTGCATTTTGAAGAAAGAAATAATTATCTGACATTACGTAGGTCAAGCAATCAAAATATTCTGGCTGGTCTCCATGTGAATATAAATTAAATGTGTGTGTGTGTGTGTGTGTGTGTGTGTGTGTGTGTGTGTGTGTGTGTGTGTGTGTGTGTGTGTAGATCAAGGCCTGTACCGTGAAGCCTTCCTCTCCACCTACAGAAGCTTCATCAGCCCGAACAATGTCATCAGCAAACTGCAGCACAGATATCCTCTGTGTACTCAAAGCTGATTGGTTGGACTGTGATCACTGTGACGCATCAGAAACCAACAAACCAATCAGTCCTCACTTCTATGTTAATTCATTCTAGACTATGTAGGAAAGAATTGTTGTTGTAGACTAAAAATCAAAGAACACACACATTTGATGTCCAACAGGAACACCTGTACAGGTACATAGTCTGTCACCAGTGAACAGAAAACCTCTAACAGGAACGCAGAGGCAGTTTTAGTGTTTGTTTGTTTTTTTATAGAGGAAACAGAACCAGAAAGAGGCTGACAGAACATTAGAGATCAGAAAATGTCTTTATATGCAGATGATCTGATGCTCTATGTTTCAGATTTCTTTGCCTGTTCTAAGAAACAGTTTGTCTAGGTGTTTCTCCAGGTGTTTCACTTGAACTTGTTCAGGTACCTTGTGTTGTTTCATCAGACGTCATGCAGACAGTTTCAGATTGTTTCTTTAACCATCAACACGTACAAACACCTGTGTGAAGGACGTGAACCTGCACACCTGACAGCCGCCAAGAAGAGTTTTCACCTGCTGGTCACTGTGGTCGAAGAGCTGTGGTGAGACACACACACACACACACACACACACACACACACACACACACACACACACATCACACACATCACACATCACACACATACATCACACATCACACACACACACACATCACACACGCACGCACGCATCACACACACACACACGCACGCACACACACATTACACACACACACACACACATCACACATCACACACATCACACACACACACACACACACATCACACACATCACACACACACACACACACATCACACATCACACACATCACACACACACACACACATCACACACAAACACACGCACACACATCACACACATCACACACACACACACACACATCACACATCACACACATCACACACACACACACACATCACACACATCACACACACACACACACACATCACACATTACACACACACACACACACATCACACATCACACACATCACACACACACACACACACATCACACACATCACACACACACACACACACATCACACATCACACACATCACACACACACACACACATCACACACATCACACACACACACACGCATCACACACACACACACGCACGCACACACACATTACACACACACACACACACATCACACATCACACACATCACACACACACACACACATCACACACAAACACACACACACAAATATGGTATTAGTTGCATAAATAAGACGCCATGCTACTAAATAACCACAAGGGGTCAGGGGATGCACATAAATGAAACATTAATATGGTGCTGGCTTCAACAGGTAGAAGGTCACGTGACCAGGCCAGACCGTCAGAGTTGCTTCGGTCTGGTACTGAGTTTTAGGGATGCTTACACTCTCTTAACTCAACTTAGAAAGCACAGGTAATTAAATAATCAACATAAAGATCGCAAATCACAGATGACATCTCATCAGGTAAGCTCATAGCCTGCTAATTATCAAAAGCATCTACACACTTCAGCAGTGACATTAGTAACCAACTAACTGTTGCAACTGCAATTTTATTTTGGATGTCATATTTATGGTTTTTATGGTAGAGACATCACCACTTTTGTCCCCAGGGGGCGCTGAAATCAGCACACTATGAAAGTATCTTGTGAAGGAATGAACATATGGAGGGAACATTCAGCTGTCCACATACTTTTGTCCAGTGGTACAGAATAATAATGTGTGTGTGTGTGTGTGCGTGTGTGTGTGTGTGTGTGTGTGTGCGTGTGTGTGTGTAGTGCGATCGAGCTGGAGTCTGATTTGCTGCTGCTGCTGATGGACCTGGTGTTCAGCCTCCTGACTGGTGGAGAACTGGGACTGGCCCAACAGCTGCACTCCAACATCCTGTCCAAGATGGAGCAGAAGTGGCAGCTGATTGGCTCTCCTCAATCACTCCGTCCACTCGCAGCCAGGGGTGTGGCTGCCAGGTAACCTGTGACCTTTGACCTCTGAGATGATTGACAGTTCATTCACTCAGACATCAACACGTCTCGTCTTCTGTCCTCTCTCAGACCAGGAACTCTTCTGGACTTCAGGAGTCAGGATTTAGCTGAACAGCTGACTCTGCTGGACTCTGAACTCTTCTACAAGATTGATGTACAATCTTTATTTATTTATTTTAGTCTTTAATGTTTATTATCTTTCAATCTGTCCCGGTTTTTCTCTCTCAGCTGTCTCACGTGTCTGTCTCTCACCTGCCTGTCTCACCTGTCCAGCTTCCAGAGGTCTTGCTGTGGTCTAAAGAGCAGAATGAGGAGAAGAGTCCAAACCTGACACAGTTCACACAACACTTCAACAACGTCTCCTTCTGGTAAACACTGACACAACCTGATACACACCACTGTGCTCAGTTAAGATGAAGATGAGCAGGTAACCAAATCACCTGTGTGTGATTTCAGGGTTCGATCAGTCATCATTCTTCAGGACAAACCTCAGGACAGAGAGAAGCTACTGCTCAAGTTCCTCAAAACCATGAAGGTAAACACACACACGTCTGTTTGTCTCTTTGTGGCTGAAGAATATTTTTACAATGAAGCTTTCAGACGGCGCTCAGACAGCGATGGTGGGGAGCTGTGACATCACAGGGACAACAGCCATGTTTTTATACACAGAGCTCCCTGCACACGTCACTGACCGCTAACCTCACACCTGTCAGTAACGTACTGTGTGTGTGTGTGTGTGTGTGTGTGTGTGTGTGTGTGGTGCAGCATCTGCGGAAACTGAACAACTTCAACTCGTACTTGTCCATCCTGTCAGCGCTGGACTCCGCCCCCCTGCGACGGCTGGACTGGCAGAGAAGCACAGCTGAGGTCTGTGCGTCTTCGTAATTAAATTGATCTTAATAAATATGTTAATGAGTCGTTCAGTATGTTAATGAGTCGTGTGTGTGTGTGTGTGTGTGTGTGTGTGTGTGTTTCCTTCAGGCTCTGGAGGAGTACAGCTCTTTGATTGACAGCTCATCATCTTTCAGAGCCTACAGAGCAGCTCTGGCTGAAGTGGAACCTCCCTGTATACCCTACCTGTATGTTACACCCCATTTACCCCACTGTATGTACCCTTCACTGTAAACACGTGTCTCACTCACTCTGGAACCTGTCTGTCTGTCTGTCTGTCCAGGGGTTTGATCCTTCAGGACTTGACTTTTGTCCACCTGGGGAATCCTGACATGTTGACGACATCACAGGGTTCAAAGGTCAACTTCTCTAAACGCTGGCAGCAGTTCAACATCCTGGACACTCTGAGGAGCTACCAGCAAGTGTCAGTTCCCTGTAGTACTATAATCATAACTAATACTACTGTGCGTGTTTAGCAGTACTGCAGTATGTCTTCATGTCTGTACTCGCTGTGTGAAATAACACCTGAATCTCTGTCTGTCTCTGCAGTCGTTACTCTCTGCAGCCTAATGATGACATCATCTCCTTCTTTAATGACTTCAGCGATCACCTGGCAGAGGAAGCATTGTGGGAACTCTCTCTCAGGCTCCGCCCACGAAACGCCCCGCGAGCCATTCAGAGATGACAGGCTGAAACAAACCAAACCAGGACAAAAACTGAGTAGACCTGTGCCACCCTGTGCTAGCTTAGTGCTAACAGGATGATAGTGTGGAATGAGGTGGATAAACCTGGTGCTAATGTGAGTGAACTGGTACTGAGCTGGGCTACACAGATGCTAGCCTGGTGCTAAGGTGTCAAAGAAATAAAGACTTCACATACAGGGCTAATCACGTGTGCCTATTTAGGACTGTTCCTGCAACAACCTGAATGGTCCGAGCCATTTTGTAGAAACATAGGTTAGCTGGGTGTTAGCCTATAGCCGTTTCTCAATACCAAGGACGCCGAGTTCGGACTTACGGACTTGGCAGTTCGGACTTAGCAAGTTCGATCTGGGAGTCCAGTCTCTCGAGGACGGGAGGACACAGGACGGTCATTCTGCTACTGGGACAGTAGCGTACTCGATGATGTCACCGTCTCAGCTCGTCTTGGCTTACCCACTTCCAGTTATTTTCACCATTAATGTATATTTGAAATAAAACGAAATATGAAATAAAACACAACCCTGTATCTTTTGGTTGAAATGTGCGGAAAAAGAATTATATCTTGTTTTACTTCTACAGAGACGTCAGAGCCAGCGGCAGATTTCAAAACGTCACGCCGGGATAAGGCTGTTTTAGCGGGGTAACATGAATGCTATCAGCCCGGTCATCTTGCCAGCTGGCGAGGTATGCCAGTATCCCGTTAGCAGGACGACACATCTCCGAAAACGTCGGAGCAAATTTTAAACTACGCGCTATCGTGATGAATTGACCACAGATTTGAAGTTTTAATGTGTACATTCTCACATAAAATACTCTTAAAATTTCATTTCATGGTACTAAAACAGTAATATTTCAACACTTGTAACTTAAAGTTGTGGGTCCTCTGCTCTGCCATTGTTGCTATGAAATGCATTCTGGGATACGTGGCTGCCACAAGTCCACACAAGTCACCACCCGATGCGTCCTCGATAAAACGGGCGGGGCAAGAACACATCTGGGTATTTGACTGTACTTGGCGAGATGCAGACTTTTGAATTGGAACATTACTTGGACTGAGACTGATGACGTTTCTCAAGAACACAAGAACAGAGAAGAACACAAGAACACAAGAACAGAGAAGAACGCATGTTGAGAAACGGCTTATGTGTTAGCCAGGTGTTAACATAGGCTAACTTGTAGCACCAGTGGGCGTGGCCTCTTCCTGTATCTGACCTCAGAACTGTACAGCAATATTCCAATAAATAACTGTTCAGCAGTCTGGCAGCTCACCTCCTTTCATCTGGTAGGTTGAGGTAGAAAACTTTAAAAGTAATAGTTCCAAAAATAAACCACTGTATCTTTAATACCAAAATAATCAGGAGGAGTTTCAGGTTCCACAGACGGCAGCAGAGAACACGCTCTCGGTGCCTGCAGGGTCGCTTCAGATGCTGAACACGATGTGAGCTGCTTCAGCTGGGCGGGGAAAGGATGCAGAGTTTTCTCTCCAAAATAAAATAACATCTGCATCTGGGTTCTGTCAAAGTGACAAAGTGCATCAGCTGGCGTACTTCATTCAGGGTGACGCTGGCAGCATTAGATGTTTTACTTTGCCATAATGGGTCTTTTTGGAACAGCTGGAGAACCAACTGCATCATCTGCAGCTGGCTGCTCCATCATGTGGCACAAGCAGCTGTGGGTCGCACCGCTAATCAGTCGGTTTCCTCGAGCTGACTTCAATTAGCAGCTGATTAATGTCACCGTGCTTGATAACAGTATTTCAACTTTTAACCTGGATCAGAATTATCCAGATGTTCTCATCTCTTTTTTTGCTAATCAAGATCAAACTGATCTTGTAGGTTTTATCCTGGTTTTTCAAAGATTTTTTCCCCAGGTAGGATAATTCTGATCCAGATACCACAAGTCTATTTTTTAAGTTCTAATTTTCTAAGTTCTAATTTTTTACCCGACCCTCATTAGCTTTTTTCTAGCCTGTACCTGATTACAGCCCAACATTTTCTTAACAAGCTTCCCAAACAGTGACAGGGATGATACATGCAGGGGAAAAAAAATCAAATAAATAAATAAATACATAAATACATAAATAAGGTACAGCCTGAGCCCATGAAATATGTGAGAAATAAGGCCCGACCCGACCTGAACCCGTCTGGTCCTCTCGAGTACAGATCTTAAGCTCTGGAATATTTGAGAGAAACTGGACCAGGATGCTCCAACACTTGCTCACATGCTCTGGTGCTCTGGTCTATTTATCATTTTCTTCTGATTTTTTTATCCTCTGTCTTCCTGATCTCTCTGTTGAATATTTCTGGGTGTATCAGGTGTGATAAAGTATTTTTATATCAGTTATTTAGATGACCTGACAACATACATTCTTGTCTGATAATTTTGTATATTCTAATTATTTTTAATTATTTGTAATTTTTTGAATTATATAATTTGTATAATAAAAAAGAATCAATCAAGAATCAATATTTCAACAAAACTGTTGGAGTTTAACCTGCGTGTTTCTGGACATAATAACCAATATTCACATAAATGATCGTAAATGATCTGTTTTGAACCATTAAAACTACACAGTACTGGCTATCGGAGCGGCAGCTGCTGTTTCCATGGTAACCCCTGCTGTTGACACGAGGTGCAGCGGAGCTCCGAGTCACAGCGAGCAGCAGGCAGCACCAATCAAACTCCGACAGCATCGAGCGGCTGCTGCTGCTGCTGTCAGCGCACCGGAGGAGCAGAGCCCGAGGAGCCGAGGCCGGTAACTCACCGACAAGACAGCATGGTCCGGTTAACGTTAACGGAGTGACGTCAACAGGTGAGCGTCACCAGGTCGGCAGGAGTGAAGCGAGAGAGACTCCGATAACAGCGAAGTGTTTGATAGCTGCCAGCTAACAGTGTGGCTAAAGCTAACCGCTAGCAGCTAACCGACCTGTGGAAGTTTGTTTTTCCTGATGAAAATCATGAATGATGGAGATTCTGTGGGAATTTAACATAAAGGACGACAGGTTTCATTCTGCATCGATCATATCGGATCACTGAACACTGAGTCGATATTAAACCTCAAACACACATTTTCTCTAAAATGTCACACTGATATTATCATGACACCATATCTAGACAATATTCACAGACACTATACAGACTAATTATTACATGTTAGAGTAAAATAATTCAAATGTTATCCAAAGTTTAGAGATTAAATGTGTGTTTTTTTCTGACAGTAAATATGAAAGTTGTCTTGATTCAGTGTCACTGCGGAGCTTCAGGTTTAATATTTGCATGTGTGATTAGCTGATTAATCACGTGATTACTTGTTATCGGGCGGAAGTGTTGTCATATATATTTATTACATCACAGTGTTACAAACATAATAAAGGGTATTTGTTCATGATTCTACTTCATAAAAAGAGAACAGACGTGTTTATTGGCTCCAAATTGGACTGAAAATGAGGTTTAGTCCTTTGTGAGCAGCAGTTTGCCCCATAATGAAGGTTCATCAGTACATGTGAGGTGATGGATTCTCAGTTAGACAAAGGATGGATTAGACATCTTACCTGCATTTATTTGTCAGGAAACCCAATGATTATAAATATAAGTACAGCAGTGAGTTTAGCACAGAGCTGCTCTGTTTTAATTTAACAACAAAACCAGCTGAGCTGCTGCAGGATGAAGATCCACAAAAACTAACGTGATGATCCACATCAACCTGCTGTTCTGGTCCTCAGTAACGACACATGTCCATATCGTCCCAGCGTCCGGTGCACGAGGGATGAAATGTGCTGCTGTTTAACAAGTTGTTTGCTGCTACGTTTAAAATCTCAGATAAAATTCCAAGTGAAAGTCCAAAGCAGCAGGAACACTGGCAAGATTTGAGTTTATCTGAAACACTTCTGGGTCAAACAGCCTTAAACTGTCAGAAGTTGCTGCGTTTGATGGATTTACCTTCAACAGCAGGCTGTGGTGAAGTGCACCTCTCTCAGAGCAGTGAAGAAAGACGTCAAAATCTTTCCCAGAATCCCTCTGAAAACTTCACTTACATTCAGCGGGTCAGAACTCTGTTCTAGCTCTGTTTGAGGCTGTTCAGTCAGACAGCGACAGATCACAGCTGATCAACTCAGCAGCTGCAGGTTCTGTTCATTCTGAAGCTCATTAATATAAATGTCTTACTTCTACATCAGCAGTTATTAAAACCACCAAATAAAAGAGTAAAGATCAGGCCGGTAACCCACATGTCTGCTTGTTGTCTTTAGTGTTTCTTCAACCATAAAACGTGTTCTGACTGTGTCTGAGGTTTTACCTTCAGGTGTGTTTCTGTTCACGTACAAAATGTCTCATCTTCATGAAGAATATTGATCTCCAGTGCGTCGCCTGATACCTGCCACAGTAAAGCACGACAGGCTAATTTTAATATGCTAAAACGTTTAGCACGCTAATGACGGTGGGGTAAAATCTGTCGTGGGCGAGCGAGGCACCAGTGACGTCACCGTTATACCACCCTCCCATATGTCATACCCAGACTTCCTGCTGCTGATCTTCTGTTTGTCTCTTTCCTCCTGTTCAGTTGGTGTTTCCTGCAGCCTTCATACAATAAACATTTGCACATTCTTCAATCTTCATGTTGTGTATTTTATGTACGTATGAATGTGTGTCAGTGTGCTGATGATGTGACTGTCTCACCTGAGGGTGTTTCAGGTGTCCATGATGCTGCAGCTCCCCCTGGTGGTGACGGCTCAGGTGGACCTGGTCCTGCTGTTGGTCTCTGTCCTGTCCCTCTGGACCAGACTGAGTCACCTGAGCTACCCCAACGCTGTGGTGTGAGTGTGATTGATTTATACACCTGGACCAAGTCTCTCTCTCTCTCTCTCTTTCTCTCTCTCTCTCTCTCTCTCTCTCTCTCTCTCTCTCTCTCTCTCTCTCTCTCTCTCTCTCTCTCTCACACACACCAAATTACATTATATTTTTAACTGTTTTAAAAACTTGTAATTGTTGGTGCATTTAAGGACACTCAGACATCTGAGGTTTGATGTTATTTGATTGTGTGTGTAGGTTTGATGAGGTGTATTATGGTCAGTTTGTGTCTCTCTACATGAAGAGAGTTTTCTTCATCGATGATAGCGGGCCGCCACTTGGTCACATGATCCTGGCGCTGGGAGGTCAGTAACCATGACAACCACACAAGCATATATGATACCACCTGTGTGTGATAATGTTTGACTGTGTGTGTGTGTGTGTGTGTTGCAGCCTACCTGGGAGGATTTGATGGGAACTTTGTGTGGAACAGAATTGGAGCAGGTAGGAACATCATGACAGTAACACCACCAGCTGCTGGAAACCAATTTATTTCTGTTTTCAACCAATTTAAATCAGTTTATAAAGTTTTCATGTCTGCTCAAATCCAGTTTATCTCTTGTTTAAAGAGTTTTGACACCAGTTAAAACCAGTTTTTAATGTTAAAAAACAGCTCAGTGTCTTTATGAACCAGTTCAAAACTTAATCAAACAATCTTTCTAGTTTAAACTGGTTAAAAATAGTTATATCCACAGAGAGAGCTTGTTTTGTTTGGATTAAACCAGTTTAAAATCAGTTTGAACCAGATTATTTTATATCCCAGCAGTGTGAGTGTGTTTGTTTTGTCGTACAGAGTATCCCAGCAGTGTGAGTGTGTGGAGTCTGCGGCTGCTGCCTGCTCTGTGTGGAGCTCTCTGTGTTCCTCTGGTTTACCTGTTGACTCTGGAGCTGAAGTTCTCTCACCTGTCGGCTCTGGGAGCTGCACTGCTGCTGCTGCTGGGTGAGTGTCAACACAACCTTCAGAATCACTGCTGGGGAACTAGAATCACCGTGGAGCTTTTAGGACCTTAAATAACCCAGAGGCGTTTGGGAACTAAAATGAGTGTGGGGCGTTCAGGTACTTAAATGAGCTTGAGGATTTGGGAACTAAAATTAGCCCAGGTTTTTTGGGGCCTAAATGGTTGTCAGGTGTTTGGGTATTAAAATGAGTCTGGAGCATTTGGGAACTAAAACAGATATGCAGCGTTTCACAGCGTTGTGTTCAGGGACTAAAATGTGTCTCTGTTTGTCAGACCCGTAGAATTTGTGCAGCTTATTGTTAGTGACTGTCTGTGCTGTTTTTGCAGAGAATTCTCTGATCGTCCAATCCCGTTTCATGTTACTGGAGTCTGTCCTCATCTTCTTCGTGTTGTTGGCTTTCTTCTCTTACCTGCGATTCCACAATGCTCCCGACAGGTGAGATTCACCTTTACCTGCTAAAAGAAGTTTCATCCATCACTTCAGTTTTAGTTTGCTGTCTTCAAACAGAGCATTTTGAACCAATCAGAGTCCAGTGTGTGGACTCATTTGTGAGCTCTGAGTGTAAACAGGTGGCTCCCCCTCTCTCACCTGTCTCACCTGTCTCCTCCGACTCCTCCTCCTCAGCTGGTTCAGGTACTGCTGGTTGCTGCTCTCTGGAGCCTCCTGTGCTGCAGCTGTCGGGTGAGAAACTGCTCTGAGATCAGTTTGTTTTCTCTCTTCAGCTCTGAAACAAAGCTAAGTGTGTGTGTGTGTGTGTGTGTGTGTGTGTGTGTGTGTGTGTGTGTGACATCAGAGTGAAGTACATGGGCGTGTTCTCCTACCTGCTGCTGTTGGGCGTGGCCTCTCTGCACACCTGGAACCTGATTGGAGACCGAACTGTCAGTCATGTGAGTCCAGATTCACACTGAGCGCGCTCAGTGAACAGACCACAGCATCATCAACATACCAATCAATGTCTAGATCATCTATTGATTTCACTTTATCGATATGCGGACACATGATCCTGATTCATGATTGATCTTTAACACACTTGAACACAACAGTTAGGTTGTTATCACAAGAATGCATCTGTTCTGTGTGTGTGTGTGCACGTGCAGCTGAGTGTGTGTGTGCAGTGTGTGTGTCGAGTTGTGTGTCTGCTGGTGGTTCCAGTTCTCCTCTATGTGTTCTGGTTCTACATTCACCTGACTGTCCTGAACCGCAGTGGACCACATGACCAACTGATGAGCTCCGCCTTCCAGGCCAGTCTGGAGGTGACCACACACACACACACACACACACACACACACACACACACACACACACACACACATACACACACACACACACACACACACACACATACACACACACACACACACACACACACACACACACACACACATATGCACATATATGTGTGTGTGTACATGTAAATATATATATATTTATACACACGATTTTGATTGACTATTGATCGGCTCACTTGTTGATTGATCTATTGATTGATTGGTCCTTCAGGGCGGTCTCTCCAGGATCACTCAGGGTCAGCCTCTGGAAGTCGCTTACGGCAGTCAGGTGACTTTAAGAAGCTCCGCCTCCCAGCCAATCCCCTGCTGGCTGCACTCACACAAAGCCAACTACCCAATCAGGTGCTGCCAGCTCACACTGACACAGCAGCCAATCAGAGAGTTGCTGGTTAAAGTCTGAGTCACATGACTTCCTGTTTGTGTGTTCAGGTATGAAAATGGGCGGGGCAGCTCTCACCAGCAGCAGGTGACATGTTACCCCTTCAAAGACGTCAACAACTGGTGGATCATCAAAGACCCCGGCAGGTAGATCACCTGTCTGTCTGTCTGTCTGTCTGTCCCAGGGCATGCTGGGAGCTGTAGTCCCTGTCTCACCTGTCTGTGTGTGTCAGACAGGAGCTGGTGGTCAGCAGTCCTCCTCGACCTGTCCGTCATGGTGATGTCATCCAGCTGGTTCACGGGATGACGTCACGCTTCCTCAACAGGTAAACAGCTCACCTGGTCCAATGGACTCTGGTGGTGCATTCAAGGACAATCTAACGGCCTGATGTTCAGCTGCTGGAGCACACACAGTTTGTCCTCATTCATGTCTGTCTCTAAGCACTACATTACCCATGAGCCTCGGCTGCTGAGGAGAAGAAGACAGTCAGAGATGTGAACAGGTGCGTTTGAGATGAGTCAGGTCTGCGCAGCGGCGATCGCCACACAATGCATGACGGTTAGATCTGTGTCTGAGTTGATCCCGACTTGGTCTGACGTCATGCACACGTGGGCAACGGTAACCTCACGAGATCGAGGCGACCGCAATTTTTAGAGCCGCAGTTGCTCTCCAGCACACAGCAGAAGCTCTGTGACTGGTTGTCAATGAAATGCACCCTGGGAGTCGTAGTTGACTTCTCTCCTTCAGTTTTTATGACTTCTCTATCACAGAATCAGATATTTTCTTATAAATTGTTTATCTTTGTTTGTGTGTGTGTGTTGCAGTCATGATGTTGCAGCTCCCATGAGCCCTCACGCTCAGGAAGTGTCGGGTTACATCGACTTCAACGTCTCCATGCCGGCGCAGAACCTTTGGAGAGTGGTGAGAACATCTGGTTCTATATCAGGGCTGATGAAGGTTTGATGACATCATTAACAGAATTTAACAAGCCATCAAACGCGACCATCATGACCATCAGAGGTCGGACCAAGTCTCAGGTCTTTGCACTCAAGTCTCAAGTCCTAAACTTTGAGTTTTGGGTATTAAAGAAGTCAAAATGTAACAGCATCGTTGATTTATGAAGTTACTTAGCAGTGAAGCTAATGTTAGCTGAGCATTAGCTCGCTAACTATGCTAACATTTATGCTCACAGTTCTTTGTGTATCTTCACAGGTTGAATGAAGTTGGAAGTTGTAGCATCTGTAATTTTTCAACCTGCATGTTTTTCATCCTGCAGTTCAGTTTTTAGTTTTTGTGTGTGAATCAGTGTTAATTTTGACTCAAAATTTGATTTAGTTTTAGTCATAATTTAGTCATCTAAATTGTTTTAGTTTTAGTCTAGTTTTAGTTGACGAAATATCATAAGATTATAGTCGACGAAAACTACAGTAGATTTAGTCGACTAAAAAGTATGTAAAGGGTAATACGCTGAATAATCGATAAAAGTCATATTTTAATGAACATCACGTCTCAAATTTAATATTTCACCCGTAAACCGTGTAATGAGCGGAATAACGTCCAGTGAGTTGTATGTTGTGAAAAAATAAACTCCGACAGGATGTATGGAACGGGTGGATTTCAGGACGACTCGACTGTAGCTTTAAATGTCTCTTAAAGTTCGTCGTATTTTTGCTGGTAATCCTCGCGCTACACTTTTTACACAACGTCTTGTTTTCCTTCACGTCAAATGTAAAATTTGTCCATATATCTTGTCTCCTCTTCCTCCCAGCTGTTGACATTCTGTTGTCGTCCGTCTGAAACACGTTAGTTGGGAACAAGTTGTATACGTTCCCGGGTCAGTCTCAAACTAGTTCAAAGTGTGTACTAACTTCCTTACCACGTCGCTCTGATTGGTTCAAACAAAGAGGTTCTGCTGAATTAAGTGTTGACTTGCTGAGAATGAATACTGTAGGGCTGCAACTAAGGATTCTTTTCATTATTGAGTAATCTGTTTTTTATTGTCTCGATTAATTGATTAATTAATCCTGTCACGGTCTTGTCACATACGTCTTTGTGCTTCACGTTTGGTCCCAGTTTTCTTTCATGTAATGATTATTTTCATTATCGATCACTCTGTCGATCATTTTCTCCACTGATCGTTCGTTGTTTGGTTCATAAAATATCAGAAAAAGTTCAAGATGACGTCCTCAAATGTCTTGTTTTGTCTTGTTGTGTGTGTGTGTGTGTGTGTGTGTGTGTGTGTGTGTTTGTTCAGGACATCTCTAACAGGGAGGCGGAGTCAGAGTTGTGGAAGACGATCCTGTCTGAGGTTCGATTGGTCCACGTCAACACGTCAGCTGTGCTCCGGGTAATGACAGGAAGTGACCTCATCCTGCATGATCTGAGATCAATGACTATATAAGGAGCTGACCACCTGTCTGTGTGTGTGTGTGTGTGTGTGTGTGTGTGTGTGTGTGTGTGTGCGTGCGTGCGTGCGTGCGTGCGTGTGTGTGTGTGTGTAGCTGAGTGGTGTGTCTCTTCCAGATTGGGGTTTCCGTCAGTTGGAGGTTGTCGCAGACAAACTGTTTAAAGGTCACAGTAGCAGTTTGGACTGGACGGTGGAGGAACATCGATATGGAACCAGTACGACCTCTGACCTCTGACCCCTGTGACCTGTCAGCAGCAGACTCTACACACTATAGTCATCATAAAACTCTTCTTAATACAATTCAATAGTGTCAAAATCTGAGTTTGTTCTTCAAAGCCACCATACTTTTGTAATTTTTATTTAATTGAATTTAAATTTTTATTTAAATATTAATAAAATTAACATTTTAATTTTCCTGTGATATATTTTATTTTGATTTTTTTGTTACCAGATTTTTATTCATTTATTGGGATCCAGCAACACAGTGGACATACTCGTCCTTCACTGATGCGATAAACAACACGTTTTAGTTTTAATACATTTTATTTGTTTTGTGTGCAGGTCAGGAGCAGAAAGAGCGGGAGGCGGAGCTTCACTCTCCGACTCACATCGATGTGGACAGAAAAATCTCCTTCTGGGCAAAATTTTTAGAGCTTCAGGTGAGACAGTGAACGCATCACGAGTCTGTTATCCAATCACAGCCCTTATCTCTGTGTTTGTGTCACATCAGCTTTCACGTAAAGTTCTGAGCACAACAGAACGTCACGAGAACACTTCACTGTTTGTAAATGCCACAAACGGTTTATGAAAATGAAAATGATGATGTCATGTTGTGATGTCATGACAGTGGAAGATGTTGACGGTGAAACAGGAAGACACTGAGCACAAATACAGCTCCTCCCCCCTGGAGTGGGTCACCATGGAGACCAACATTGCCTACTGGCTGCACTCGTCCACCAACGTAATACACTCACACACACACACACACACACACACACACACACACACACACACACAGTCCTGTTCTGTCCTGTGATTGGCTGTCTATGTCACAGGCTCAGATCCATCTGATTGGTAATCCAGTGTCATGGGGCGTGGCCAACCTCAGTCTGCTGGCCTATCAGCTGCTGGCAGCTGTCTACCTGCTGAGGAGGAGGCGGGGCTTCAAAGACCTCCCTGATGGTAATATGATGATGTCATTAAAGTCACATAGATACCAATAACATCACTGTTTATCAATATCTCAATATTGACCAATTAAATGTGTTAAATATAAAATAATAAACTGATAATGATGTTTCTTCATACTTCTTGCTTGTGTGTGTGTGTGTGTGTGTGTGTGTGTGTGTGTGTGTGTGTGTGTGTGTGTGTGTGTGTGTGTGTGCAGGTGCGTGGTGTCAGTTTGTGTGTCTGGGTTGTGTGTGTGTTGGTGGTTGGCTGGTCAACTTCCTGCCGTTCTTCCTGATGGAGAAAACTCTCTTCCTGTATCACTACCTGCCCGCCCTCTGTTACCTGTACCTGCTGAGCCCCGCCCTGCTGGAGCACACACACACTCACCTGCTCAGGTGCACACACACACACACACACACACACACACACACACAGTACAGCACATATTTCCTTCACCTTGTCCCTGTTGTTGTCCCTCCAGTAACTCGACATTAACTTATTTTTTCTGTTTATTTTCTTTATCAGCTCCTTAAAATGTTAAAATGACAGATTTTCCTTTATGGATCTCTGGAAGCAGAACGTCAAACTCTGAACTCTCCAAGTTCTTCTTTTTACTCTTTGATGCCATTTTCACGAATGAACACTTTCTGACACATGGAGCAGGAAGTGCAGCCTTTTATGGTATTATTGGGGCGTTAATTCATTTCTCATGGGTGGTGTGTCATTTCCTCAGTTATCTGGCGTCGAATCTGACATGACGTGGTCGTACAAACAAAAGTTGGTCTGAAAATGTTCATGCATGGGGCCTAATGATTGTAGCTCACTTTGTGAAAGCTGGCACAATTAATCAATTATTAATTTGTGTTTTGAGTTAATGTATCACAGTTCATCACTAATTAATAAAACCCATATTCTGTGTCTCTCTGCAGCAGCG
The DNA here is from genome assembly GCF_056507025.1 of Lutjanus erythropterus. Classification (NCBI taxonomy): domain Eukaryota; kingdom Metazoa; phylum Chordata; class Actinopteri; order Lutjaniformes; family Lutjanidae; genus Lutjanus; species Lutjanus erythropterus. The sequence continues at coordinate 824,390 of NC_139326.1, forward strand.
TGACACACCGGCGTGCTCTGTGTGTGTGCGTGGCGGCTGTGTTGGTGTCGGTCTTCCTGTCATATCGAACGTTCTGTCCTCTGACCTATGGCAGCCCCGAGCTATCAGCCAATCAGCTGCAAGGACTGAAGTGGAGAGACTCCTGGGACATCCTGTACCGCCGCCGCTAGAGAGACACTGAGAGACAGACAGACAGACGCTGTCTCTGTCTTTGATCACATGATCCTTCATCCTGATCGAGGATCTGATGAATGTGTCAAAAACAAAGTCTGACCGATCTTCAGAAGAAGCACCTGAATGCACCACCAGGTGTGAGGTCATGACCTCAGACTGTGTTCACGCTGGATGACTGAATAAAGTTTATTCCAACAGAAGGATCAGATCACTAAACAGACCATTTTTTTTATAAAACAAAACAAAACTTTTCTTAGCTTGCTTGATATGTGACATCATCACACGTGTCATTTCCTGTTAATATTAAACCTGATGAGCTGCTGACGTCTCCAACAGACTCTGTGACTCTCTGAGAAATTTATTTGTGTTAATTCTGCAGTGAAGCTCCAACTGAAAATCAAACTGCTGTAAAAGATTTACAAAATAAAACATCCAGAGCTAAACACTGTGCTTTTATTTTGACACTTTATAAACTGATGTGGAGTTGTTTAATGAAGCTGAGTCACTGGTTTTGTTCAGACTTTAATGACAGAACTCATTAAAGTGTTGAAATATTTGTTGTTGTTTTCTTTTTGGTATTTAAGAGGAAACTCAGCTGCTGTTTTTCAATTTTAATAACAAAGTGAAGATTCTCAAAGGTCCAGAAAACAAAGTAAAGTTTAATTTCCAGCTTTTTGTCAGAGTGACAGCAGAACTTCATCCGGTGAAACATGTTGAACAGACTCACGTGTTCATGTCTGATCCAATAAAATATTTTTTCTTCAGCTGATTCTGACACACACAAAGATTTTGTACATTTTAGTTTAATTTTTTCTTTGTTAATAACTATTAAAAAATATTTACAGGATTTTTTATGCAGAAATATAGAAAGTATTCAACCAGCAGTACGATATAAATGGACAATGATAGAACGGACTTTAAATGAATATAAATTAACATATTTGTTTCACATCAGCCAGTTTATGATGGAAACCGAGGAGGAACAAACTGGACTACAATTATTTGTTATTTACTACATCACGTCTTTTTTCAGATGGATTTATTAGAGAGAAACGTTGAAGCGTTTTGTACATTAAATGTATTATGTGTTTTTAATACCATCTAATGTCATTTTAAAGAAACTAAACTAAACTTTTCTGGAGAATCTGTGACTAAATAAACTGACCGGGCGGAACAAAACACCGGAACGACCGGAAGTGAGATTGGGAGGACGATAATACAGAACGGACACGTTGAGCTGCGGTTTTATGGTGTTGTTTGTTTGTTTGTCTGTCTGTCTGTTGGTTTAAATCACAGACAGATAAAACATCAGACGGATAAAGTCTCAAAGTTTGTGTTTTATTCAAATCGTTTAAAGCGGAACTGAGTGTGGACGGTGAAAGCTCGCGGGAGAAACGGTCCCGCCGCACAGCATGCCGGGTAATATGTTAACAACAGAAATGCCTTGATTGGCGCGTGGAGGCAGAAAGTAAAGACACGATAAAGACAAAAATTAAAGTCCAATAGAAGATTTATTGAAGAGACCGGAGACAGAGGAGGACAGACGGAGGCCGCTGAAGGTCAGAAAGAGTTAAATTGTATCAGCGAGTGTTTGTGTTAGCCGCTAATGTTAGCATCAGTCCAAACAGTGTCTGGAAGACCAGCAGCTCTAGTTACTATTAAAGTTACTATTACAGTTACTACAGTTATTATAGTAGTATGTGCTGCACCGTCAGTACTACAGAGTGTATCAATGATCACATATCATATATGTCACAGTTGTGGTTTGTTGAGATTAGATGTGGATCAGGTGGAGTTCAGTTTGTGTTGAAACTAGTACTGGGCAGTATGTCGATATAAAGTCCTATCATGATTTGAGACCAGATAACGTGATGTTATATCGTCATATATAATAATCGTGTTGTCTTTTGCTTAACTTTTACTTAACCTAAAGCACAATGCAGATGTTTTCATTTGTTAGGAGGCATTTCGTGTATAATTTAATCATTTTCTAATCTACAGACCTGGGAACTACTTTCTTTCTTTAGCAGAGTAGAAACAGTAAAAGAAACTGAACACAGCTGCATGTTTGAAAAGGATCAGCTGCTCTCTGTACAGCCAACAGAGCAAACACTGCATTAGTTGGGGACTATTTTCAGCGGCGGGTTAATCTTGTTCATTTGGTGCTCAGGTGCTGCAGGATGTGACTGTACATACCTGGTCACACCTGTCTGTGTGTGTGTGTGTGTGTGTGTGTGTGTGTGCAGACATGTCTGGTTCTCTGTCAGCAGAGAGAGACAGGATCCAGCGACAGGTGGAGGAGCTGGAACAGAATCTGTCTGCGACACTCACAGAGCTGGAGCTGCTGAGCAGTGAGACAGGTACCTGTCTATCTGTCGTCTGTCTGTGTTTATATCTGTCTGTGTCTCTCTAACAGTGATGTTGTGTCTCTTTGTCAGATGATGAATCAGATGATGATGACGTGGAGGAGAAGGAGGAAGGACAGGTAACACACACACACACACACTCACTCTCTCTCTCTCTCCCTCTCCCTCACACACACACACCAGTTACCACTCCAGTTTTACAACAACATTGTGAGTTTGCAGATGCTGAAACTTTTCTTTTTATTACTAATAATGAGTCAGAGAACACTGTGTGTGTGTGTGTATGTGTGTGTGTTCAGTCTTCAGCAGGTCTGCTGGCTCAAAGAGAGAAGATCCAGAGGGAGATCCAACACCTGGAGAACGTCCTGGGACCACATAGTCCCATCTGTGTGTCAGGTACCTGTCTGTCTTTCTGTGAGTTTCTGCTAGCAGAACTCTCAGGTATTAACATGTCTACACCTGTAATAACATGTTCATGCCTGTAATAACATGCTCACGTCTGTAATAACATGTTCACACCTGTAATAACATGCTCACACATGTAATAACATGCTCACACATGTAATAACATGCTCACACCTGTAATAACATGCTCACACCTGTAATAACATGTTCACACCTGTAATAACATGCTCACACATGTAATAACATGCTCACACCTGTAATAACATGCTCACACCTGTAATAACATGTTCACACATGTAATAACATGTTCACACCTGTAATAACACCCATCCTGCTGATCTGATCACAAGTGGTCACTGAGGCACATGTGAAGACACATTCTAATGACAGGAGTGAAGCGATGTTCTCAGAGCTGCTCACTTGTGATTGGATCACCCAGGATGCATGTTAATAACAGTGAGAACATGTTAATAACATGTTTATAAGAACATGTTTATACTAAAAAAGCAAACAGTCTGTGTCTTTTTCCATTTAAACATTAATAGACGATAATCATCATAATCAGTTTGTGTCTGTTCTTGTCTGTGGTTTCTGTTCAGATGAGGACAGCAGCAGCAGTGACGAGGTCAGTAACTCTAAAATCAGCTCTACAACATCTGTGCGTTACAGACGAGTCAGTACTGATCTAACTCTGTCTGTCTGTCTGTCTGTCTGTCTGTTGGGTGCAGAGTGAACTGGGTCTGTCTCTGTCAGTGGACTCGTGTCTTCAGATGAACCTCGTCTACCAGCAGGTGCTTCAGGAGACTCTGGACCAACTGGAGACACTACTGACACAAAACCTCAGACAGCAGGTCAGTGCTGATAACACAACCACAGACAGCAGGTCAGTTCTGCAGGTCAGTTGTCATAATGAAGGTTTTATTCTGTCTGTAGGAGGAGGTGATGTCTCAGCTGTCTGGACCAATCAAAGAGTCTTCCAGAGAACCTCGCCCGCCCCCCTCCTCCTGCCAGCAGCCAATCAACATGTTCCTGGGACGCTTCCTCAAACCGTACTTCAAGGACAAACTGACAGGACTGGTGAGACAGATAGTCAGTCATACAGACTGACAGTCTACCTGTTGACAGCTGACCAATGAGATGCTGTGTTTATGTGTCTCCAGGGTCCTCCAGCCAATCAGGAGACAAAGGAGAAGGCCAGCAGGATGACGGGTTGTCTGGATCACAACATACTGAAACTAAGACGATGTAACCAAATCAAATATTTATTTATAATGTGAGAGTGATACATGTATTAACTCACTCATACACCTGTAAATAAATATTAACTCTGTAAGTCTGTGTGTGCGTGTGTGTGTGTGTGTGTGTGTGTGTGTGTGTGTGTGTGCGTGTGTGTGTTCAGGGGAGAGCTGGCAGAAAACTCTGTTGATCCACTCAGTGACCACAGACAGTCTGAGGAAACTCATCCAACCAAAACTGTCCAGGTAACTCAGAAACTCCTCAGGTGTTTTTCTCTGTTAAAAACGTTTGTGTAGCAAAAACCATGAGACCAAAATTCACCAAACTCATCAGATGGGTTTCAAATTCCACCCACTGCTCAGGCAACAAAAATTACACTCAGTGACCTCAAGGTGGAAATGGCTGAGCACAGATTCAAAATTCTTCGTCTGTTTTAATCGTTCAATCTGCATCTTTTGTCAACTTTTATGACTTGTTCTCAGTTTTATTGAAAAACTTACTTTTGCACTCTCGTCTTAGACTGTTGGGTCGATTGTCCTGAAAATGATTCAGCATCATCTACAGACTTTACTAATCTAAATTTATTAAAGGAACTTTGATTCAGTGATCAGTTTGGATTTTATGAGCCAAATCTATTTATTGAAATAGATAATTTTCTAAAATCTTCTGAATGCAGCGACGTATCAACGTGAAAATCAAGACATGTATTCTGGAGTGTTCGCTAAGTGAATGTCATAAAAGTGCATAGCATTTCATCTGTAGAGGGCACCACAAAAGTTCTTTTGCAAGATCTCAGGTCATGACTCGGTCGATAAATTTTGGTAATAATTTATCAAAGTGGGCGGGACTTATTACAGCAAATCTAAATTGTGGACAGTCGACAGTCCAGACTTGTAAAAACCAGCCGTACGTCTTACAGAGCTGAAGTTTCTTCAACAAAGCTGCTGAATTATGACTAAAGTTTGTCTCCTGTGGTCGATTCAAAAGTCCATCACTCTGCATTTTTACAAACAAGAAAAATCAATTAAACTTCATTCAAATCCGACCAAAATCTCCACAGACGTTCTGCAGATGGTCGACATCAAGAGTTTCAGATCAAACTGTGAGTCTGCAGTCAGATTTAATATCTGGCTGTAATTTGTTCTGTATGAACAACATTTACTTTTCAATGTTTGATGAAACGTTGACAAAATATTTAACAAAACACCTGAAACCAACGGGATGATGTGATTTTTTTTTTTTTTTCAGCATTTTGACTTTTGTACGAGATTTAAGTTTAAACAGATAAAAATGTTGCAGTTTTGCACATCTGATGATCAACTTGTAAGAAGGTGTGAGGGAAGCGCGTCTCCTCAGTGTCTCAGTCTGTGAGTCTCCGTCTCTGAGGATCCAAAGGTCGAGGGTTCGAATCCACATGTGACCAAGAACCACCTGACCACCATGTGACGACCTTTGCAGGACTGTGTGTTTGTGTGTCTCATCTATCCAACGAACCCGTTCATCACCGCTTCTGCTTTTATTATTATTAATAGATCCAAATGTCTCTGTGTCTTCCAGGATGGACTACCTGAGTCAGAAGCTGTCTTCAGCAGGAGAGACAGACAAGCAGCAGCTCAGGCAACAGATCGACAGTCTGGAGAGAGAGATCTACCTGCTCAGGTATGTCTTACTGTGTCTCGTGTTGGATGTCTGTCTCTCTAAAGAGCAGTTTGGTGTGTTTAATGTGAGTCGTTCTTTGTCTCTGATTGGTCAGAGAGAAGAAGGAGGAGGAGCTGATTGGGGATCGATATGAAGAACATGATTGGCAGAAAATCTCCAATGTTGATGTAGGTGGGAAAAAATCATCCAATCACAGCATATTGTGATCACATGGTGCTGACTTTAGTGACACCAGACCGTCCTCTTCCTGCTTAGTTTGAAGGGACGAGGGACGCAGAGGACATCCGTCGGTTCTGGCAGAACTTCCTCCACCCGTCCATCAACAAGAGTGGGTGGAGTCAGGAGGAGGTGGAGCAGCTGAGGGACATCAGCAGGAGACATCAGGAGAGAAACTGGGAGAGCATCGCTGCAGAGCTAGGGGTGAGGAGAACGAGGAAGACTGTCTCTGACCTGACTGTCTTTATTGCCTTCTTCTACCTGTCCTCCTGTCTGTCCTTCTCACCTGTCTGTCTCTCTGTCTCTCAGACGGGGAGGACAGCCTTCCTGTGTCTTCAGACGTTCCAGTGCTTTGTCTCGGACTCGTTGAAACACGGCAGCTGGACTCCAGCTGAAGACATTCTGCTCCGAGAGCTGGTGGACAAGATGAGGATCGGAAACTTCATCCCCTACACGCAGAGTAATGACATCACTGTGACATCATCACACTGACCGTTACTGACTGCTACACAACAACTAACACCTGTCTGTCTGTCTGTTGTTGACCTGTCTGTCTGTCTGTTTGTCTCTGTGTTGACCTGTCCGTTTTTCTGTCTGTCTGTCCATCTGTCTGTTGTCCTGTCTGTCTGTCTCTCTGTTGACCTGTCTGTCTGTCTGTCTGTCTGTCTGTCAGTGAGCTACTTCATGGAGGGTCGTGACCCGGCTCAGATCATCTACAGGTGGAACCAGGTTTTGGACCCAAGTCTGAAGAAAGGACCCTGGACCCCACAGGAGGACCAGGTAGTCCAGAAGGGGCGGGGCTTAGACTGGACACACCCACTACCTGCACAATACATGACCTCATACTCTGACTGCACTACTACATCAAACAACTAATTGATAAAATGATCAGCAGTTCCAAACATGGTTGGATCTATTTTTAGACTTGTTTTTCAGATGACAACATTGTGACAGGATCAGTTAATCGATTGATTAAAGAAATAATTGACAGATTGATTGACTCTCTGTCTGTCTGTCAGCTGCTGCTGCAGGCTGTGGCTCGTTACGGAGAGAAGGACTGGTGGAGGATCAGGTTGGATGTTCCAGGACGCACTGACAGCGGCTGCAGAGACAGGTGGGACATGATTGGATGACAGAGGGTGTCTGTGTGTCAGACAGGAAGTGAAGTCATTCATGACGGCCAGCTGTTTCCTGTCTGTGTTGGCGGAGTAGACTCTCACAGAGCTGGAAGAAATCACATCTTTAACTTCAGGAACGATAAATGGACTGAAGTAAAAGTATTTCCATCTGAGATGTAGTGCAATAAAAGTATGAAGCAGCAGAAAATAGAAATACTGAAGTGTAACCATCTCAAAACTTAAGTACAATACTTGAGTAAATGTACTTAGTTACTTTCCACATCTGAAGACACTCAAGTTGAAACATTTCTGACTCCACTTTAAAGTTCACCATATTTTCTGTTTGACTGTTTTTACCTTCAGTACGCTCCTTATTTTCTTTTTACTGCCCAGACATCTCAGAGAAAAGTTACACCATGTGGCCAAAACTATATGCACAGCCCTGTTTTAAAGGGATAGTTCACCCAAAAATGAAGATTCAGTTATACTACTTATACTTTGACTGAAGGTCGGGTTTTGTTCTTAGTCCAGAAAAACACTAAAACCCGACTGAGGCTGAGTAGATAATAACTGAATTTTCATTTTTGAGTGAAAACTATCCCTTAAACAGGTCAGTTGTGATGATAAATATTTTTTCTGTCTTGAACATGTGACTGACCTGTGTGTGTGTGTGTGTGTGTGTGTGTGTGTGTGTGTGTGTGCAGATATTATGACTGTCTGAAGGCGGACACAAAGAGAGGACCGTTTGACAAACAGGAGAAAAAGCTGTTGCTGCAGCTGGTGGAGAAACATGGAGTTGGTGGGTCTCACACACACACACACACACAGACACACACACACACACCAACTGCTACTGATTCATAATTAATGTTATAATTCATTGACGTTGTAAATCTAATAAATGCACAAACTGCGCTTCACTTTGACGGAGGGCTTTTAAAGGTGTTCTTTAATTCTTTAACGTGTAGAAATGGCCTCTGTTTTGGAAAATGAGTGCTGATACAGTAAAGTAAAACTTTCTCTTAACACTTTCTTCACTCCTGTCTTGAGGCTGTTGGTGTCTCTCAGACGTTTATGTTTCTCTCTCTTTGCAGGTTTTTGCTGGGATTGTTGTGGCACCGATTTAACAACAGCTTTTCTAAAAAAAAAGAATTGCAATGTTTTTAGGCATTTTTTGCAAATAAACTGAAGGACCAAGTGAAAATGGAAAAAAAGTAGCTTTTTGAGTAATTCATTAAAAGTCAAATGCAACATGTTCCAGAAAGAACAAAACTGCACTCTGCTCTGAGCATTTTAAGTTGCTTCATCAATCCGACCCAGGATTACAAAAATTCTAAAAAAAAAATCTGCTTTATTTGTAGATGAAGACCAGAGGGGTAAGATCCTTCTGGAGTACAAACTCAGTCAAAACAGCACAAAATTATTTTCAAAAGTGCACAGGGCTTTGATAAATGTCAGTAACTACAACAAGTTGTGTGTTGTTTGCAATACTTGTGACAAAATAAGAAAAAATATAAATACAAAAAAAAGGAAATAAAGAAACACTGAGGTGTAAGCACATGAGGTTTGCACAGGGGACTGCTCTGATTGGTGGAGCTTGCAGAAACCTGCAGTGATTGGTCAAATTTGCAGACGAGTTGTGGAGTTTGGAAAAACTTGCAAGTTGTGCAGAATTCACAGGGATTGGTTGAATTTGCGTGAGTTGTTGCGATCGCAACATCTCAACTTCCTGGTGGGACTGCATAATCAATAAGTGGCCATGAGTAAACCATGGGTGTTGCTAGGCAACCTGACGTGGTGTGAATGTAGAGGCAGCCTTTTACGGCTCTTTTTATGGGGAATAAAAATAATTCATAATTCACTAGACGATTAATTAACAAATTTTAGGAAACGTCATGAGCTGAGAAATGTAGGGGTTTTATTTTAACACGTTTACATGACCTGGATAATGTCAAAGTGCGTGTGTGTGTGTGTGTGTGTGTGTGTGTGTGTGTGTATCTGTGTGTGTATCTGTGTGTGTATCTGTGTGTGTGTGTGTGTGTGTGTGTGTGTGTGTGTATCTGTGTCAGGTCGCTGGGCGAAGATTGCTGCTGAGATTCCTCATCGTGTTGACGCTCAATGTCTTCGAGCTTGGAGGACACTAAGCAAACAACTACTCCGTTCTCCTGCTGAGGTACACTCACCTGTTCTCGTTTGGGGGGGGGGGGGGGGCAGGTAAACATGGTATTTCAGACAAACTGTATTCTGTAGTAATATATAAGTGTCACAAAATGGCAGCAGCTGCATTTGAAGCACTGTACAAAACATTCCAAACAAACAAAAGGAAAATAATTTTTCCACTGAAATGGTGCTTCACTCATTTCCACCCCCTTGATGTATGAAAACAGATCAGTCTGTTTCAAACGTCCACTAGAGGGCGCAGATCAGGGTCAAAAGTTAGACTCATGTCTTGTCTCTCGCAAAAAGTGGGTATGCACTATACGTGCCACATAGGGCGCCACGCTAGAGGGGGCGCCAAAGTGATGGGGGGAAAAATTATTTCGAGTCGGCATTTTCTGTATTTAACAGCTGTTTATGCACATGTAAATGATATGATCAATAACAGAGGGGCATGTCACTAATTAGGCGCCTCGAGCACACGCTGGAGCGGGGTTTTTTTTTTTTTCATTTGCTTCGTGTTGTCACATCAAATGACAGGGAGCTAAAGATGGAGAGGCAGAAAAGAAAAGCTCTCAGGGGCACAAAGTAGAAAACGGAAGAGTGAGAAGGAGAAATCTTTCGGAGGGATGAAAAAAAGCTTTTCAAAGTGGTTGAAAGACGGTGGGTAAGTTATGTCAGTGTATCAAGATGAGGCTTGTAAATATTCAGGTTAGCTAAAGCTACTACTAGTAAAACCACAGATCAGCTGTGGGAGGAAGGATCTGATACTGAAACACGTTTTTCATTCTTTCAAAACGTCACTTAGTATTTAGATGTCATGAATATGATTTCATTTAGTGACATTTTAGATTTGTTTCCAATGAGATATTATTGAGTTTATTTAAAAACTGATTTCTCCAAAGGATTTCCAAACTGATCCAATACGAATATAATTTTAAATTAAAATTTCACGTTTTTTATATGTGGTTTGACTGCTGTGTTTTTTAAACCTCCTTAACACAAAGTTCATGTGATTCAGGTGTGAGAATGGAGAGAAAGAAGAGAAGAATCAGGAGAGACAGGGGAAGGCGACAGGTTGGTCTGATATTAGGTGGAAGTGTAGGAACAGTCACTTGATATCAAGTGATTCATTTCTAAATATTATTTATATTGAAAATTGCATTAGCAAGATGTGTAATTTATTCAGAGATATTAAACAATGCTTGTTTGACCATATGAATTAGCGGAGAAAAACACAGCCAAGGGGTGAAGGAGACAGATATGAGGTCAGTGACGACATCTGCTATAGAGGAGACCAGTGATGACATCAGGTACGAAGGCGCCTGTAATGTGTCTGCATACCCCTCAGAAAGTAGGTAGTTGCACCCCTGCACTGCCCCCCTATGACCAACAGTGGTACTGCTGCTCTGTCTGGTCTGCATCTGTACATTTTCAGAAAACGAGTAGAAACACAGACGAAACGAACACAGAGTACAACCAGAGGTCTCTGTCTTTATCTGTATCTGAATCAAATGTTTAGGATAAATAAGCCTCAGTCCACGCTGAACGCATTAAATATTCACTCATGTAATCAAACCACAGAACTATCAGCTGTGCTCTCAAGATCCGACAGGAGACAAAACCACTCAGGCAAAAGGTGGATAATCTTCCTACATTTGTACTCTTTAAACAGAAGACATGTTTTTATTTTATTGTGATATTTAGATGTTTTTTTTCACTGGAAATGACAATACAGCCGACAGCAAGTAGGTTGTTGTCAGTGATTTTTTTTTTTTAGTTCAACTGAAGAAGTAAATCTCATCAGTGTCAGTGAGCCGTTCAGCACGCAGCATGCTTATACCAAATCTAGTCCAATGTGACACATCATAGAGGCCAGCAGGAAAATCACTACGTCACGTTCAAAGATGATATATATATATTTTGTTTTGTTTTACTGCCACATAAACAAACAGCTTCTTCATTTCCAGTAAGAAACTGCTGTAACGTGATGTAATTTTCTTTTTGTTGAAAAGGTTTAAGTATCGCTCAGGAACTGGTATCGAAATTGTAAATTTTTAATATGTCTATCAACAGACCAGCTCAGAACAGTAGGGTGCGGTACACTGAGTCACTCCCAGCCAGTCAGGACACAGAAAACAATGAGTCAAAGTGATTTTGTGGCAGTCGCCCTCATTGCATTCACTTAGGACATGGTGTTAGGGATCATTGCTTTGAACCCAAAAAATCCACAATATTCTATAATTCATGTGGGGTTGACTTCCTGTCCTCAAAAGGGGACGGATGTTACTTGTATGACACATAATACCATCGACAGTGGAGAATCAGATGACAAACTGCTGAGCTACATGAGAACTGACCATGTTCTGACTGTAACTCTGTCAACAGAAAAAGACGAAACCTAAAAAACCACGGGTGAGACGCGAGGCACCAAAGAAGAAGATAAAGAAGGAGGACGCCCCAGCCAAAAAGAGAAGGAGGAGACGACTGATGAAAATCAAGAAGGAGGTGGATGAGGAGGACGTGACCAGCGAGGAGGAGATGGTGGTGGAGTACATGGACAGTGATGAAGAGGATAAGAAGAAAACAAAGGAGATGGTGGAGGCATTGAGGACTGAGGAGGTGGAGGAGGAGGAGGACGAGGAAGAGGAGGAGGAGGAAGAAGAGGAGCCATACTTCTTCCCCCCGATTAGGGATTGGATTCCAGCTGAAAAATCAGAAAGTTACGCCGTCCTGAACTTTCGACCGGTGGAGTTGTCTTCTTCTTCATCAGGCCACGTCCACAGCGGAAAACCAGTCCGCTCCACCGTCCTGGGACCGTTCGGACGCTCTGTCATCATCGGACCAAATCCCAGAGAGCTGCCGTGGGAGGAGCGACACGGCAGGAGGGCCATGATGATGGTGTCACCAGAGCAGCTGAAAGCACACCTCTTCTGCCAGGTAGACAACAAACAGCACTCTGCCTCCTGGGGAACGGTCCCGCCCAGCAAACAGACCCACCTGGGCCAGATGAGGGAGCGGGAACTGGACTTTGAACTGCAGGCAGCAGTGACGCCGTGGATCGGAAACCTGATGATCCCAGCGAAGACCACACTGGCGGTCGCCGACATCCTCAGGGAGCAAGGAGAGAAGACCCGTGTCTCCTCAACTGCCATGTTCCTGCTCCTCCTGCACAGCATGAACGTGGACTCTGTGGGCTGTAAGGAGATGATTGAGAGGAGGAGGAGCCAGGCGGTGCTATGGAAACCACCACAGGAACCTATTAGAAGACCAGACCAGAAGACTAGAAAGAACCCGAGGACAATAGCAGAACTCCTGGAGCAACGACTCCCCAGAGGGGAGCAGCAGGAGGTTGACCAGCAACACAGACTCATCCTGGAGCAACTTCAGTTGCTCCAGCCACGTAAACAGCAACAACTGCTGCCCGGACAGCAACCGCAGCAACTCATCCTGCTGCAACAAGCTCCTCCTCCTCCTCCTCCTCCTTTCCACCAGGCAGTGCCTCCTCCTACTCGCTGCCTGTCAGTGCCTTCACCGAATCGCCCTGGGTTTCTCCTTCAGATGTCTCCCAACATCCCTCGTCAAACGTCTCCTATGTCGTTTCCTCCGGCTGTCTTCATTCCTCAACCTGTCCCACAAACTCATGCCGTTTCCATCCACCAGCTGACCCCGCCCCCTCCATCTCCGCTCAGGCCTCCTCCTGCAACGGTACTTGCACCTCCTACTCCTCACAGACTGAATGTCCCTTCTGTCTCTGTGGTACCAGAACCCTTGAACGCCACGTCTACCAGCTCCACCTCTTCAAGCCAACAACCTGAACCTCAAAACCTGATAGTTTCTCCACCACCCTCACCTAACCAGAGCTTTTCTTTTGGTTCCACGCTGTCCAATCAGCATGCTGTTTCCTCCATGTGCAGCAGCTCAAGCACCTGCTCCAGCCAGTCTTATCCTGTCCCCAGTCCATCTGCCTCCAGTCAGTCTTCCCCTGGTTCATCGAGCTCCGTCCTGGGTCCGCTCAGAGGGAAGGGTCTGAAGGTGTCAGAGGATCATCACGGTGTCTCCAGCAGTCAGTACAGGGTGGAGGTGGGCGAGGCAGGTGATGATGTGGGCCGGGCGTATACAGATGTGGACATATCTGCTGACAGCATGTCGAAGGAAGGACAGAGGATTCGGAAGTTGAGTCTGAAGGCCAAAGCTCTGCAGGAAGCCACAGAAGCCAAGGTAACACCTTTTTTAAGTCCTTAAAAAGAATCAAATTATCCAGATGTCATTGATCTCTCAGAGGCCCCTGGTTCATCAGGGAGCCGTAGGTCCATAACGTACTCATCACCGTGGTACTCAGGTATGTGTAACCATGGCAAACACAGAAACCACAATGACAAAAAAATGATACAACACAGGATGACTGTGATCCGTTGCAGTCCTATGAGCTAATTTCACTGATAACTGAGTTCCTGTGAATCAGTCAGACTGTCCTCTGAAAATCCTCTTCAGGTCCTCAGAACGACACATTTTTAGCCCTTACTACTCAGCTTTTAAATGAGCTTTGGTCACACACATTTCCAATAAATCAGATTACCTCAACGGTCCATCGTCTTAGTTACTGTTGCTAGGTTGGACAAGCTTGAGAAGAAGAAACATGGCAATGCCAGTTCTGTTCAGCTGGATCCTGCAGTTTATATCCGCCTCTGGGTGTCTGGTGATTAAGCTTTAAGAGGCCAGCTGCAGGGACTACAGTGATGTGACCTGAACCATTTTCAAAATGTCTTTTTTTTAAAGACAAGCGAAAATCTGAGTACAGGAAACAGGAAATGATGTTCTTGACCAACGTTCCAGCAACTGTCATCGGACAGAGCAAAGGGGCGGGACTTAGGAAAGGCCAATTAAAATCCCTCACAGGCAGCCTGTGGGTCTGTGGTTCACTCGGTTTGCCCTGTTGGTTCATCTTTGCACTTTAACTTCGTCTTTCTCTTGATATGATGTCATCAGTCTGACTTGTGTTTGTATTTTGTTCTCTCAGGCTGAAGCCAAGAAAAAATCTGCTTCATCTCCACAAAAGAAGCCTCAGATCCAAAACACAAACTGTCTTCCTCAGCCTGTCGTCCCTCCTCCTCAGCAGGAATCTCAGACTCCTCAAATGACCACGCCCCCTGCAGCTATTCAGCTGGCCACGTTCCATTCAGCTCCTCAGAGACCTCCTCCTACTGCCACTGTCTCCTCTGAAGCTCCTTCACCTCCTTCAGAACAACAAACTACGCCTCCTCCTGTTTCCGTGAACTCGTCCCCCACTGATATGACTGTGTCCTCAACTCAAAACCTTATTTTAACCCCGCCCCCTTCACTATCAACCAATCACAACACTGCATCCTGCACTTCAAACCGACCTGCTTTTTTCCACAGTGACCATGACTACGCCACCAGTTGCTCTGACTCAAGTCAACAAAGCCCCGCCCATAAACAGACAAAGCACAGGCGACGTAAATCTGACCCCGCCCCCCAAAAGACCCCCAAAGCCCCGCCCAGAGCAGGGAAACGAAGGAGGGAGGAGGAGCAGCCCAGAGTGACGAGCAGTCAGGATGAAGCTGAATGTGTGGGCAGGACAGGTGACGTGGTAGGCGGGGCAGTTGATGAAGAGGGCGGGGCAGGCGAAGGTGTGACGCAGGAAGGAAAGAGGATTCGGAAACCGAGTATGAGGGCCAGAGCTCTGCAGGAAGACGCTCAGGAGAAGGTGAGACCTTCAGACATGTTTTAATCACACGTGAAGCGGGAAGGTGCAGGTGAACAGGTACAGGTGAACCTTAGGTAGAGATGCACCCAGTGTGAAATTACTGGGTGAAATGGATGTTTTTTTCTGTTATTTATTTATTTATTTATTTATTTATTTATTTATTCTTTTTTTATTCTCTTTGATGACATGTATCCGTTTTACGAACTGCATGTCTGTTAAGTTCCTGTCAACACTACAGATTTTTATTTTAAAGTTAATTACTTCTATGTTTTGCGGTCGGCTTTTCCAGAGGTGGGAAGTAACTGAGTACAAATACTTTTCAGGTGTCTGTACTTTACTTGAGTATTTACTTTTCATCTCTACATTTGATCACAAATATCTGTAGTTTCTACTCCTCGTATTTTCAAAACAGGCTTGTTACTTTAGTTTTAATGCATTTGAGGGGAATTATTGATTATTTTTATTTTGCATCATTGTGCGTGGACGTTTTTCTGAGACTTTTATTCTCAGCAGTCTAAGAACCAAGTGACCCTTGCTAAGTCCCTCCCCTTTTGGTGCCTCAGTCAACTTTGTCCCTTCTTGTTTTCTGTACTTAGATCTCCTCTCTGCTCAGCTCGTCTATAAAAGAAAACCACATTTTGAATATGGTATTTTGAATTTAAGATGTTCTGGAGGACCTGGAAAAGGCACACGTGTCACATCTCAAGTCAGCTAATGTTAGCAAAAAGCTAGCTAACTAGCTAGCTAATCTACATCAATTGTTAGCTATTGGATATTTGCCATCGACCAATCATCTGGGGCTCAGCTGCGAGTATGGCTCTGAACAGACTTACACCCCCTTACATTTTTTCAAGGACACGATGCTGTCCGTCCCGTCACAATGTCACCGCCTTAATATGAAGCTCCGCCCTAAAGATACTGGATTGGTTCTGGTGCAGGGTTTTTTTAAACTCTCTGATTGTTTCCATCCAGTTTTAACAACGAAGGTTAGAGACTGTCCTCAGTCTCTATCGAGCAAAGCGTTTGGACACTGACTTCCGAGTCCAATCATTAGCTAACTAGTTAGCTAGTGTTTTGCTAACATTAGTTAACTTAAGATGTGACTATACATGTGTGTCATTTAAAAGGTCGTCCATCAACCAAAATGTTTTTTTTTAATAACATAGAAGAGTCGAGCACAGAGCAGGTCTGTGGACAGAAAACATGTTAGGAGGAAGTTGACCGAAGTTCACCACGTATCAAGCTTGATCAAATGTTATTGGAGCACAGAGGGGAGAGGGGCGGGGCTTAAGACGGGCCAGTTTTCAACAGAATACCAAAAAGATGGACATACATAATTCCACAGCTAGAAAAACATTAAAACGGTTTTGCGTTTTTTTTTTGTTTTGTTTCCAGGCTGAAGCCAAGAAAAAGAGAACTTCATCTTCTTTTCCTCGTCAGAAGCGTTCTAGGACGTCTCGCTCAAAGGAGGAGGTTGCCGTACAGAACCAGCCGGCCAATCTGCTGTCAGGGTTGTGTTTACCTCCTGGTCAGTCCATGTGGGTCATGTCTCCTGTTGGGCTGGTCCAGCTGGCACAAGCTCCACCCCAAGGACTGCAGCTGGCATTTGCACCCAGCTCGCCGTTCTCGGCTCCACCTGGGAACATCTTAACCAGTCAGCAGGCCACGCCCCCTCCGCGACTGCCTGGAAGTCCACGATCTTTTGCGCCTCAACTTTCCGCTGTGTCCATCCCCATTAACCTGCCCAGTCTGAGTCCCTGTCATGCCCCGCCTACCCGCCCCCCTCAGCCCCTCCCCCCAGCCTTTTTCCTGCAGCCTGTCCCAAACCCCGCCCCCTCCTTCCTGCCCTCCCGCTCCCCCACATCTCCCTCTAATGTCCGCCTGCCATGTAAGGGCACGGTGAGGGCGGACCCCATGGTACCCCCTCCCCTCAGGAGGGAGGCGCTGCAGTTTGACCCCTCCCTGATGTTTGTGGAGTCGCAGGCGGCGGTCTATGATTGGCTGAGTGGTCTGGGAGGGGTGGAGGTACCTGGAGCAGGCGTGGTTCTGCCCTACCTGCCCCCGTTCGTCGGCAGTCTGAGCACGCTCAGTGCGCTGCTGCGGGCCAAGAAGTCTCTGACATCAGCGTCCCTTCGGCTGCTGAGCAGAGAATCCGACCACTTTGAAACTGAACCCGAACCCGAGAGCAGCACCGAAACGACGACCAATCAGCTTCAAGACCTGCCAGACTCCACCTCTGACCTCAGACCAGGTAACACACCCGACACACCTGACAGGTACAGAGGGGGAGGGGTGATGTCCTGTAGGTGGCGCTCCCTTCTTCTTCATTTATCTTAGGTCAGGACTTATCTGTCCTGACCTTCCCCACCCCGTCTTCTGTCTTTTATGTCTTTCTCATCTTGTTGTGTCTTTCACGTTTTTCTCTTAAATCATTTTTGTCTCCCTGCAGCTCCCTCTGCCAGCTCCAACCTCCTGCAGGTGGAGATGGAGGAGATGGAGGAGATGGAGGAGGTGAAGGAGGCGGAGGAGGCGGAGCTCATTGTGTCCGTGCGTCAGCTGGTGGCAGAGCGCTTCTCAGGTAACCCCGCCTACCAGCTGCTGAAGGCCCGTTTCCTGTCCTGCTTCACTGTCCCCGCCGTCTTAGCCACTGTAGAGCCAATCACAGAGCAGTCTGTGAACTGCCCAGCCAATAAGGACACGGAGATGGAGGAGGAAGAGGAGAAGGAGAAAGATGAGGACCTGAAGAAAATCAAAGAAAGAGGAAAACAGAGGAAGGCTGTGGTGAGTTCAGGAGCATTTCTCTTTTTTCACAATTTGGTTCTTTATTCAGGTTCTGTCATTTACCACAGTATCGTGTCATGTGACCTCCATGATGCTGAAAGCTGCAGCACCACCAACTGCCACCAGATATCAGTCCTGTCATTTCACACAGCTCCATGTTGTTCGTTCCTCAGGGTTCCCTGTTAGGTCCTGTTCTGTTTGTTCCGTTGATGTTCCACAGCAGTCTGTATCTGATCATTAGAACACCGATGACTGGGCGTCTCCATCAGTGTGACACTCGCATTTATATGTTCTCTCGAGGGCGTTAAACACTCCTGCATTTAAAGGACAAGTTTGGGATCACAGGGAAACAACTTGCACCAATATTTAAAATCTAGATAACAGCACCTGTGTTAAACACCAGGGGGCGACACTTTTCACCTGTAGGTAAACTGAGAGGTGTGATTTCAGGTTCACATTCAGTGTCACTGACAGTTTGTGATGAGCATCTGTGTTAGAAAACATCTGACTCTTTGATAAAAGGTCAAAGCTACAAGAATCCTGTGGACCTAAACTGTGAAGGAGAGAAGTCAACTACAACTCCCAAGGTGCGTTGCACCAACAGACAGCCAATCACAGAGCTTCACATCAACACTGAGCTGAAGTTAAAGATAAAACTGATTAAAACTGAGTTTATCAACTCATTCAGTTTGTGATTATGGATCAGTTCTTTGATTAATTCAGTTTTGTTCTCAGAAACTGGCTGAGGCTCATGGGTATTGTAGTATTTAAGGATAGAGAAAACACAGGAACTAAGAAACTCATTGAGATTTTCTTTGTTTTTGCTTCCAGAGATCTTTGCTGCTGTGTGGCGGCTCAGGAGCTCCAGCCAATCACTTCTCAGGAATCATCAGCACCAACACACCCACCACTGACCAGACTGCACCAGAACAGACGGGACTATAACAGACTGGACTGGACCAGACTGGACCGGACCAGATCAGACTGGACTAGCAGAGTAGAAAGCAGGCTGTCAGTGTCCAATGAAACCACAGATTAACATTTATTTCACTTGTTCTCACATGAAAAATAATTGAATCAGTTCGAAAAGATAAACAGTGATCTGATTTTTTAAAATGTCAGTTTGGAAAAGTTTATGATTTTAATTTTTTTTTTTTTTTTTCCACTGGACACAAACATGAAATTTTTATTCTTTTCATCTTGTTTTTGTTGTTCTTGAGGCTAAAAGTCAGAGAAACTTTGAACTATAAGATCTCAGAGTCTCTGCGGGTGCATTCAAAGACCCTGAGAAATGTGAATTTTAGAGTCTGACTTAGATGTTCTGATTGCTGAACTCATAAATCAGCAGCTGACTGTCTAATGCCCAAGTGTCCTTGAATGCACCAACAAAGGAAAAAAAAACAGTCAGACAGGTTCGGGCTGCAGGTGAATCGTCACAGACATGAGGTGAAACTATTTATTGCAGAAAGGATGGAAATCCGTCTGTCAAATGATAAATTAAGAAAAAAAACAGTTTGGGGGGGTTTAACAGAATAGTTTGGAGCTGAGGGATGAAATTGCACTAAAATATATTGTTGTTATTTATTTTGTTGTCCTGTTTACTTTTTATTCAGCTTATGTAAATAAAAGAATGAAATAATTATGAGCTGATTATTTATTATTTATTTTTATTTATGAAGAGCAGTGTTTGTGTGTTTTATACCTGCACTGTGAGGACATTTTAAGGTAAAACTCAAAACTTCCCTGATTGTTTCTATGAATTCTGCTCTCCAGCACTTCAACTTTGACACTTTCTTTCCTTTCTTCGTCAGTTTCACATCGGCTCGATCAGATTTCCAGGAATCACCGTGAATACAAATCAGTGCTGTTGTGACATCACTTCCTCTTTCAGTCAGCTGATGTTTCCTCCTCTAACTTCTCTAATCCTTCTCTACTTCCCGTTTCTGTCACTTTCTGATCAAACAAACTCATCTGACGAGAAAACAGATGAATAACTGACTTCACATTATCAGATTTATGAAATATATTTTTATAACACTGCTCACATGTTAAAGTATCAGGTCACCTTTTGTACTCAAACTTCAGATTTTGGATGAAGGACATTAACTTCTAATTTAGTACATTTGCACTGTTGCATTTCTTCTTTTGTTGTAAAAAAATAATCTGAATGCTAGTATACAGTGATGGGAAGTAACTAAGTACAAATACTTTGTTACTGTACTTAAGTACAGATACCTGAAAGACCTACTTGAAATATTTACTTTTTGCTTAGTTTTACTCCCCTACATTTGAACACAATATCTGTAGTTAATATCAGTAATATCAAAACAAGACAAGAAGTGGAAAAGACAAGACGAAACCAAAATAACAAGACAAAATGACAGAAAGATGAAAACGTTAAAGACAAAAAGACAAAAGTTGAGTTGATTATTGACTTTCACAATAATTTACATGAAAGAAATTGAAACGTTATTCTTTCTTTGTCAACAAATATATTTTTTTATAATTTCACAGCATCTATTAACAGAAAACACATTTGTTTCCTGGGATGAAAGTAACTAATTAGAGCTATTCAAATTACTGTGATTAAGTCATTTTTGGGGTACTTGTACTTTTAGTTAGAGAATTTTTTTTCAAGTCTATAATTTTACTTGTACTTGTGTATTCCTTAAACTATGTAATGTAATTAGTTACTTTTATTTATCTCCGATTCATTACTGGACACAGTAAAATTTGAATTAAATCTGTAATTGTTTAATTGTTGCAGCTCTTTATTTGTCAACAACAATAATAATAATAAATGAAAAGTACAAGTACCTCAAATATAACTTAACAAATTAGTTTATGATATTTCCTGCAGTTCTCAGTGACTGACAGTTACTGATCAACAGATTCATTTAAATACATGCTGTCAGTGTCAGTCAGAGGGCGGAGACACAAAGAGGAAGTGACAGAAACGACTTGTTCCTCAGAGAGAAAAGAAGGACAGAAAACGACAGACAAAAAGACAGACAGAGACAGACAGGTCATGTAGTTAAAGACAGTGCAGGTGTCTTGTTTGCTGTCTGTGGTCAGTACACAGTAAATACTCGGTGTGTGTACTCTTGAGTGTAGTAGTAGTGCAGTAGTGATGGAGGGAGTGAGTGAGGACGACCTCTGCTGGCTGCAGATGGATGATTTCAGGATGCTGCTCATCAAAACCATCGACCCTTCAAGAATCACCCCGTACCTCCGACAGTGTCAGGTACTCCTGCTTCGCCTCCTCTTCCTGCTGCATCCCCGTCGTATGCTTCGTGTTCTCATTGGTCGTTTTGTTGTGGGTGCTGTCAGGTGATCAGTGCTGAGGATGAGGAGCAGCTCTTCAACGACCCCAGCCTCGTCATCAGGAGGAGAAAAGTTGGTGAGACGCTCGAAGTTTAAACAAAACAACCCGATCACAGAAGTTTCACTGCAGTCCAACCTGATTGAACGTGACGTCCAGTCACAGATGTCTGAGTGGATCATGTGTTTGTCAGCCATCTTGTCTGACTGACAAAGCTGACCTTTGACCTTCGCAGGAGCTCTGCTGGACATCCTGCAGAGGACCGGGGTCAAAGGTCACACAGCCTTCCTGGAGAGTCTGGAGCTGGACTATCCTCAACTGTACAGCCGCATCACCGGGAAGGAGCCCAACAAGACCTTCAGCATCCTCATTGGTCTGTCCACCTGTCTGTCTCTCTGTCTGTTTGTCCACCTGTCTGTCTCCATGTCTGTTTGTCCACCTGTCTGTCTGTTTGTCCACCTGTCTGTCTATCTGTCCGCTTGTCTGTCTCTCTGTCTGTTTGTCCACGTGTCTGTCTCTCTGTCTGTCTGTCCACCTGTCTGTCTCTCTGTCTGTTTGTCCACCTGTCTGTCTCTGTCTGTTTGTCCACCTCTCTGTCTATCTGTCCGCTTGTCTGTCTCTGTCTGTTTGTCCACCTGTCTGTCTATCTGTCCGCTTGTCTGTCTCTCTGTCCGTTTGTCCACCTGTCTGTCTCTCTGTCTGTCTGTCCACCTGTCTGTCTCTCTGTCTGTTTGTCCACCTGTCTGACTGTTTAAAACTTGATAGAACTGTTTCCTATCTGGCAGCCAATCAGTGTCTCCGCCCTGAGTGCAGACAGATTCGTGTGTCACATGGCGAGGACTCGTTCAGGAGGAAACCTGTTCAGTTAAATCCAAAGTTTCACACATTTGCTTCCATCGCTTCATGATTTGGTTAAAAAAAGACATATTGTGACTGAAACTGTGTAAAACTCGCTGAGTACATGAACTGTTGCCCGATTATCAGTCCCTCCAGGATTTCATGGGTTGTTTTTGGGATTGTTGCAGCATAAAACACCTGATCACACAGCAGCTTTTTCTTTAAAAAATGTAATGCATGTTGAAATGATTTGCAGTGACATTGCAGGAGTAAGTCATTATCAGAATATACGTTTAAAGTAGAATGACATCACCATTATCAGCTCAGTTATTCTTTCACTGAGACAAAAGTCACCTGGTGAATTTTCCTCCAAACCTGCAGATTTAAAAGAACGAGTGACTCTAATGACGAAAACAGCTTCGTATGAGCACACGCTCAGGAAGATGGTGATGTTCCTTGTTTTGTTTTGTTTTCTTTCTTTGTGTTACAGGAAGCAACAAGTCAATGTTTTCTCGTCTTTAATTTCAGACGATGATGTCATGCACAATAAAAACTTGAACTGAGAGAGTGATGGTGTCATCTTTAATAACGTCTCTGTGTTCAGACACAGCAGGTGAATCTGGTCTGACTCAGTTCTTGATGTCAGAGCTCAGCCGCCTGCAGAGGGCGCTGCAGGACGAGAGGAGGCGTCGCCAGCAGGCGTGCTCCGTCGCCAAAGAACAGGTGAGTGGGTACCAAGAAACTGTTAAAGATGCAGAGATGTTTCCATGCTGGTTCAATTGTTGTGTTTCTCCAGGAGGCGTGGTCTCAGCAGCAACAGCTGAGGGACCGCGAGCTGAGGAAGCTGACTGAGCGCGTGCAGAAGTTTCGAGAAGAGCGCGAGCGGCTGAGCGAGGAGGTGAAGCAGCTCCGAGATCACAACTACAGTCTGATGGCCGACATCAACACTCTGAGTCAGGAGAAGAGCAACGCCCTGCTGGCCAATAGAGATCTGCAGATAGAGGTCAGCTGACCCCTGAGCTCTGATCCCGCCCTTGTCACTGACCCCGACAGGTGATCTGACCTCTGTGTGTGTGTGTGTGTGTGTGTTTGTGTGTGTGTGTGTGTGTGTGTGTGTGTGTGTGTGTGTGTGTGTGTGTGTGTGCAGGTAGAGCGTCTGAAACACACGGTGCTGAGAGCCGAGAGTCAGACTCGACTGCTGAGACGACGAACGACGAAACCGCTGCAGGAGGTACACACACTACTGACACACAACTGACACACAACTGACACGCTACTGACACACTACTGACACACTACTGATACACGACTGACACACTACTTACACACAACTGACACATGACTGACATAAAACTGATACACAACTGACACACTACTGACACACGACTGATACACGACTGACACACTACTGACATACTACTGACATTAAACTGACACATGACTGACATAAAACAGAGACACGACTGACACACTACTGACACACGACTGATACACAACTGACACACGACTGATACACAACTGACACACTACTGACAAACTACTGACATTAAACTGATACATGACTGACATAAAAGTGACACTACTGACATAAAACTGACACGCAACTGACATAAAACTGATATAAAACTGACATAAAACTGACACACAACAGACATAACTAATCAATAGCTTGCTGTGATTAGCCAGTTAGCCATCTGCCTGATCCACTGTGCGCGAGCAGCAAGATATGGCAGCGCCAGCTATCTTAAAAAAAAAACTTTATTAACAACACAATAGCTGACAATACAGTAGAGACAATATAATGTGAACAGTACAGGGAGCATTGATAAGAAAAACAGCCAAATACAAATAAAATTGTACGACATAAAAAAAGAAACATAACACAGAAGTAGACCCTTTGCTAAGCCCCGCCCTCTTTAGTTACTGTTGCTACGCCAACCAAATGATTGATTCTTCATCAGCGCACATCCTCCTCCTCAAACCTCCACAGAACAAATGTAGATGCAGTGGATCTAACAAGTTTGTCTGCAGCTAGTAAGCTAGTGTTAGTTAGCCACACATGCTAACAGTTTATGTCAGAGCAGATGAAGATTGATCACATGTGCTCTTGTGTTTTGAAAGACGACCAAAAAGATGGCAGCATCCAGAATCATGAAACGCTCAGAGCCTCCTGCTCACCGTCAACATGGACAGAAATGGAAAGCTTGACCTGGTTATGGTTCCTAAACTGTGATTGGACAGTTGCTGTTTGGAGGCGGGGCAGTCAATGAGCAGTATTTACAGCCATCTTAAATAATCTGGCAGTGTCGTCCTCGATGTTTCTCAAGAGATAAAAAAATATAAAGGAGCAAAAATGTCACAAGACAAATATCTGTGAAGAGAAAAGATCAAACCAAAATGAGAAAAGAAACACAAATCAAACATAAATGTAAATGAATATTTTAAGATCCGTGACTTGCTCTCACAGAGAACCAATCAGGCAGCAGGCGAACAGCAAACTACACAGTTTGTCCAAGTGGTGTTGCCATATGTAGTTATCACACGTGATCCGTGATAGAACCCTAATGACTGTCCTGTCATTTTCCCGCTTTACGTTTTCGTCTTGTTAACTTCGTTTTTGTTGTTTTCGTCTTGTTCATGTCGAGACGAGCTGCACTGGAGCTGAAACGTTCGATCAGTACAAACATTTTTAGAAATGTTCCAGTTTACTTTTAAAGAGGCCTTGGAGAGAAAAAACAAAACTCTGATGCGTCAGAAAACACTAAAACGAAACACAAAAGTCTGTGTGTGTGTGTGTGTGTGTGTGTGTGTGTGTGTGTGTGTGTGTGTGTGTGTGTGTGTGTGTGTGTGTGTGTGACATGTTGACTGTGTGTTTTCAGAGCCGCAGTCTGGCTCTGCCCACAGAGACCTTCTTCAATCCCAACAGACTGGAGGAGCTGAAGGAGGAGAAGAAGGAGGAGAAGAAGGAGGAGAAGAAGGAGGAGAAGAAGGAGGAGAAGCAGCAGCAGAGTCCAGCTCCTCTTCAGATGAACCTCCTCACCACAGTATTTGGACTGAGGAGAGACCTGCACCGAGCCGAGGAGCAGAGAGCCAGGGTGAGGAGGAGGAGGAGAGGAGGAGGAGGGTGAGGAGGAGGAGGAGGGTGAGGAGGAGGAGGAGGAGGAGGAGGAGGGTGAGGAGGAGGAGGAGGAGGAGGAGGAGGGTGAGGAGGAGGAGGAGGAGGAGGAGGAGGAGGAGGAGGAGGAGGAGGAGGAGGAGGAAATACTGATGACAGGATACAGAACATAACAAGATGATCGTGTGTTCCAAGTTATTATTGACAGAAAAACATCAAATTAAAGATTTAAAGCTAAAAACATCAACATCTGAACCACAACTGAAGGATCGGTTCATATTTTCTGATCTTAAAAAGTCCACAGATCTGCACATATTTTACAATAAGAGACACCTGAAGATAATTAAACTTTTTAAAATGTTCTTTTTTGGCATAATGAGACACAGAGGACGTCCAGTTAATGTCCTCAGTTAACTTCCTGCTAATGTCTCACCATCAGGCTTTTATTAGATTAGATTGAATGAGACTTTATTGTCTCCCTGAGGACGGATTGATCTTGGACAGACGCACAGACATGTTACAGTTAACAGACAGACTTTTGAAGTTGTGATCTGAGTCAAATCATGTCGTAACGCCTCAGCGGTTATTCTGACACCGACAGAGGAAGTGACTCATTTACTGTGTGAGAAACGAGGAGCAGATCAGAGGACGGAGGAGCAACTGAAAACTAAACAAATTGATTATTAATCCACTATTAAACTATTTTGATAATCATTTAATTATTTTTAGTCTTTTTATTTTCTGGTTTCTGTCCTCTCTGACAGTAAACTGAATATCTTTGAGTTGTGGACAAAACGAGACGTTTGAGGACGTCATCTTGGACTTAGGGAAACCGATCAACATTTTTCAACATTTTAAAGACAACACACCTAATCGATTGATTGAAAAAACGTCGGACAGATCGATGGACGATTAACGGTTCTTTGTGTTTTCAGAGTGTGGAGGAGAAGGAGGAGCTGGAGCTCAGGTGCGCTCAGCTGAAAGGAGATGCAAAGATGTACCGTCAACGAAACAAACAAACCCTGAGACAGCTGGAGGAGGTGATCAGAGAGAGGGACAAGGTGAGGACAAGAGGGAGACAGAGGAGAGAAGACTTTATTAAAGAAGGGACAGTCCACATTAATTAACACAATCACTTAAGTCACCTAAATGTGCCGGATTTTAGTCATACAAGATAATTTTCATCTGCAGTTGCTGACAGGCTGATAGTACACACACACACACACACACACACACACACACACACACACACACATGTAAACATGAGCTTGTTAACCAGTCAGAGATATTGATCGTTGAAGCAGATGTAGCTCCTCTGCTGCTGGCTTCTTGTTTTCAGCATGTAACTGCGTGGTCAGCTGACACGCTGCAGCAGGTGGACGAGCTTCAGGTAGGTCAATAATAAACAAACTAAAAAGCGGAGGACCCAACGTTGAACCCTGAGGTACACCAATGTGATTATCAGCCACTTGTGAGGTCATTTGATCCACATGAACACAGTTTTCTGTCCCTAAGATATGATTTTATTCATTTAATTACAACAGGAGAAAAATGAAACTTTGATAACTTTGTAATTAGAACCTCATGATTAACGGTATCAAAGGTTTTCTTTAATTCAATCAATCCCTCGTCAAATTTAATCTTAATATTTTCCAGAAGGAAACAATTTGATGTTTCAGTGAAATCATGTTTTCAAAATCCAAACTGCATAGAAGGAAGCAGTGAGACGGACGTCACATCCAGACAGGAAATGATCTGATCAGAGCTGTTAGGATACTGACGCCTCTGTAATTATTATAGTTTTCCAAGCATTTGGAAACACGCCTTCATTAATGGACCAGTTAGTGGTGATGATGTCATTACTGCGACCCCTCTCATTGGCTGCGTCAGGCCCTGTCGTCGCGGGCGGAGCAACAGGAGGAGGCGCGGCTGCTCCTGCAGGAGAAGGATCAGTACAGGGAGCACGTCAGACAGCTGACTGAGAAGTGTGATGGACTGGAGCTCCTCCTACTGAGGTCACAGGGGGAGGAGCTACAGCTGAGGACACGCCTCCGCAGAATCACCTGTAACACTCACCAGGTGAGGAAGGGGAGGTGATGAAGGTGTTGCTGATATAGGTGATGATGATGATGATGATGATGATGATGATGTAATAATGAAGGTTTTCTCCCTCAGTGTGAGAGGAGTGTGAGCAGCGAGGAGGAGGAGCCCACAGAGAACACTGCTAAAGGTCAGAGTCATGTGACATACATGTGAAGTGTGTCAGTGTATGTGTGACCTGTATCACGTGACCTGTGTGATCACATGACCTGTGTGATCATGTGACCTGTTTGATCATGTGACCTGTGTGATCAGGCAGCAGTGAGGAGGTGCGCAGTGGGACCTCCGGGGAGAACGAGGAGGCGGCAGCGCTGCAGCAGCACGACTCTCCTCTAGGAGGAGACACAGAATCTGAACAGAAGAGCAAGACTGGTGCATCATGGGTAATTTACCTGAGTGCCTCTGTGTGTCAGCTGATGCAGGGACGGATGTTTTCATTGTTTCAGTTTTTACTTTTACTTGAACTGTTTTCATCTTGTTATGTGTTTTTGATGTTTTCGTCTTTTCACATCTATTTTGTTGTTTTTGTTTTGTTACATTGTTTTTGTTTGTTTGTTGATGTTGTCATTGTTTCAGTGTTTGTTTTAAATGTATCTGACCAGTTTTTAATTTTACTTGACAAAGTAATATTAACCCTGAGAGGATCAACCTGCTGAAACACAGTAAACTGTCTCAACTGAACCGTCTCTTTCTCTGTCCACCTGTCTGTCTGTCTGTCTGTCTGTGTGTCTTCAGGAGGAGGAGACAGACGGTTGTCTGAACGTCAGAGGTCGACCAAACTTCTTTTACCGCAGGTCAGCTGACACCCTTTCAAACTTTATACAAAATATTTCTGCTGTTCTCAGAGCGTCCATTTCCGACTGTTCTTGTTTCCATGACAACAGGAAGCGAGCCGTGCGGTCGAGGCTCTGCTGCAAGGAGTACCCAGTCAGTAACCTTGACGACAGCAGTGACATCACAGACTCTGACTGAACAGGAGTTGACATCAGATAGAGATGATCAATAACTCAAAGATGATCTTATTTGTGTTCCTGAGTTCTGATTGAGTTTTATTTTATGTGTCAGTTTGATCTTTTATTTCTGACTGGTTTCATTTCAGATGATGAAACACCGAGTCATTATATCCACATTACTGATGATCATTGGTCAAAAATCTCACTGAGTTTATATTTTGTTGAAACACCAATAGTCATCCCTAAAATGTTGTAGTGATATAGATATGGAGGGATTTGATCATATTTGATTTAGTGTCTATACGACGTGTTTATCCTTTGTGAATGTTGCTTCATTTGTTCTTTTTGTTTTGCAGAAAAGCTTCAGGATGATAATAAAGAGTCTGTTCTCTTCTCTCTGTTGTCGACTTGTGACCCATAATACATCTGTGTTGTGACCCTTCAGGTTGAGAACTGTTGGTCTAAAGGGACATTTCACCTGCTTAAAGATGTGAAAAGTTTTTATCGATTTTAGGCCTGCAGCTAACAATTTAACAAATTATCAATGAATCTTTTGATAATTCTCTCCAATAATCAATTAGTTGTCTGGTCTCTGGAATAGTGAAAAATATTGATCAGTCCAAGATGATGTCCTCAAATGTCTTGTTTTGTTCACAACTGAATTCAGTTCAGCTGAAATCAGAGAATTTTTCTTTATTGTTAAAACAAATTCAAACCAATCAATTAACTATCAAAATAGTTTGCGATTAATCTAATGATCAATTGATCGCTGGAGCGCTCAGTAAATTTTTCTCTAAAGCTGTTTGAAGTGACGTTTCTGTGTTTAGTATGTATAATTTTTTCCCCCTACGTTTCTGTAAGACCATGAACGCAGCACAGCGTTCTTCTCCCTCGTTGCCATGGTGACGCGTTGTCCATATCAATACAGCTATTTGATGTGATTTCTGAGACGAATGAAGAAACTATCGACGGACTTTGGATTCATAGAAAGAGTCAAAAAGAAAACAAACGAGTGCAACAGACCAGCTATTTACTGACCGTCTGTCAATCAGTCGTCATGAGTAAAAGAAGAGTGGTACCGAGCGGCAAAGTTTACCGACCGCTGTTTGAAGCTCAGGTGAGTCAGAGGTCTCCAACGGTGACAGTGAAGGCAACATGACAGAATTTATAGAGCGAGACAAACAGATGAGAGCAGAGGGAGGTCATTCAACGGTCACACAGGTTATCAGCTCCTGTAGCTAACTAGCTGGTAACAGTTAGCTATTTATCATTAGCTGGTAAGAGGTAACTGGTTGCCGTAGGCTAGTTGCTAGCAGTTAGCTTATAACAGAGAACAGATTAAGTATTAAGATCCTTTACTGAAGCAAAAGTACTAATACCACACTGTAAAATTACTTCACTACAAGTAAATGTCCTGCATTCACCAAACCTCTGCCTCTGGGATGTAACTTAGTGTAGATAATTTGGAATTAAATTATTTCGTCAACATGGCGTATCTGCTCCCAGTGTCTGTCTGTATGTCAGTGTCTGTCAGTGTATGTCTGTATGTCAGTGTATGTCTGTATGTCTGTATGTCAGTGTATGTTTGTATGTCAGTGTATGTCTGTATGTCAGTGTATGTCTGTATGTCTGTATGTCAGTGTATGTCAGTGTATGTCTGTATGTCAGTGTATGTTTGTATGTCAGTGTATGTCTGTATGTCAGTGTATGTCTGTATGTCAGTGTATGTTTGTATGTCAGTGTATGTCTGTATGTCAGTGTATGTCTGTATGTCAGTGTATGTCTGTATGTCTGTATGTCAGTGTATGTCAGTGTATGTCTGTATGTCTGTATGTCAGTGTATGTTTGTATGTCAGTGTATGTCTGTATGTCAGTGTCTGTCAGTGTATGTCTGTATGTCAGTGTATGTCAGTGTATGTCTGTATGTCTGTATGTCAGTGTATGTTTGTATGTCAGTGTATGTCTGTATGTCAGTGTATGTCAGTGTATGTCTCTATGTCTGTATGTCAGTGTATGTCAGTGTATGTCAGTGTATGTCTGTATGTCAGTGTATGTCAGTGTATGTCTGTATGTCTGTATGTCAGTGTATGTCAGTGTATGTCTGTATGTCAGTGTATGTCTGTGTATGTCTGTATGTCAGTGTATGTCTGTGTATGTCTGTATGTCAGTGTATGTCTGTATGTCAGTGTATGTTTGTATGTCAGTGTATGTCTGTATGTCAGTGTATGTCTGTGTATGTCTGTATGTCAGTGTATGTCAGTGTGTCAGTGTATGTCTGTGTATGTCTGTATGTCAGTGTATGTCTGTATGTCAGTGTATGTCTGTATGTCTGTATGTCAGTGTATGTCTGTATGTCAGTGTATGTCAGTGTATGTCTGTATGTCTGTATGTCAGTGTATGTCAGTGTATGTCTGTATGTCAGTGTATGTCTGTATGTCAGTGTATGTCTGTATGTCTGTATGTCAGTGTATGTCAGTGTATGTCTGTATGTCAGTGTATGTCAGTGTCTGTCAGTGTATGTCTGTATGTCAGTGTATGTCAGTGTATGTCAGTGTATGTCTGTATGTCAGTGTATGTCTGTATGTCAGTGTCTGTCAGTGTCTGTCAGTGTATGTCAGTGTATGTCTGTATGTCTGTATGTCAGTGTATGTCAGTGTATGTCTGTATGTCAGTGTCTGTCAGTGTCTGTCAGTGTATGTCTGCATGTCAGTGTATGTCAGTGTATGTCAGTATGTCAGTGTATGTCTGCATGTCAGTGTATGTCAGTGTATGTCTGTATGTCAGTGTCTGTCAGTGTGTGTCAGTGTATGTCTGTATGTCAGTGTATGTCTGTATGTCAGTGTATGTCAGTGTATGTCTGTATGTCAGTGTCTGTCAGTGTGTGTCAGTGTCTGTCAGTGTATGGAGGCAGGAGCTCAACGGATTTTCAAGCAGTTTGTTTTGTTACAAATGCCAGACGTGTGTTTATTATACAGGATACTTAAATTAAAAAATGTGAGTTTCCATATCTAAAATACTCTGATTTCAGCTCCTCAGCTGTGAATATTTTCTGGTTTCGTTACTCCACTGTGTCAGTAAAGACATTTGAGGACGTCATCTTGGGAAACACTGATCAACATTTTTCACAATTTTCTAACATTTAATGAATCAAACAACTAATGTATGAATAGTACTCGACTGATAACAGTTAGCTGGTTACTGTTAGCTGCTAGCTGCTTCATGTTGTTACAGTGGCACTCATTAGCTAAGCTAATAGAGCTAACACTGTTATCTTTTATCAGACACGTTACTTAAGAGTTGCTAGCTAAAGAAACGGTAAGTTTTTTCCAACGACGAACAGACAGTGATCTGCACAGGTGAAGATACTGAAGTACAACTGTCAAGTTATTTTTACTTTAGAATTTAGTTTTATTCTCCGATACTGAAGTTGAGCTTCAGATTAGAGGTGAAACAGTGAGTCGATGAATATTTTTTTTAACAGCTGTCATATGTTCAGGTCTTCAGTAACGTTGTGTGTGTTTGTGTGTTGAAGGCTCAGCTGTCCAGATCTCTGCTGGCTAGATGGAGAGACAGGAGGACAGACTGTCGGTCTGCAGAGGACAGTAAAGCACACTGCAGTACAGCCAGCAGGTACACAGACAGACAGACACTCTATCACAGTGTTTCCCAACCCTGGTCCTCAGAGGACACTGTCCTGCATGTTTCAGATGTTTCTCTGCTCCAACACACCTGATCCACACGATCAGCTCGTCATCAAGCCTCTGCAGAAACCTGACAACGACCTGATCATCTGAATCAGGTGTGTCGGAGCAGAAACATCTGAAACATGCAGGACAGTGTCCTCTGAGGACCAGGGCTGGGAAACACTGGTCTATCATCATGTCCATCCATGACGTGTCAACAAACATGTCCTCTGTCCAGCAGGTGGCAGCAGTCTGATATTGACGAAGAAGTCGAGGAGGTCAGAAGACTTCCCGACACTGTGGGTACGTATCTTTGACCTCTGGTGTCACCTGACCGATCAGTTTGATTGATCACTGATCACAGTCTGGATCTGAATGTCCCGTGCTCACCAGCAGACTGTCCACGTCCAGTGTTGATGTCCAACAAGCCTCATAAAACCCCACAGTCCAAAGTAATGTGTGTGCAGCCAATCACAGCTGCAGCTCCGCCCCTTGTCCTCTGTCCCTGTCTTTCAGAGTCCAAACATTCGAGTCCTGGCTTCCTCGAACGACTGACGGAGAAAAGAAGCAAAAGACACGAAGACGCTTTGCAGCAGATGAAGGCAGAACTCGCAGACCTCTCAGAAGTAGGACACGCTTCTGATGATTATTGTCATTGATTCATCTGTTCATTCATTTCTCAATTAATCAATTATTAATCCTGTCAGTGTCTTGAATGATTGATTAGTTGTTTAGTCCAGAAAATGTCAGAAAGATTTGTTTTGTCCTCAGCTCAAAGATATTCAGTTTACTGTCAGAGAGCAGGAAAGAAAACATAAAATATTCACATTTAAGAAACTGAAATCAGAGAATTAGGACTTTTTTAAATTTAAACTCAAAATGATTAATCAGTCATTAAAATAATTGGCAATTAATTTGATAGTGGATTAATGATCGAGTAGTTGTCCACATGATGCCGTTTCTTACCTGAACTCATTTACATGTTGTGTGTTCAGGTGTGTGAGACTCAGGTGGAGGCTGCCAGTCAGGAGCTGGTGTCCTTTCTGAAGCAGGTGGACCTCAGGTTGAACATCCTGAAGGACAAAATGAAGCAGCAGGAACCCGTCAGTCTGCAGGTGTTTCTGGATATTCAAGGGTTTAATGTCATAATTATTTTTACTCATTCTTCATGTCCCACCAAAAAAACTTTGAAAACTGTTAACTGTGAAATGTTTTCTCTAAGGATTTATTTATATGAAATATGTGTAATTTATGAAATGTTTTGGTTTTGCTTTAATGTTTTAAATGTATAAACTGTCTGTGTGTCAGAAAACTGCCTGGTCCCAGACAAGAATTTACAACTTCAGACTAAAAAAATGTAACAAAAGCTCCTGATAACATCAGTGTGAAAATGTGCTGTTATAATCAGCTTTGGACACGCCCCCTGTGTGTGACATCACCTCTGTCATAGAGACGTTTTTTCTGTTATATTCATTAAATAAAAGTTGGTAAGGATTTATGAAATTAGTTCACAAAGTCCTGAACAGGAATAATCAAACATTTATTTTACAGTCACACACAGAAATCACACACGCTGGCTTTTAAAGGATGAGTCAAATGTTTTTTACACTTAATTGACCTCAGATTAAAAGTAAGATTAAAGATTAAAAAAAAGGAGCTTTTGATCACATCACTTTGAAAATTTGAACATGACGAACTGAACAAACTCCATCTGCTGATGAAGGTCATGTGACATGTGATTGAAACCTGAAGGTTAAATGAACAAGAATGTGACATTTTGTGAATTATTTGTAAATATGCTGAAATTTGAACAGAGTTTGGTTGGCGGCTGTTCAGATATTCTCTGAGGTGTGTTCAGGTTCAGCTGGAGAATTTGGACATGAGTGTTTCTTAAATCCTGGCTGCAGATGTGATCCTGTGTGTGTGTGTGTGTGTGTGTGTGTGTGTGTGTGTGTGTGTGTGTGTGTGTGTGTGTGTGTACAGGAGGTGAATTCTCTCTGGGAGGAGGTGGAGAAGGAGGGGGAGATGAAGAGAACGAGGATCATGGAGCTGAAGAACAAACTGGCTGAAATTGAGACTCGACGAACCACCAAGGTGAGACTGAAGCGTCATCATCAGGGTGGATGATGAGATCATCGCAAACCGTCACAGCTGTTTTACGACTTTATCATTTAGGGTTGGAAATTGTTTCTTCATTCCTTAATTGATCATTGGTCAAATTAACGATCAATTAATCAGTTAATCAAACTTACAAAACCTTTAAAATGTTGTTTTTATCAAATAGCCCCTCAGTCAGAGTTTTATTTCCACGGCAACATGTTCCACGTTCTCTGACAGAGTTACATACACCCTCACAAATAAAGCTGCTAACTAGAACCATATAGGGTTCTTCAGCTTGTCCCTATAGGAGAACCATTTTTGGTTCCTGTAAGAACTTTTATAAAAGTTCACTTGGAACCCTTTCAAAGAGTTCTACCTAGAACCCAACATAAAGGGTTATATCTAGAACCATCTGAAGGGTTTCATCTAGAACCCCCTGTGAGAGGTTCTACAGAGAACCCTTTTATGGTGCAATGGTTCCACTTAAACCCCTCTCTGGAGGTTCTACTCAGAACCTTTCTACTTTTCTATGGGTGCTAACAAGAATCCAACCAGGGGGTTCTATTGAGAACCTTTTTATATTCCAAGGGTTTTATCTAGAACACACTGAGGATATTCTACTGAGAACCATTTTATGTTATAGTTCATAGAACCCTTGAAAGAGTTCTTGAATGATTTCAACAATCCTCAAAGAACTCTTTCTTCTAAAAAGGGTTCTTCAGAAGCCCTTCAGGAAGAACCCCTTTCAGAACCCTCATTACTAAGAGCGTAGCCTGTGGAACATGTTTCACATGTTTATTTAACAGATGAATGAAATTTTAGATGTTTGATCAGATTCTTAACGACCAGTTGATTGACGATTGATTAATTGTGATCGTCCCTCGTGTGCACAGAGCGCTGAGGTGACCTGCTCGTCTCCGTCTTCCCTCCTTCTGTTCTACTCTAATCCACTAAACAACAGTTTGCAGATGCTGTTCTGTTGACTTTTATTTCACTAAAGTTCATCTTTTGAATCCTTTTATCAGTTTTGCTTCCCCAGTTATTGTTAATGATGATCAGTTTCTGAATGAGTTGACTCATTGATCCTGTCACAGTGTTGTGTGTTCAACATTGTGACAGGATCACTAAATTTCAGCCATCATCTTTTTATTTATTTGGCGACCCAAATTAAATCTCCTGTGACCCACCTGCGGGTCCTGACCCAGTGTTTGGGAGCTGCTGTGTGTGACCACATGTTTCCTGTATGTTTGTCTCTTATAGCTCAGAGTTGTCCTCAGGACATGCTGCCAACAGCTGGAGGTGATCGGCTTCCTGTCCCCACCTGAAATCCACAAACTGATGTTCAACGAGGCCATGGTATCTCACTGTTAATCCTCTCCTAATCCTGACATGAGGATGTGTAGTGTGAAAAGTCCAACTGAGGCCAAAGTATCTCACTGTGACCTCTGACCCCCGACACTCTCACAGGTGTGTCTCTCTGTCTCTGTGTCTCAGATGTTGAATCAGTCCCTGTTGGCCAATCGTCGCTGCGTGGCTCGTCTGGTGCTGAACTTCAAGGTGAAGAAGGTGGAGGAGGAGTCAATCCTCTGTCTGCACTGGGAGGAGTGTCTGATCCGCTGGAGGCGGGGCAAAGTCAGCGAGGTCGTAGACAGCTTCAGGTGGGTACAGAACCAGGACATAGACAGGTTATAGACAGGACATAGACAGGTTCAGACAGGTTATAGACAGGTCATAGACAGGTTCAGACAGGTTTAGACAGGTTATAGACAGATCATAGACAGGTTCAGACAGGTTTAGACAGGTTATAGACAGGTTCAGACAGGTTATAGACAGATCATAGACAGGTTCAGACAGGTTATAGACAGGTCATAGACAGGAATAGACAGTGTTTAGGTTGCATACTGTGAGACAGTAAAATGAGTCAGTCACAGGAATATTTGTGTCTCCTGGTGTGTCTGCCATCACTGAGTCAGGACTGAAACAAGTGAGCATGCTCAAGACTTTTGCAGATCTGTGGTTCCCTTCTGGACACGACCCACTACAGTCTTCTGTTAACGGTCGATGTATTTGTGTTGCAGGCAATTCTGCAGCATTAACAAGGATCAACAGCTGTTCTCAGATCAGCAGACAGTTCAGGAGATGAAACAAACTCAACAGGATCTGACAGAACAACTACAACAAATCATCCAAAACATCAGGTAACAACACCGCACACTGCTGTCTGTGCTCTGATTGGTTCAGATACACATACAGGAAGTGAACACTGGCTAACGTTCGCCTCACGTTCATTTTGATTCTGTGCGAGTGAAGTGGTGAAGAAAACATTTGCTTCTGGCGACAAAAATAAATTCACATTTGAGCTTCGTGTGGAGTTTAACTGTGGTGAACTGCGACCGACCAAATCACAACCTCAACCAATCAGACAACTGGCCGCTTCCTGCTCCGCCCACATTCAACAACAAATTTCAGTTCATTCCATTTCAGGCAGTCCAATTTTGATCACCATTTTTACAGGCTCCACCTCCTGCTGGTTGTCCAATCACGTCCTGTCTCTCTGTTTCAGCTCTCTGGTCCCGCCTTCCTGCTCCACTGCTCTGGTCTCTGATTGGTTCAGCCAGCTGACAGCTGTCAATGAAGAAATCAGTAACTGTCTTCACCTTCTTTTTGCTTTTGACTCAACACATCACAGAGTCTGTGTAGACCCACCTGTACACACCTGTGTGTGTGTGTGTGTGTGTGTGTGTGTGTGTGTGTGTGTGTGTGTGTGTGTGTGTGTGTGTGTTTTCAGAGAGCCTTCATGCTGACCTCCTCCACCAGCTGCATTGTTGTTACGATCAGATGTGTCAGGATCGACTGTCTGAGGTGGAGCGCTGTAAGGTACAGTCACATGACATCGCTGTGTCACTTTGAGCAAAGTCAGATTTAGTTTTAATTATCAAGTTAAACAACATCGGCACAAATAAAACTGGCGTTCAGCAGAGTTCTCTGTCGTTTAAATTAAACAACGAGTGCTAAAATGTTCCAGCTACTCATTTCATTTCTTTGTTTAACATGCAGACCTGTTGTTTTTCACATGTTCTCCTGCAGGAGCAGCTCTCAGCTCTGCAGCTGTCAGAGGACGAGGTGAACGACGTTGTCAGCTCTCAGCTCCTCACTCTGACTGAACAAAGCCAGAGGCAGGGCGAAAATCGATTGGCTGGTTTCAATGTCAGTCATAAACGTCACTGAGACTTCAGCGCTTTATGAATGTTCATCTTTACCCACCCAACCTAACCTGTCTGTCTCTACCTGTCTGTCTGTGTGCAGGTGCACTGTGACTCTGTGGCCCGTCATGCTCTCGGTCTCAGCAGCTCTGTGTTTGTTGTGATGCAAGGAGCAGCGTTGCTATGGGAGACGCACAGCAACAGGTTAGAGAGGAGAAAAGAAGAACTAGAGCAAGACCTGGACAAGCTCAGAGA
>NC_139326.1:866797-904297 GCF_056507025.1 Lutjanus erythropterus
CAACAAACAGGGTCTTGAAAGAACAAGAGTCCAACTTTAATGTTTCTTGTGTCTGTCTGTCTGTCTGTCTGTCTGTCTTCAGGTGTCTCCAGATCAGGTGTGTCCTTTCCTGGGATCAGTCAATGAAGAACTCATAAAGCGCTGTCAGTACCTGGACTTTTCCTGGGTAGGTTACCTCCTGTCTCATTGGACAGTGTCTTTTTTTGCTTGGACTTGTGTACCTGGACTAGCACCTGTCTTTGTCACCACCTGCTGATAAACTGGATCTATTTCTGTCTCTTGTGTTCCACTCGATGTCCATGTGGACCATAGTAAGTGTGTTATAATTTGTGTTTTGTTCCCGTCCCGCAGGAAAAACCCTCTGCTCCTCCTAAACCCAGTAAGCAGGTCCAGTCGGGCCGTCCAGGTGTTTTCCAGGAGCAGGAGCAGAGACAGCTCAGAGAGTTCGGTTTTGAAGAACCTTTTATAGAAATGATGTTGACGGTGAAAAGGTTCGTACTCCCACTGGTTTCACTGAGTGAGAACTGCTGCTATTGTTTGTGCTGCCTGATGATGAAGACAAGTAAATGTTTCATGTCTCTTCCTTCTTAACGTCTGTCCAACAAACACGTCAGGATCTGTGCGACGCAGGAGATTCCAGCAGAAGCAGATCAGACAGGAGGAACAGCTGCAGGTGAAAACTTGTTTCTCTCTGACGCCACTGTGTCATATTTTCAACAACTACCAGATACGGGGAGTTCAGTTCCACTCAGATTAATAATCTTAAAAATCAAGCAGTGGGTGGAGCAGCGAGAGGAAGTGGGCGGGGCCAGATGGATTAATCATTATTAAATATGTTTACACCTATTCTTTTCGATTGACAAGATCCATCCATCCATCCATCCATTATCTTCCGCTTATCCGGGGCCGGGTCGCGGGGGCAGCAGTCTGAGCAGGGACACCCAGACTTCCCTCTCCCTGGACACTTCCTCCAGGTGTTCCGGAGGGACCCCAAGGCGTTCCCAGGCCAGCCGGGTGACAGTCACTCCAGCGTGTCCTGGGTCTTCCCCGGGGCCTCCTCCCAGGGAGGCGCCCAGGGAGGCGCCCAGGAGGCATCCGATATAGATGCCCGAGCCACCTCAGCTGACTCCTCTCGACGTGGAGGAGCAGCGGCTCTACTCCGAGCTCTTCCCTGGTGACAGAGCTCCTCACCCTGCGGAGGAAACTCATTTCAGCCGCTTGTATCCGAGATCTTGTTCTTTCGGTCATGACCCAGAGTTCATGACCATAGGTGAGGGTAGGAACTTAGACTGACCGGAAAATCGAGAGCTTCACCTTTCGGCTCAGCTCCTTCTTCCCTACGACAGACCGGCGCAACGACCGCATTACTGCTGCTGCCGCACCAATCCGTCTGTCAATCTCGCGTTCCATCCTCCCCTCACTCGTAAACAAGACCCCAAGATACTTAAACTCCTCCACTTGAGGCAG
Organism: Lutjanus erythropterus; assembly: GCF_056507025.1. NCBI lineage: Eukaryota > Metazoa > Chordata > Actinopteri > Lutjaniformes > Lutjanidae > Lutjanus > Lutjanus erythropterus. Next base: position 868,265 of record NC_139326.1, read on the forward strand.
GGACTCTTCTCCGACCCGGAGGGAATAAGCCACCTTTTTCCGGTCGAGAACCATGGCCTCGGACTTGGAGGTGCTGATTCTCATCCCAGCTGCTTCGCACTCGGCTGCAAACCGCCCCAGTACAAGCTGAAGGTCCTGGTTCGAAGGAGCCAACAGGACAACATCATCTGCAAAAAGCAGAGATGAAATCCTGTGGTCCCCGAACTGGACTCCCTCTGGCCCCTGGCTGCCCTGCCAACATGCAATTACTTCATCAAAAAATGATTGACAGATTAATTAATTATGAAAATAATCATTAGTTGCAGCCCTTGAAGGATGTTTATTAAGTCTGTAGAATAATTTTACAAATAAAAATCATCTTTATCAAATTTTGCTGCTCCTGCAATTTAAAAAGTGCAGCAGACCACATTGTGATTTCGATAACGTTTCCATGACTTGCTCAGCCCTGGTTTACTGTTAGCGTAGCCTAGCAACGACGCAGCAGAGGAAGCTGACAGCAACACAACATGAGATCTGAACAAACACTCATCAAGTTGGTCATTTACAACTTCCTGATATTATTTTAAAAAATGACGGCAGTTTGTGTGTCTGCAGGTCAGAGTCCTGAACAGTGTCCTCAGCAGAGTGCTGAGACTGACAGCACACTGAGGTACACACACACACACACACACACACACACACACACACACACACACACACACACGTTTTTAATCAGCTAGATGACAATTAAGTGTGTGTGTGTGTGTGTGTGTGTGTGTGTGTGTGTGTGTGTGTGTGTGTGTGTGAGAGAGCAGGGGCTGCAGGTACATCAGCGGTGACAGAAGGTTCCTGATCTTTGGACCAGAACCAGACCAGAATCCACAGTGAGTCCAGCTGCTGCTCTGATGTCTTCATGATAGAGAATCTTAGGCGTGTCTCACCTGTCTGTGTGTGTGTCTGTGTTCATGTTTCAGGTCCCTCAGCTCCGTGGTGAACAGTGTGCTGTGGAAGGCCAATGACACCATCCTGCAGGTTGCCAAGGTTACAGAGACGCTGTTTGTTCAAAGAGATGTGAATGAATTTAAACTTACATTAATTAAACTTTACTAATCCTGTCTGCCTGTCTCTCTGTCCGTCTGTCTCTCTGTCCGTCTGTCTCTCTGTCCGTCTGTCTGTCAGGACTTCTACCAGGCCGAGCGCTCTGGTCTCAGCTGGTCTCACCATCTGCCTCTCCGTTTGGACCACTGGGCTGAGAGCACACAGCAGAGTCTGCTGGGACTGGAGGAACTGGTCAGGAAGTTCCTGGGTACGAGCAGAGAGGGTACGTACACACACACACACACATTAGGACCACTGACATATTTAAACAGGAAACAGAAACGCAGGTGAAAAAACCCAGAACACATTCTGTGGGAAACACTGTTGCTGCTGAAATGTGTGCAACACAAAACACTGCATATTAACCTGCACAATCTGACAACAACTCAGTTTTCAGAGTCTGCAGGTGAAAGACATGGTTCACCTGGAGCTGATGCTAGCTGCAGCCCGACACACAGTGTGGCTAACGTTAGCAGTGCTAGCAGCAGCAGCCTGCAGGTTAATGTCTGTCTGTGCTGAATGTGATCACATGTTGCTCCAGTTGAGTCATTTTAAATCACTTTATTCTGTCACAGTCTACATTCAACATTATTCCCATTTTCGTACACGCTGGGAGAGAGGAGCTGCCGTCTGACGGTGCTGCAGCGCTGACTAGTGGCAGGCGGCTGTATCACAGCCAACTGACACGCACAAATAAAATACTGATAAATAGTTTAACTGACTAGTATTTCTGGCTCTTACTAATGAGGGTTGGTACACATCGCACATCCCTAGCTAACAGTAGCTGCAGCACGGTTAGCAGCTGTGTGCCGGTGACTTCAGCTGCTGCTGAGCCCCGTTCATTCCACCGCTCAAAGTTTGACTCCGGCGATGCTTCCTGTCAGAGTTCCTGCTGGGTCCCCCTCGCCCCGGTCCAAGGCGAGACCTCCGAATGGAGTTGAGGGTGTTTTTTTCCTCTGCAAGTATACAGGGCTGAATTTTAACAACTCACCCATTTGAATGATATTAAGGCTTAAAGTTGAGCATAATTAAGGGCGTGGCCTTCTTGAATGACAGGTGGGTGACTGTCAGGTCTTCACCTCACCTCCACCTGTGCACCACTTCTACTCAGTTTTGGATTATCTGACCGTTAGCTGAGTCATCCAGAGACAATGACCATGATTTATTTTACTGTCTGTGAAGCCGACACAGAATAAATAAGCAACTGTACACTCTGTCTGTCTGTCTCTCTGTCTGTCTGCCTGTCTGTCTCTCAGAGTTGATGCAGCAGCTGTCTGAGAGTGAGAAGCTCATGTGTTCGTTGCCCCCAGCTTTGGTCGCTAACCATGAGCGACAGCAGGGGGCGGCACTGAGTGAGGAGGTGGGGACACTCAGGCAGAAGCTGGAGGAGACGCTGGCAGCCAGTGAGAAGGAGAAGGTAAGAGTCTGACACAGGGCTGAACAATTCATACAAATCTGATCAAAATCAAAACATGTTCCACTGCAGTTTTCTCCTCACAGGAGGTGCATCACATTCTACACACTGAAGACAACTGCAACTAATCATCGTTTTCATGATCTGTTCATCATTTTTATGACTAATGGATCAGTTCTTGCTCCAGAAAATGTCAGAGAATTCTGTCACAGACTTTTCAATTGAATCGTTCAGCTCTAGTCTGACATCACAGGTCATCAGTGAATCAGCTGACAGACTTTTCTTCTTCTGTGGTTCTCAGTGTGAGAACTTCCGTCGGCTGCGTGTGTCGATGACCGACGCTGAGCTGGAGACGGTGAACAGCAGGGAGGAGCTCAGACAGCAGCAGCTGCATGACGCCATCTGCAGCACACACCTGCAACTACAGGTAGAAGCAGGGGGCGGAGTCACTGTGACACCTGTCAGACAGGCAGGGTGTGGAGTCACTATGACACCTGTGTGTTTTTTTTGTGTGTGTTTAGGAGCGTGTGCAAGTCAGAGGGGAGGAGTTTGTGACATCAGTGGCGTCTCTGACGGAGAACCTCCTCCTCCTCTTGGACAAGACACCCACACCTGCAGGTAAACATTCACCTGTTTTAACAAAGTCAACACCCCCCTCAAAAGAGTTCTTCAAAGATTTCAACAATCATTGAAGAACTCTTTCTTCCAAAAAAAGGGTCTTTGGATGAAAAAGGTTCTTAATGGAACCCTCAGTCTTACAAAGAACCCTTGATAAATCCTTTCTTCCAAAAAGGGTTCTTCAGAAGCAAATAGTTCTAGGTAGAACCACAGCACTTCAGGAGGAACCCTGTTGGAACCCTTATTTTTAAGAGTGTAGCCTGTGGAACATATAAAGAGCTTCATGTTTCACGTTTATCTGATCGTAGATCAGTTAAATCTTACATGATCGATCCGATTAACTGATCATCGATGAATTCGAAGTCATCATCTCTTGCAGAAACCGACACAGCAGAGACGGGAACTCAGGACAGAGGACAGAGACCTGGTTCAGTCCGCAGGTAACACCTCACCTGGATCACAGCATCACTGTTACTGTGACGAATCAGAGAAAAGCTCATTTCAATATATTCACTGATTATTCTGTCGACTCCACAGTCAGTGTTTGTGCAGCGTGGAGCAGGAGGGCTTTTACCTTCCGCTCCTTCACAGTAAAAGCCCTTCCCGCTCCTTCACAGTAAAAGCCTTCCTGCTGTTTTCAGCTGATTTTTTTTTGCAGCTTCTAACTGCTGGAGCAACAACACTCTCACTGTGTGTGTGTGTGTGTGTGTGTGTGTGTGTGTGTGTGTGTCAGGACCTGGCCTGGTATCTCGTACTTCTTGTTCCCAAACAGCACTGCTGACCCTCCATCCAGTATTGCCATGGCGATGACTCCCTCCATCACTACGACCAGTTGCACCCAGGGACATCTGAATGTTATTGAGCAGAGACATGCTGCTGTGAAGGTACACACACACACACACACACACACACACACACACACACACACACACACACACGCACGCACGCACACACACACACACACACGCCAGACACACACACACACACGCGCGCGCGCGCACACACACACATAAACATCCATAAAGGAGAAAGCTTTATTGTGATGTGTGTGTGTGTGTGTGTGTGTGTGTGTGTGTGTGTGTGTGTGTGTGTGTGTGTGTGTCAGAGGTTCCAGCAGACTTTCACAGCAGAGTTGTCACGTTCAGCTGCTGAGCAGACAAAACAACTGAGGCAGCTGCAGGGTTGGGTCGCCCGCTGGAGAGGAGAGATACAGGAACTCGACCGTGTGCGCAAACGCCGCACACGCTGGTGACACATGGAAACATCAATTCTTTGTATTGTTTGTTTTTTGTATTATTTGTAAATAAACCACTACAGTATGATAAAATCAATGTTTGTTTGTAAGATTGTTCTACAGAATTCAGAAAACATCTTTGTCGGACTTCAAGTCATGATTATTTTTGCTATTCATTCACCTGTCAATCATTGTTTTGATTGACCAATCAGTTGTTTGATCCACTTTATGGCACAAACAACTAACAAATGAATGAATTGAAAAATACATCCAGGACTGAACACTGAATAGTCAGTGGATAAGTAACTAGAATTATTAGTAATGCTACTGTTATTTTATCATTCGTTCTTGTTATATAAAATATTTTTTAAAGAAGTTTCTCTCAAAAATTCTCCCACAATGCAATGCACACATGATCTAGAGGAGCTGCTCACAGCTGGTGAAACAGAAACCAGGAAGTAGACGAAGTAAGTCTTTGCTCTTAATAAAGTTTATTTGGCAGTGACAAAGTTAATTATCATCCATCTGTACTGTTGATATAAAACATGTTGACTTTTAAAGGTCTAGTCTGTAGGATTTAGTTTGTCTGCTCAGGGCTCCTGTAGAAACATTACTTTCATATTTTCTTTTCGTTTCCTAAACAACCAGCTGACATAAACGAACAGTTTAACATTTAATGAAATCCTCTTTTCTTCTCTCGTGTGTATGTGTTCAGTACGACAGGTGAACATTAGCTTTAAGCTAACTCACGACACCACTCTCTCCATAGGAAAACAATGGGACAACCAGCGCAAAGAGGTTTACCGCTGGTCATGTGTTGGATCTTGTTGGGGGTGTATGTCTGCGTCGGCGTTTTGTTCCTCCGCTGAACGGTTCTATCATAAACTGACTTTTATGTGTAGTTTCAGCCGGCTGATACTGCTGCTCCTCCAGCCGCTGGCTCTACTCTTCCTGCTGCGGCCTGCGCTCCGGGTGCTGCGTCCGATCCTGCTCCAATGGGTCCCTGGCTCCGGCTCGGGGCAAAGCCCAAAGCCCCAGTCAGTTCAACTCCATCACACCTGGAGCCCTGGGTTGCTGTCGACAAGCGCGGAAATAAGGGGAGGCTCTCCGCTCGCACTGCTGCAGCCTATGGCATCCAGTTGGAGAACCGATACGATATCTTCGACCCGCATGACTTTCCCCCACTATCCGGGAACCGGCAGCCTCCTCCACCTCCCATCATATCATCCGGGTCCAGCGGATCTCCATCTCCCTCGGTCAACATACCTGGACGAGCCTCTCGCCCCGCCGCTCAATGCTGAATTTCACTCCGGCTCCACGGGCCGTTACTCAGCTACCTCACCGAGGAAGAAATCTACATCTCCGCCACCATCAACCACCATCATCATTGGAGATTCCGTGGTGAGGAACGTGCGGATGAAGGGGGCGCTCACGCTGTCATTCCCAGGTGCCACCTTACAGACATCAGGAGATCTTATCCGGAGGCCGACAGAATCATCATTCATGCAGGTACAAATGATATCTCCAAACAGCAGACCGAACTCCTGAAGCGGGTCAAACAGTTTCTGTTCAGTTTCTTTTGTTTTTATCTCTGGCCCCGCCCCCACCTGTGGCCTGAACACCTGGCTGTCCACTGCCTGTAGATCCCACAATATGGGCTTCATAGACAACTTTGATGCATTCTGGGAGAGGAGGCACCTTTTCGGGGCAGATGGACTGCACCTGAACAGATCCGGCAGCCGTCCACACCTGCTGACCAGCCCATCAGTGATTGATGTCCCCCGGGTCCAAGTCACTATTATTTTAGTTCCACTTTTAACGGTGAGAGCTGCATTACAGGACTGGGACCCTCAGACTTCTCTAACATTTCATCTGTCCCTGTCATTATTACCATCAGAGAACATTTAAAATACCACAACAAAGAAATATCCTCAGGCCCTAATATCAATAACTTGAAATTTAGAAACATACGTGACCCCCCTGCTGTTCGTCCCCAAACATGGCAGAGGTCCTAACCCCCCCATTATGACTTTTCATATTCTATTAGAAATGGTAGAAGAGGGGGGGGGGGGGGGGGGGGGGGATCCTTTTAGCAGCTCATGGTTTTAAAAACATTTTATTTGGTGAATACATGTCTTTTCTTTTTAGCAGCCTGTCTGACAATATACAGACCAGCCAAATTATCCACGCTAAATATAACAGGATTATTATTTTAGGTGATCTTAATATACATGTGGACAATAAATCAGATTCCTTTAGTCTAGATTTTTTAAACCTAATTAACTGTATGAATTTCAGAGAAATTGCAGAATAGCTGAAAGAAAATGGCGGAAAAACAAACTAACAATTCATTTTCAAATGTTTCAGGAACAGCTGACTAACTACAACAAAGCAGTTAAAAATGCAAGAACAGAACATTTTTCAAAATTAATCAGTAACAACCACTAAAATCCAACCATTGACCATTTAATTAACCCTGTTTTTAACCGAAGTCTTGAACTTTTCATGTGAAGATCTTGCAGCCCACTTCAGAAGCAAAATAAATACTATTAGTTCTAATATTTTACATTGTCAGTCTACACATTTTAATGTTTTGAAATGTTCGCCCTTAAATGAGGAAACACTGGAGAGGTTCGTCCTGGTGGACGCTGAAATGCTTGTTAAGTTAAGTTCAGCAACCTGCCTTTTAGACCCCGTTCCAACATCTTTTTTTAAAGACGTTTATAGCTTTTTAAGAAACGATCTGCTGACCATCATCAATCATTCACTTCAGACTCACTGCTTTTAAGACGGCCGTAGTTAAGCCACTCTTGAAGAGGAACAATTTGGACACATCACTACCAGAGAAATATCGACCTGTTTCCAATTTGCCATTTTTAAGTAAGATTTTAGAAAAACTTGTTTTTTACCAGTTAAATGATTTTATGACCTCGACAAACACTGCTGAAATATATCAACCTGGTTTTAGAAAATATCACAGCACAGAGACAGCATTAGTGAAAACTGTCAAAGACATCGGGTCAAACATGGACACAAAAACGCCGTCTGTCTTAGTGCTTTTAGATCTGAGTGCAGCGTTTGACACAGTAGATCAAACCATTCTTTTACACAGACTCTGACACTGTTTTTAACTGGTTCAAATCAGATTTTCTTCCCGGGGAGCGAGAACCCGGCAGTATCATGCCTGATAACAGAGAAGAGAAAAAAATGGACCACCTGTCACATTTAAGTGATGAAGTTCTGTGTAATATATATTTTAAAATAACATGAATTTACGTTTTTCATCAGGCATGCAAGATTTTCGTGGTATCACGGTTCACCCCGACTTCCTAGACATTGTAGTCAAAAGTAACGTTACATAAAAAGTTCATGTGAATTCATTCGCAGTCATATTGCAGGGAAACGCTACAGCAGCAATGGCGGCTTGTTAACTTCCAGTACTTTGCCAGATTTGTTTACATAAATAAATATATATTTTACCTGCTGCTGAGGTCTGTGTTCAGCTCATGCTGAAGTTGCTGCTCAGACGGGTCCTTGAGCTCCAGGCACCTCCTGCTCTCTGACAGACAGACAGACAGACAGACAGACAGACACAGCAGGAGCTGTTGCCTCCATCGTCTGTCGCTCCTCCGCCTCAGCAGCTTCAGCTCGTGCTGAACGCAGACCCACAAAACGCCGGCAGCACGAGTGACCCGATGCTGTGACGCTCAGCTGGGCTGGTCTGCAGCACAGCAGTGAAGGTCAACACGTTTTCTTGGCAATGTTAAAATGTGGACATGTTTGGGATGTGTGATGTCCCTCTGACTCACCTGCTCAGGGACTTTTCTCACCTGAAGTGTTGAATATTCGTTGCTGATCAACACAGAAGCTTAAAATATGACATTCAGGAGTTCTGAACAACAATCCATCTACATGATTTAAAATGTTTTTAACTTCATATTTAATGGCACTGTAAAAACAAACAGTTCACTGATCCGTCTGCGTCTTCAGGCTGATGTTGTCCAACAAACTGGCCAATCAGGAGCCAAGAAGTCCTCCAGCTGCCATGACGTCACTGAAGGTTCACTTACACATTTTCAAAATAAAACATCGATGAAATGATGGACCTCGTGACCTCACAGTTTGTCCTTTCAGGGCTGTTTCTGTGACAACCACATCCTGTCCTGTGCAAGACAAGCGTCCAGAGGACGTCCAACAGAGACCTGGAGGTCTAGAGGAGCTCAGGACTCTGAGTCCAGGGTGGACATCTTATCGATGGACTGAAGCAGCTGAGAGACAAGATGGAGAGTCTCTGCCTCCCCCAACAGCTGACTGCAGGCAGACAGACAGAGTGTGAGACAGACAGAGAGAGACAGACAGACAGAGTGTGAGACAGACAGAGAGACAGGTTTCACATTAGAGGATAAAAATGTTCTGATTGTTTTTCTTTCATCTCTGTAAACATCAGAAAACTAACGAGTCTCAACTTCAACTTTCTGAGTATCTTTACTGAGATTAAAGGAAACTTCCAACATTTTTCAGCCTGGTCTTTCACAGAACTGTTCCCTGTCTGACTGTGAGTCCAGCAGACCTACAGCCCTCCAGATGAACAGACTGGATTAGCTTCTGCAGCTAACAGTACAGAGCAACTGAAGACGGGTACTGACCGGATGGAAGAGTGGGCGTGGCTTGCTGTCTTGTTAAGGTACTCAGAGGCCACCTGAGCATTGTGTCTCATTGTCATGACGACCTCAGACTCTGCTGCCTTCAGACTGTCGTTCTCTGACCTCAGAGAGTCCACCTCCACCTGACACACACACACACACACACACACACACACACACACACACATTATACACACCTGACACACAGGTTATTATTTTCAGTGTAAACGGGATGTTTGGGGTCATTTGGATTAAAATGGAGCTGAAAAGATCAAGACTCATTTAACTGAATCAGTTTTCAGATGTTCAAAGAAAACTTGTTTTGACTTTAGGAAATTAAATTAAAATGAATAAACAATAAGCGCCTGATTTAAACGAGTTAATAAAGATTATTGGGTAATGATGTGTGCATGAGACTGTCATAAGCATGTCATAACACCTGTCATAAGTGTGAAGATGAGTCAGTTATGTCACTTTTAAAGCCGTGTTGACATTGATAATGTCAAGTTATAAGGCTGGTCTGCCGACAGAATTAGCTGATGGACAAACATGAGTTAGCCTACTTTAGCAGCAAGTAAACAAGCTAACTGTGGTCTGATGTTATCTGTGGCGGGCGTTAGCTAGTTAGCTCGTTAGCTCAGTTAGCTCAGTTAGCTGTAGATTTGATTCGATTGATTTGATGCCTGCCCACCCGCTCTTTTGTGCCATGGTGCTGCACATCACTGATGATCAAACATAAAAACCGTGTCTCACCTGCAGCTGCTGTAGCTCCGCCTTCAGTTTGGAAACGCTGTTCTCTGCTTTCACTGCTCGTTTCTGCAACACACAGACAGAACAAAGTCCAAATTCTCTGATTTCAGCTTCTTAAATGTGAATACTTTCTGGTTTCTTAAGTCTTCTCTGACAGTAAACTGAATATCTTTAAGTTGTGGACAAAACAAGAAACACTGATCAATATTTTCTGACATTTTATGGATCAAACAATTAATCAATTATTGGAGAAATTATTGCTAGATTGATCACTAGTTGAAAAACAGGTCCAAACGTGGAAACAGGTGGAGCTCACGGTCCGTGTTTGGACCTATTTTTCAACTGACAAGATTGTGACAGGATTAATGAATCAGTTTTCATTATTTTCTGATATTTGCTGCTGCTGTTAACGAACCGTCATCAGGTGGAGGTTCTGCTCCACAGAGTGCACCATGCTCTCCAGGTCCTGAGCCTCCTTCTCCTCCTGACGTCTCCTCTGGAGCAGCTCCTCCGACAGCTCCAACACCCTGACAGGAGCACACAGGCACAGGGGCATGATGGGTAAATACTCTGCCTGCTGGGTTGGTGATAACGGCGGCAGATTTAACATCAACACTGGGAGTAACTGTTGAAACGGTCTGTGATTCCTTAGAGACGTAAACAAAAGCAGATTCTCATTTCCAGCTGATGACGGTGGATTTTGTCTCTAAAATAAAGACTCATGAGTAGATTTCATAAGTGTAGCTGACTGATGTGAGCTAATGCTAATGCTAACTTAACTGATGTTTTAATGTTTCCATCTGACACGTTTTAAAACCAGAACCCTGTGAAAGTGTTTATGTAAAGTTAGCTAACAGCTGCGTACATGATATAACATTAATGCTAACAGACTGAGGCTAAAGCTAGCTTACATCTCAGCTAACATTGGTCAGATAGTGAAATACAGCAGGTATATCTACATGATAGATGACAGAAATACACTCATTAATGTGGGAAAAGGAAACGCAGGGACTCGATTAGTGCAGCGGACCTTGAGACGGGTCACCCAGCCAGACTGCAACATATTTTAGAGACAAAAAAGACACAGCTGAGTATCTCTCTTCTCAGAGTCTCTTGCACATCTTCAACATGTAGAGAATTGGAAAACTTGACGGCCCTAGTTACAATTGCTAAACTATGATTGGACAGTTGCTGTTTGGAGGCGGGGCAAAGGATTAATTGTTTTAGCATCCAAGCTCATCGTCCTGCAGGACGCGGAGGACGACAACAATATTCCTCTTTGTTCTTTTGCACCAGGAGCACTTAGAACACTCAGAATATAGTGCGGTTTTGTTCTCCTTGGAACAAGTTCAATTTTCGATTTTCTTTTGCACTTGTCACTTTCTCATGCTTTGCAAAAAAGTGCCTAAAAACATCACAACATGCACTGCATTTTTTTTTTAAAGAAAAGCTGCCACAACATCAGGCATTTCAGGCCGCAACAATCCTAAACTCCGCCCACAAAATCCTGGAGGGTCTGTGAAAACATTCACCGATGGTAACCATAGCAACAGTCACATCATAAAACATCACCACTGAAGAAACAGTGAGGACAGATCTCTCCAGAGTTTTCTCAAATCAGCGGATCCCTGCTGGGTTCAGTGCTGTCATGTGATTGGCTGCTGCTCACCTGCGGTCGTTCGCTTCTGATCTCCTCTGCAGCTCCCTGATGGTTCTCCTCAAGTCCATGTTCTCCTCCTTTAGCTGTAACACACAAAACCAACATCAGGGGCCAGAAACAAAAAGACAGGAAGACGACGCAAGAATGATGAAGGCTGCTACGATCAGTTTCAATCATTATTTAAAGAAAAATAGTCAAAATTCTCTGATTTCAGTTTCTTAAATGTGAATATTTTCTGGTTTCTTTCCTCGTCTCTGACAGTAAACTGAATATCTTTGAGTTGTGGACAAAACAAAACATCTGAGGACGTCATCTTGGTCTTTTATCAACATTTTCTAACATTTTACGGACCAAACAACTAATACATTTATTGAGAAAATAATCAACACATTAATTGATAATGAAAATAATTTGTTACCTAATGAAATCCTATCTTAATATTTTGTTAATTATATAGAAAGACAGAAGCCTGAAACAGAACAAATGCAGATGCAGTGAGATCTAACAAGTTTGTCTGGAGGTCAAGTTACTGCAGCTGGTAAGCTAGCATTAGTTAGCCAGACATGCTAATGTTGATGAAGACGGAGTTTCATCCATTCAACACACGTGTGCTCCTTTCAGTTTAGACTGTTTAGTTATTTAGAACCAGGGTTTTTAGTTATTTGGTAACTAGATTATTTAGCTATTTGGGACCAGGAGTTTTGGCTATTTAGGACCAGTTTTTAAGCTATCGGGGACTAGGGTTTCTAGTCATTTGGGACCAGAGTTTCTAGTCATTTGGGACCAGAGTTTCTAGCTATTCAGAAACAAGATTTTTGACTATTTATTGCTGGTCTTTTTTTTTAGCTATCTGGTACCAGCCTTGTTAGCTGTTAGGGCGTGACGCTGATCTGATGACCAGTGCCAAGAACACTGACAGACATAAACACAGAGACTCTTCTACACTTTGTAACTGTGCTGTTGTATAAATGAAGTTTTTATTAATATCATCTTCTTCATCATCATCATCATCATTATTATCGTTGTCACTGTTGTTATTATTGTTGTTATGGTGTGTGTTACCTGTTGTATCTGACTGTTCCTCGTGTTCCTCCTCCGGCAGGAGGTGACTGGTTCAGCAATGGAGGTCTCATCATCTCCTTCATAGTTCTCTGCTCCTCCTGCTCCTCCTCCTCTCTGCTGGACTTCAGGTTTGGAGGAGAACCTGTTTCATTCACAGATGTTGTCCAGTTTATTAGGAACACCTAGAGGCTCAAACTAAATCCTTCTACTCCAACAGTTCTGTGATATAAAAATGATTTCTAATGTTTGTCAAATACAGTTGATGCTGTTTCTGGTGGTTTCTGTGGAATGATTGATGTGACGATTGATGTGATGATTGATGTGACGATTGATGGAATGATTGATGGAATGAATGATGTGACGATTGATGTGATGATTGATGGAATGATTGATGTGACGATTGATGTGATGATTGATGTGATGATTGATGGAATGATTGATGGAATGATTGATGTGATGATTGATGGAATGATTGATGTGATGATTGACGGAATGATTGATGTGATGATTGATGGAATGATTGATAGAATGATTGATGTGATGATTGATGGAATGATTGATGTGATGATGGATTGGTGGGATGATGATGTACATCTATGGGTGACAGATTTGACAGATTCCATCAAAGTTAGGTTGAACTACATTGAACACAGACTTGAACAACGGTCACTGCTTACAGCTACATGGAACCAGGCTATTTAACTGTTTTAAGCTTCGGGACATAAAGACAGAGACTCCCTACATTTTATATTTCATTCATTCTTTAAATTGTCTGGTTTTATTGGCCTCAACCTTAAATATTTTAATCCTGATTCAACCATGTAAAACACTTTGTAACTGTGTTGCTACATAAATAAAGTTTTTATTATCATCGTCATCATCATTAGTATTGTTGTTGTTAGTATTATTATATCATCAGAGACATTTGATGATAATCTGACTTGTAGTCATTAAGCAGACATGACTCACCTGGTCTCCTCCTCTTCCTCTTCCTCCTCCTCTGTGCAGAGGGAGGAGGTGCTGTCAACACCAGACTGGAAGCTCCGCCCCCAATCTTCCTCCTCCTCCTGATTGGACAAACAGACGGACAGGTTGCTGTTTAACTACACGTCTGCTATACAGGGAGGACATGAGATTTTAGACACGGTGATGTCAGTGATGATGTCACTCTACCTGTGGTGCCAGAGAGGGTTCAGAGAAGAAACCAGTTCTGACCTCAGGGTCAAAGGTCACGTTCCCAAAGAACCTCTGAGAGCTGCTGACAGACTACAGACACACAGACAGACAGGTAGCTAATAAATGGTGTGCAGTTCTTCTTTTTCTTCTTCTCTGGCTGCAGACGGTGGCGTTCTCATACCTTGCTGTGTGTCTGCTCCTGGTCCAGGTCCTGTCCTGGGTCCTGGTCTGGATCCTGCTTCTTCCAGCGTAGAAACTCCCTGAAGGAGAACGGGTTCAGCTCCTCCTCCTGAACATCCTCATCTGCTGACAGATGAGTTCAGAGTCAGGTCAGAGGATGGACTGAACACACACACACACACACACACACACACACACACACACCTGACTGCCTGCTGTTGCTTACTGGATCAACAGAAGACAAACACAACATGAGCAAAGTGTCAAAACACAAGATTAAAACGGTAAAAAAAAAAAAAAAACGTAACGAGACAAAATTATGTAAAGTGATTATAGATTATAGATTATCTGAACTCACCGTCTGTGATGATGAGAGTCTTTGAGCTCCTCTGTTTGGACATGACGTCACACAGGTGGACACGCACACACGCGCACACACACACACACACATACACACGCAGACAGGTGTCTCACTCTCTCTGTCTTCACTCAGTTAACTGTTCATTATTGATCAGTATTGATCATCGTGTCCTCCTGTTGGTCCTGGTCCCGCCGTGTCCCTCCTGCAGGACAGAAAAACAGACCCGGAAACACAACCGACAGCTCTGAACTCACATGACCCATCTTCCAACTTCTCATTGGCTGGCATCATCATGTGACGCATGAGGAAAGCACGGCACGAGGAAATACGTTCACTGAACAATCCCGGTAAAAAAAGAAAAAAAAAAAAAAAAAGAAAAGAAAAAAATAGTGTCCACACGTGTCTCGTTTCGGTCCCGGTTTTTGTCCTTGTAGAGACCCAGTAGAGGAGGAGGACGACAGTCCGGTCCCGCTGCAGCTCCGGTGAGTGGATCCGTTATTACACCGACCCGAGTCAATCCGCTCCGTTCTGCCGGGACATGCAGCAGCTCGGCGGGCTGGGAGAAGGGTCAAACCAGGTCGCTTGGTTCTGGTTCTTATATAGGTATGGTGATCTGGCTCTGACTGACAGGTGGCGGGGCGGGGTCAGAGAACCAGCACCTGGACTGGTTCTGGTCCAACTCCGAGAAAGTCAGTAAACATCTCAACCTACAACGAACTCCATTTAAAAAGTACTTAATTTAACTCCGCCTCACCTACCTGCAGACTCACACTGTGGGATGAGACTGAAGAATAATGAGGTCCTGATCTGGAAAAGTTGTTCATTATTTCAAGTCGATTTTGAGCCGAATTGAAGAACAGATGAGAGGATGTCTAAAATAAGTTCACTATTGTTTATCTTATCAGTGATTTTGAGTATAGAGGATAAATTATTTTTAATTGTGTAGTTTTAAAAGGTAGTTTGGTGCAGAGGATGAGAAACGGTCGAGTGATGTAGTAATAATTGAGTCAAACAAGTTTGTCTGCAGTTTAACAGTAAGTTTTACTGTCCAAAATGTCGCCAGGACACTGAAACAGTAAAGTTTAACAGCTATTTTTTTAATAATTACAAATAAAAAGAAGAAAATATATACAGTATATTAAACCTGAATTAAGAAAAATAATCAAATATAAATATAATGCTGCCTATAAAACTAAAACTAAAACAATCTGTACTGTATTCTGTAAAAAAAATAAACAAAAAGTTGCTCATAGTGGTGCATATTGGACAACATATAGTAATAATATCTAATAACTATGTACATTACTATAATAAATCTGATCTGCAGATCAGGAGAATGTCTGAAGAGAATCCACATGAGGGGCAGCAGTCCCAGTCCCAGTCCCCATCCCAGTCCACCCAGTCCACCCAGTCTCCGTCTCAGGTCCTCTCCACCCAGTCCCCATCCCAGCCCAAGTCCCAGACTGGTTCCAGTTCCTCCAGCGGGCCGACCTCGGCCAGCCAGTCATCCAGCGGCTCGGGGACACTCAGTAGCGTGGACACCCTCCCCGTCACGCTGCCTTCCGTCCCCGAGGAGCCTGAACTACAACCCTGGGGCCGTCTGCTGCCCATGGCCCGAGGCTTCAGGAGCCATGGTGAGTCCACTGGCAGTGAACTCACATGCTAGCATGCTAAAGCTGAGGCTAACATTGAAGCTAACACTGAACAGCACTAATGTTGGTGCTAATACAAGTTCTAATTCTGGTCTCAGTGTTTTAATACCACTGCAAAGATTTAAGACTGTCCTGATTTGTTTGTTTGTTTGTTTTTGTGTGCAGACTGTGTGGAGGACCAGTACCTGTTTGGACGGGACTCAAAGTGTAACTATGTTCTGGATGATCCAGATGACCGAGGGTCCAAAAAGTTCAGAATCTACAGCAAGAAACACTTCAGGATCTACAGAGTGAGCTCACTTCCTGTTTACTCATGACTTAATAATGAGCTGGTACAGCCTCATCATGTGTGTGTGTGTGTGTGTGTGTGTGTGTGTGTGTGTGTGTGTCAGGAGGGCACTGAGGTCTTCGTGGAGGACTACAGTAACAATGGGACTTTTGTTGACGGGATCCTGATCGGTAAAGACAAGAAGCTTCCTCTGGTGAACAACGCCGTCCTCGCCCTGTCCGAAGTCCGCAACAAAGGTCAGAGAGACATCTGTCAAACATCTAACACTAATGTTAGAAATACGAGTATATGAGGAGAGAGAGAGAAGGGGAGAGGAGAGGAGCGAGTGAGTGAAGTACTGACTGATATAAAAACTTTATTGATGATGAGTCCTGATGTTACTGTACAGTTCTGTGGTTTAAACACTACAGATTAAAATATCTGTCTCTGTAAAGACCAAACTGACAGACGTTCGTCTCCTCCATGAAACGTTTGTCTCTGAGCTGCATTATTGTAAGTCATGATGAAGAGTCCAGACTGTGTCCGTCCTCTTCATGTCCTCAGTGTGTCTGTGTGCAGTTTATCCTCACTGATGGAAATGATCCTGCTGCATTAATACTAAAACACTGTTTCATCATTAAACACACTGAGCTGAATAAAGGAGAGGATTTTTCTCAAGATTTTATTCAAGAAATTAACTATTATTAACAATAATAATACTAGAGAAATAAATAAATGCATATAAATACCAATCTTTTCCTAAAACACAGCTGGTTCTGTGGTGTTTGAATGTTAAATCTGAAGCCTGCAGTGAACCACTGAAGCTTTAAGTGATTTTTATATTTAAGTTTTCAGTGTGTTTTGGCCTTAAAGTTAAATTGAGCAGGTCAATATGTTCATCTGTGCCTGGTGGACTGATGACGCTCAGCAGTGTGGACATCCTCCCCGTCAACATGCCTTCTGTCCCCAGTGATGATAACATAAAACACTGTTATCATAAAACATGGTCAGCATGAAAAAATAATATTAATATAAAATACTAATGTTAGCATTAGCATATTTTCAGCAGGGATGAGTCCTAAAACTCAGAAATGAGTTAGCATATTAGCACCCATGGTTAGCTTAGCATTAAAAAGTAATGCTAGCATAAAAACCTAAACAAGAAGTCTGTCTCTCTGTTTGTCTTTGTGCCTTCAGTCTTTGTCTTCATTGATCTGATGTCAGATGATCAGTCCAGTTTACCCAAAGAGCTTCAGGAGAAATATCTGCTGACTCGACGCATCGGCACGTGAGTCTGTTCAAAGTGCTGTGATGTCACTTCCTGCGTCCCGAAAGACTGCTTATGTGTGTGTGTGTGTGTGTGTGTGTGTGTGTGTGTGTGTGTGTTTTCCAGAGGAGTGTGTGGTGAAGTCAGACTGGCCTTCGAGCGATCCACCTGCAGGAAGTTTGCAGTGAAAATCATCAACAAGAAGAACTTTCAGTCTGAAGGGGTGAGTCATCTCATCTGCTCTCTGATTGGCTGAGAGTTCTTCTTCTTTCATCCCTTTCTTCCTTCTCTCGTCCCCTTCTGTCCACCTCCTGTTACAGATGATGTAGCAGACATTAGAAGGTAAAAACTACAAACATGGCGTCTGAATATGTGGTTGAGTTTATCACACTTGATCTCACTCACGTTCCTCTGGGCAGGTGGCAGGTGAGGATGGTGCTCATGTGATCTGTTTGTTTTTGTCCACTCACAGACGGCGACACGAAATGCAAAGACAGAAATCGAGATCCTGCAGAGAGTCGACCACGTGAGCCTGACACCACAGAAGAAGAGAAATAAATGTACGTACTGCTCCTTTATCATAAAGAGCTAACGGGACTCTCCTCGTCTCTTTGTTTCCTCTCCTTGTCCCCTCTCCTGCAGCCTTGTCTCATCAGGACGGAGGACTTCTATCAGACAGAGGACAGTTACTACATCGTGTTGGAACTGTGAGTTCCATTTCAAACTTCATTTAAAGGAGCGGTCTGGTGTTTTTCTACATGTTCCTAACAGAGTACTGCAGGAGTGAGTCCTAAAACCCAGAAATAAGTTAGCGTATTAGCACCTGTGGTTAATTTAGCATTAAAAACTATTGCTAGCATAAACAGTTAGCATAAAAAGCTAACATTAGCATAAAAGCCATGGTTAACTAACACTACCCTTAGCTTCTGTCTCTAACCCGTCTGTCTCTCTGACCCGTCTGTCAGGATGGAGGGGGGCGAGTTGTTCCACAGAGTGAAGTCTCAGCAGCAGCTCAAAGAGTTCATCGCCAAACTTTACTTCTACCAGATGCTGAGAGCTGTCCAGGTGAGACTGAGACACTGTCACCATGGTAACCAGCACATACACCAGTCCACTGTACATAACTCTGTGTGTGTGTGTGTGTGTGTGTGTGTGTGTGTGTGTGTGTGTGTGTGTGTGTGTGCGTGTGTGCGCGCGCAGTACCTCCACAGTAACGGGATCATCCACAGAGACCTGAAACCTGAGAACATCCTGCTGTCCTCACAGGACGACGTCTGTCTCATCAAGGTACACACACACCTTCATCTTCATCATCTTCATCCTCCGTGTAACAACTAATTGATTAACGGAGAAAATCATCAACAGATTGACCGATAATGAAAATGATCGTTACAGGAAAGACTTGAAAAACATGTGACATACATCCTGATACATCCTCACCTCTGTGTGTGTGTGTGTGTGTGTGTGTGTGTGTGTGTGTGTGTGTGTGTGTGTGTGTGTGTGTCTGTGTGTGTGTCTGTGTGTGTGTGTGTGTCTGTGTGTGTGTGTCTGTGTGTGTGTGTGTGTGTGTGTGTGTGTGTGTCAGGTGACAGACTTTAACCAGTCCAGGATCCTGGAGGAGGCTATGTTAATGAGGACTCTGTGTGGGACTCCGTCCTATCTCGCTCCCGAGGTCTTCACTCACGCCTCCACCACAGGATACGGCCTCGCTGTGGACGCCTGGAGCCTCGGAGTCCTGCTCTTCGTCTGGTAGGTTCACAAACACAACCTGTTTTTAATTAAACACAGTGCAAAGACAAGATACTTGACTGAATGAGCTGCAGTCTGACAAGTCCACGTTTTAGAGTGACACATGCTGCCATCCCTGACGTCTGTCTGTCTGTCTGTGTCTGTCTGTGTCTGTCTGTCTCTGTCTGTCTGTCTGTCTGTCTGTGTCTGTCTGTCTCTCAGTCTTGGTGGTTATCCTCCGTTCCATGAGAGTTTCGGTCATCACTCAATCACGGATCAGATCATCCGCGGCGAGTTCACCATGGTTCCCTCCAAGTGGAAAGACATCTCTGACCAAGGTACTACTGCAATACTACTTAAGTACAATTGTAGTACTCCTACAGTACTCACTGTGCATGTGTGTTTCCATGGTTACAGCAAAGGACGTGGTGAGGAAGCTGCTTGTCGTTGATCCCAGTAAGAGGATGACGATAGGGGAAGCTCTGCAGCATCCGTGGTTAAAGGTAACTTCACCTCATACACACATACTTAGCCGTGGTTAGCTAACACTACCATTAGCTTCTGTTAGCTCTGTTAGCTTCATTAGTATTAAATCATTGTGGTCAACTCAGAGATGCAGTTTTTCTGGATAAAAAGCACTAAAACATTTATGTGCATGATGGAAAGAAAAGTTTTCTGACTGTGTGTTTGTGTTTAGGATCAGGACATGTTGGCGACGGCTCACAGGCTCATGTACCCCTCTGATGATGATGCTGCTGCTGCCATGGTAACAACATCTGTTCACGTTCATTCAATAACTGGTGTTGTTTTAGTAAAACTAACCTCCTCCTCCCCCCGGCTCACCCAGGAGGGGGCAGGGCCAGCATCTGGAGATTCTGGAAGGAAACGAAGACGAGATGAAGGAGATGAAGGAGATGAAGAAGAGGGAGAACACCCAGCAAAACGGAGCCAAGCTCCTCCCACTGTCCCATAGAGGACCAATCACATTTAGCTGTTCCTCAGGTCATGTGACTCAGCTACGTGTTCCCTACTGAAACACTGTAAATATAGTTTATAATTAGTGCTGTCAATCGATTAAAATATTTAATCTCAATTAATCGCATGACTGTCTGTAGTTAATTGTGATTAACTACAGACAGTCATGCGATTAATTGAGATGAAATATTTTAATCGATTGACAGCACAATTTCTAATGTTTTCTAATAAAGTTTTTCATATTTTTCACTGTTGCATCGTATTTAATTTCATTCTTTTTAAGACTTAAACAAACGTTAGCAGCTTTTCAACAACAGAGCAGAAGAACATTCATATTCTGACCTGAATCTGTTCTGAATGATCGGGGGTGTAACGAAGCGAGATTAATGTGTTAGTGAGACATGTTGAGTCTAAATCCAGGATGTTCAGAGTCACGAAGGCGGCTCTCTTTTAACCTGCTAGATCACCATGGTAACCGATGCTAAACTCATAACCTGGTCAGGAGCAGGTTATGTTCAGAGTTTCAGATTAAATCGTCTGTAAAAAGCGCCGTTCTTTAACTAATTATTGTTCTAACAAGGTTGTTTATGAGCGATATAACTTTTAAACTGAGGGAGGAGGTTAAAAATGAAAAGTTGTTGATCTGTATGTTCATAATATCACCGAACGAATCCATATAATGTAAAAATGAAACAGCAGCACAAACTGTCTGCATCACGTTGTCATGGTAACCTCCGTTTGGTGATGCAGAGTCATTTTCCCCGTTTGCTCCAGATCATATTAACTCTTTAAATTGACATGGTTTATAATCCACACAGTAAAATAATGATGAAGCAACTACAGACACTTTGAAGACTTTTTACTGTTTTCTGTTTTGTCTGTGATTTTGCAGCTCAGATCACTGATTAGAAAATTGATCATCATTGATCACGGACAATCTTAAATCAGTTCCACTCATTTTACGTTGGTTTGGTGAAAAACTTCAGTGATGTCCTCGTCTCTGTCATCATAGGACAGAGTCAGACAGACTTCATCATGTTTAAATCTGCTGGATGGACTTTTATTGTTTAATGTTTTCATGTTAGAATAAACGGCAGCATTAAGACCACATTTAGTCCATCAGTCATTTTCTCACATCATTCTTCTTCTCCTGCTTTATTTGTCATGTATTTTTTTTCCACAGCTCATAATTATAACAACTTGATGATTCTGACTTCAGTAAGACGCTCGATCGCTTCATTTCATGAGGAAGAAGAGTCAAATGAAACAAACGTCACTTTTATGTGAAACGAAAGTCTGGATTAACAAAGAGAGCTGATAACCACCATCGTGATCCCCGTTATCTCTGATCCAGGTTTTAGGTTTTGTTGATCCAGATCATGCAGAGAAAGTCTGACTGTGTTGAGCTTCCTGTAGTTCAACCCTCTGGTCTAAACCAACACTGAATAAATAACAAACTAAAAGACGTGGATTTGAAAATAAAATGTCAAAACTTTATTTCATTTCTTCATTACAAACATGATTTTTACAGTTAAAGTGCTTGAAAATATTTGAAACCATAAAACGTGTCAGAGAGACACAGTCACCCCTCTGTCCCTCACCTGTCTGTCCTTCACTTGTCCCTCACCTGTCTGTCCTTCACTTGTCCCTCACCTGTCTCTGTCAAAGGCAAAATGCACCATCAGGGTTGGTTTTAATTCTCAAAGGAACTGAAACTAATTAATAAATCATCAATAAATCAGTTTTTTAAGATGCTGATGATGACTGGCTCCTCCTCCAGATGTCTCTTGGCCCCACCCCTTTGTGTGACATCACAGCTTGGCCTTACGGCGGTCTCTGACAGCATACAGGACGGCGTGAGCTCGGTCAAATGACTCTCCGACGGCCGACTGGACTCTGCTCCTCCAGCGCTGCAGCTGAGGACGCTGCTGCAGGACGTCTCTGCCTCCACCCAGCGGCTGCAGAGAGACACACTGAGCGCTCAGAACCAGCAACCAATCATCAAACCCCTCCCCCAGCACAGACGCCGACACACCTGCTGGAGTCTCGCATCAGGTGTGTTGGGTCAGGTGATCAATATGTGAACCAATCAGAGCCTCTGACCTGCATGAGCTCACAGATGGCGAGCAGGTCAGCCACTGTGATGTCATCACCACAAAGGAACGGCTGTCGGCGGAGAAACATGGTCTCCAGTTTATCTAGAGTGTCATCGAGCTCAGACAGCGCACGATTCAAACGCACCTCGTCCACCGCAGAGCCAAACTGAGCCGGGAGGAGCACCTGAGACGGGTGGAGACAAAGACAGACAGGTGGAGACAGAGAAACAGCATTAATCATGTCATTTCATTCTCATCATTGTACAATAATAATGACTGTGTGTGTGTGTGTGTGTGTGTGTGTGTGTGTGTGTACCTCCAGTATAAATACTTTAGCAGCGTGTGGTCGTGTGTTAGTGTGATGCCACGCTGTGTATTCGTCCACTCTGGCTCGTCTTTCTGGGTGCCGTGGATACCAGTGCTCTGGGACGTCATACTTGGTGGCAAGGTACTTCAGGATGGCATCACTGCAACACACACACACACACACACACACACACACACACACACACACAGATATTAACTTTGAAAGACCACCAAAATAAGAGCATAATTAACTGTTAATTACAAAAAGCTGTGTGTGTGTGTGTGTGTGTGTGTGTGTGTGTGTGTGTGTGTGTGTGTTTGTGTGTGTTTGTACCTCTCTGTGAGGACAAAGCCATTGTCCACCATCACAGGGACTTTCTGCATGGGGTTCAGCTTTGTGAAGTCCGCAGTCCTGTTCTCCCCTGCACGCACACAACACAAAATTAAACCAAACTCCATTCAGAAATCACTCGGTTTAATGTTCCGTCCAGGCTGGTCAACATACAGTCCTAACCAACAAACGTTTAAGGATATTCTGAAAGAAAACTTGGACGAACTTTTGACTTCGGCATCATCACTGTATCACAGTAACATGGTCCTGTCTCATATTTACAGCTTCAATTTCTTACTTCACAGAAGTGTCTTTCACTTTAAGCCCGCGTTATTTTATATGCTTAATTTATCAAAGGAACATTCGGACTCTGAATCTAAAAACAACCGCCATATTTATAACGGAGCTCCGTTCTGAGTCAAAGGTCACTGGGGCAGAAGTCATGACAATCGCAGCTGCTGAAAATAGAAAAACGCAGCCTTTTAACAGTTAATTGACCATAGTACTGACTGGTTAGTTAACTGGTTACACATAGTTAGCCTGCTAGCTGCTGACCTTTCCTCAGCGCCACGGTGCGGACTGTGTGCGGGATCTTAGAGCAGCTGAGCAGGATGGACACCGCGCGGCACGGCTGAGATAACAGGTCCACGTACACCTCCAACAACCGACGGCCTGCCATGGAGACACGACACGGTTTTAACGAGTAAACACTGTAAACAACAGAAGTTAAGACAAACTTCAGCTCTTCTTCTTCTTCTGTGTGTCTGTTCTCTGTTCGGGTCTCCACTGCGCCCCTGCAGGCCGCGTCACACACTGCAGCTCCCTGCACCAAACTCCAGTCACATTCTGCAGGTTTTTACCGTTTACAGTCAGTGTGATACAGAAGCTGAAGAAATAATATCGTCATGTTAAATCACGATGATGAGATTTTATTTTTTTTTAAGTCACAATTATTATTTTAAAAGAGGAGACAAAAAGACAAAAACAATGAGACTGACAACAGAACAAATGTCCACAACAAGTTTCTAGTAACTGATGTTTTAATGTCTAATGACCTTCTTGGGAGATATGGGCAAACATATACAAATTAGAACAAAAATGATACAATAACATTTTTAAAATGCTAATTTTCAGTTGAAAATATAAATAAAAATTTGTTAGACCAATAAGTTTACTTGGATCTGATATAAAAATACTAAAAGTCCTAGCAAAAAGATTAGATCCTTATATCCCACATTTAGTTCATAATGATCAGAATGGTTTTGTGCAAAAACGTCAAGGGTTTCATAATATAAGAAGAGTCCTTAACATAATTCATGAAAAATCTGACACTAAAGATACAGCAATATTATCGCTGGATGCCCGGCAGGCCTTTGACAGAATAGAGTGGCCATACTTATTTAATGTTTTGCCTAGATTTGGATTAGGAAATAACTTTCTTAAATGGATTAAGATTTTATATACAAACCCAACAGCCACTGTCTTAACAAACGGTGTGGTCTCTAGACCAATAATCTTGGAACGATCTACTCGCCAGTGATGCCCTCTGTCACCAATATTATTTTTATTAGCTATAGAGCATCTGGCTGTGGCAGTAAGAACACAGACAGGCCTGTCGGGCCTCCAGATAGGAGAAGAGGAACAGAATATCCTTATATGCTGACGACGTGATTCTTTTTGTCAGCATTCCAAACTTAATCCAGCAGGTTGAATTGTTTGGTTGGTTTT
Source organism: Lutjanus erythropterus (assembly GCF_056507025.1). Classification (NCBI taxonomy): domain Eukaryota; kingdom Metazoa; phylum Chordata; class Actinopteri; order Lutjaniformes; family Lutjanidae; genus Lutjanus; species Lutjanus erythropterus. Next base: position 892,791 of record NC_139326.1, read on the forward strand.
CAGGTTACAGTATCAATAATTCAAAATCATCAATATTATTTTTGAATAGAGATGAAAGACTGCAGCCAGTCATAAAAACTCCAGTATGTTTTATTTAATTTAGTCTGTTTTGTTGTTATTCACTGATTTCTTTTTTTTTTTTTCTTTGAATATGTGTTTGTATGTGTGAACAGTGTGAAAAAAAGACAATAAAACGTTATCGGAAATCATCAGAAGCAATAAAAAAGACAACAAAGAGTGCATTTCTTTGATGAACACAAAACCATCCATCCGGGCTTTTACTTTTGAAGGACATCAAGGGAAGTCGCGATTTTTTGTCACATGATCAGGCTTCATCCAATCTTTTCATCCAATTTTTTCTGCTCTCCTCTCAACCGCAGCATCTCCTCACTCCTCTCCTCACTCCTCTCCTCACTCCTCTCCTCACTCCTCTCCTCTGCTCCTCAGCTGCATAATAATGATGATGATAATAATGAATTATGAGATACAACACATTTTCAAGGTGCTTCAGTGTTAAAACATAAGAAGTTACATCTGCTTGACATTTCTTTTTGCAGGCGTTCATGAAGCTGCTTCAGAGACGTCCTGCTCTCCCGCTTTCACTTCTGAAACCAGGAGATTTTGTTTCCTCCTGGTAAATCCGCCGTCATGCTGACACAGCTGGTCCTCCTGCTGCATCTCATTCTTAAACATGAGGAGAGCTGACGTTCTGATTGGTTTATTGCATGTTCAGCCAAAACACGCCGGTTAACACATGGGCACACCTGATAGGTGGATCGAACTGGACAGGGCAGAACATCCCTGCGCTCCGGACACAAGATGGCAAAGGTGGATTTGGACACACTTTGACTAAATTAAATGCCTTGCGCTTTCCACTTGCACCTTATAACAGTGTAAGACAGGACCCCATGTGTGACTGTTTGCACAATGGATGTCCGTCCAGTTTTCCAAACTCACCCTCCAGCCTTCACCTGATGCATCCAGGTCAGCCCAAGTCGACCGCAGGCAGGGGGGTCAGAGGCGGCGTGTCAGGTGAAGAAGCCTGAGAGGTTGGGGGAGGAGTCTGGAGGAGACCCTGGCTGCTGGCAGCTGCTGCTCAGGTAGCGTGAGCTCCAGACTGTCAGCACCGGGGTCAAACATTCAAGTGGCTATTAAACCACGATGTAGTGTCCCATCACAAGGAGAGGGAGGACAGGGACACCTCCACTCATAAAGACGCCCTGGCCTCCTGTGTCCAGCTCCTCCCTGAGATGACGGCAGCCATCCAGCAGACTAGGATGCACCAGGGCTCTGTGTGGGTGAGGGGTGTGGACAAGACGCTGGTGGAGGAGATGATCGTGTCCCTGTTCGAGTCCACCAGCAGCGAGAGTCAGACATGAGTATTACAGGTGGCGGTGAAGGTAAGGACGTGTGATGACATGGGAGCTAACACTTTCTTTTGTCCCGTTGTTGTCATGTTGCCATCTGCAGTGACTGACGAAGCACAACGTTCATGTTTCAGGTCCCTCAGCTCCGTGGTGAACAATGACACCATCCTGCAGGTTGCCAAGGTTACAGAGACGCTGTTTGTTCAAAGAGATGTGAATGAATTTAAACTTACATTAATTAAACTTTACTAATCCTGTCTGTCTGTCTCTCTGTCCGTCTGTCTCTCTGTCCGTCTGCCTCTCTGTCCGTCTGTCTCTCTGTCCGTCTGTCTGTCAGGACTTCTACCAGGCCGAGCGCTCTGGTCTCAGCTGGTCTCACCGTCTGTCTCTCAGTTTGGACCACTGGGCTGAGAGAACACAGCAGAGTCTGCTGGGACTGGAGGAACTGGTCAGGAAGTTCCTGGGTACGAGCAGAGAGGGTACACACACACACACACACACACACACACACACACACACACACACACACACACACAACATAACTGTCTGACTGTGCATCACAAAGAGAGAAAGTGAAGGATCACTAGCTAACATTAGCTAGTTATACACTAGAGAAAAAAAAAACCACCATTTAACTCTCAGCAGCTACCAGCAAACATTTTCTTGCATTTTACTCGGTGTATTTTCCTCATTTAGAAAAAAGAAGTGTCAGAGTGTTGTTCTGGTTCATTCCTGTAGGGGCAGCTAAGCTGGGCTTAGTCAGACTTGAGTGCCTTTATGCCTTTCTCCTGCGGCAGCGGGGTGCTACTATAACTATACTTATCATCATCATCATCATCATCATCATCATCCTCTGTCCATTATAACGTTCTTACAGTTACTGTCCAACACACTGAAACAAGCTCACTACTGCAGAAACTGACCGGAAGCAGAGCAAAATCAGCTACAGGGACTAAGTCCAGCCGAGTTTACGTTAGCTAGTTAGCTAAGTCCAGCCGAGTTTACGTTAGCTAGTTAGCTAAGTCCAGCCGAGTTTACGTTAGCGAGTTAGCTAAGTCCAGCCGAGTTTACGTTAGCGAGTTAGCTAAGTCCAGCCGAGTTTCCGTTAGCTAGTTAGCTAAGTCCAGCCGACTTTACGTTAGCGAGTTAGCTGCTCCTGCAGGAGTGAACCAGAACAACACTTGTTTTCTTCAAGTGAAGAAATACATCAAGTAAAATGCGAATAAACATTTCAACATAAATGTTGCTGGCAGCTGCTGAGAGTTTAATGTTGTTTTTCCACAGTTTATAACTAGCTAATGTTAGCTAGTCAAGACGAAGAGGCAGAAAAACATTCTTTCATTCATCATTCAGTTTCTTTATTAATGATGCATTCACTGAGACATTTTGACAGATAGTTAAACTTGGTCAGTTTGTGCTTGTAAAATATTCACATCTAAGAAGCTGAAATCTACGGAGCCTGGTGACATTGGATGAAAAAAAAAAAAATGCGTGGCCACGCATTTTTTTTTTTTTTCATCCAATGTCACCAGAGGGGCTCCGTAGAAATCAGATCATTTGGACAATTAAACAAACAAACAAACTGATTAATCAATTATCAAAATAATAATTTAATTGCTGACAACTAATCAGTTAATCAACAAATTATTGCAGTTCTACATCGTTTGGGACAGATCACCACAAAAATCACATCTTTGATATGTTTTTCAATGAAAATGAGAATAATGATGTGAAAATGATCATTCCCTCTATTATTACAAATCATATTGCAATATCAGTCAAAATAATCACAATTAGTTTTTTTTTTGTTTTGTTCAGCCCTAACTTACTCACATTTTTAATGTGGGTTAATTTGCTGGACACCTAAATTCAAGTGCAACTTCCAGGATAAATGTCCCAATGAGATTTATATGTCATGTTGCATAAAATGATGATTTTGAAACTCAATTTAAGATTTTTTGGACATAAAGACAAAAAAAAGGTGATCTGTTTGAGTGACGCTCTTAAAAATGCTTTTCTTTAACTGTTGCTTCATCTAAAGAGGAAGTGGCTGTGAGTTGGTGTTTTTTTAAAGCTAGTTTTACAGTGTGTTATGCTGCGGGGACACAAACTCCTGCCTGTCAGGACATCGAGTCCACAGTTTTCTGGAGAAGACTGCTGCCTCCGTAACTAAAACGCCAGTCTGACCGCACAAACACCTAACGAACAAAAACCCTGAGATTTCAGCTCCTTAAATGTGAATATTTTCTGGTTTCTTTCCTCCTCTCTGACAGTAAACTGAATATCTTTGAGTTGTGGACAAAACAAGACAGATACTGATCGACATTTTCTGACATTTTATGAACCAAACAACTGATGGATGAGTGGAAAAGTTGCTGCCAGATTGATCACTAGTGGAGAAATAGGAAAAAGAAATAGCTAACTTTAATTGCACACACCATACGCTAACTTTAGCTATACAGAACCACTGCTAATGTTAGCTCGACAGACAGAAGCTAACTTTAAGCGCACTGACCAAACGTTAATGTTTAAGAACACTTGGTTCAGGAGGAAGAGGAGCCAGGAGGCAAGAAGCAGACGGCCCCCCTCTGCTGGACAGTCGAAGGAACGTTTTTACATAAAAAGAAAGAAAGACTTTAATGACAACTAATAACTCAGCTTCCAATTAATTTTCTACCAATTAACCAATCAGTGAATGAATAAATAAATTCTGATGGAACTGTGTGAACAAAGCTTCAGATCTGATGAACCGATTAGATGTTGTGTGTAAAATTGTTTGTAAAATAAATGAAGTGAAGTAAAATGTCCTGCATGTCCCTGACAGAGGAAGAGAAGGACAAGTCAACATGGAAACATAAAACTCAACATTTCAGGGGAGTTTACTTCCACAGATTCAGACACTAGAAAATTAAATCATCTGCAGTTTTGCATCTTATTTCTACATTTCTAAAAATCTGATTTTAGTTTCGCATTTAATCCTAGTAGAGACGACAGATGAGAACTTAGCTTTGGACAAATTCTGTCACATTTACAGTCATGGTTATTGATAGAAACTGTCCCAAGAAACAAGGAAATCACGTGAAACTTCGAGTTGCGTGTCAAACAGAAATCCACGTTAACATCGGGCTTTTATTTTGAATGTCATCACAGGAAATGCTCCCTTTGAAGCGTTCTTTAGTCACATGATCAGCGCTCATCCAATCATTCGAGGCTGATCCTGTTTTCAGGTTTCTACTCATGTTGCCTGGATTTCAAAATAAGAGCACGACGGCTTCTTTCTAAGGAAAAATCTGCAGCAGTTTATTAACGTAAAAACACCGTTTGAAGCAGATTTGATCATCCTGCTTGTGTCAGAATTAAACTCTGCGTTTCCTCACCTGCTAAACGTTTCATCTAACGCTTTTCTACGCGACGAAACGACTAAAAGGAAAATCAGTTTGATAGAATGAGAAATTAATTAGTTAATCAGTTGAGACGTTTGATTTTAGTCAGTCATCTGGACGTTTTTTTCCAACTTTATTTCTTTTCTTTTACATTTTAGTCAATAACCGTCAGAAAAAGATCCGATTTTTCAGGAGGAACTTGTGAATGTTTGTCCACGAGTCAAAAATGTTTCACAGAATCAAACTTTCTCTTCAAGAATCTGGACATATAACATCACAGGAGGTTTTATAGACCAGATTTAAGGCGAAAAATGAGAAGAAGAAAAAAAGTTTGAGAACAGAAACAAGAGTTTCACCTCAGATGACAGTCAGTATCTTCGGCTCTTTTCGCCAACAAAAACTCTAACAAGCGGTATTAAATCCTCATCAGATCCCAGTAAAATTATAAATGTCCAGATTAGATTTTTTTCTGTGGTATTTTCCAACAGATTAACAATTTTAATCAGTTTTAATCGGAGTTAAACAGCCCGTGAGTCTCCTCTCCGCTGTTTCCTCTCCTCTCGGCTCTTTTCTCCGACAAAAAACTTAAAAAACAGGTTTTAAATCCACTCTAAGGTCCTGAAAAGTCATAAAAATCCAGTTTAGAGTTTTTTGGGTTGTATTATTCCACAGATAAGGAGTTTAATCAGTTTTAATCAGGGATATTCAGAGTTGATCAGCCCGGGTGTCTCTGTCTCCGCTCTGCTGCTGTACCCCCAGTACCTGCAGTACCTGCAGCGGCCGCGGAGGCGGAGGCGCTGTAGTGCAAAAACAAAGTCCAGTAACACTGAATAATCATAAAAATCATAATTTTATGATAAAATGAGGAACGCTTCACGAATTTGCGTGTCATCCTTGCGCAGGGGCCATGCTAATCTTCTCTGTATCGTTCCAATTTTAGTATATGTGCTACCGGAGTAACACAATTATTGAAAAATCCTGACTGGTATTTAAGGGGGACTGTCCCGGGACACTTCTGGATCATGGTGTGTCATCAGAGAGGACTTCTGACACTGTAGATTGTCTCTAAACAGGCTAATGTGGACAGAGGAGAGCAGCGGACGTATGTCTGAGTGTGCACTGAGAGTCCTAGACCTGTAGTGACTCACCGTCACCCGGTCTGGCCCGGTTTGACCCAGTCGGGGTTCTGTTTGAGCTGCTGAAGAGATCTGAGGGGCTGATGGGAAATATATGCAATGAGTCTTTACGTCACAGCAGCAGGATTGGTGGAGAAGGTCAGAGGACAAAAGAGGTCCTTCCCCTGCAGTCCTCACAGTCCAGCCCCCACTGAAAGGCTCCTGAGAGGGACAGGGTGGGGGAGGACGGCACACACTCACACAGAGGGACGGGGTGGGGGAGGACGGCACACACTCACACACAGAGGGACCGGGTGGGGGAGGACAGCACACACTCACGGGCGGCAGCCTGTCAGTGGTTCTTTTCCTCCTCAGAGACGATCAGACTGAAGCAGCACCTGAAAACAGAGTCTGTGTGTCTTCATGGAGACGTCACAGGACACCAGAGGACTCAGGAGACATGTGTGAAGCTTCGGTTTCTTTATGTGATCATGCTGTTTTGTTTTAGGACAGCTGCAGTGATCACACACACAGAGGGACGGGGTGGGGGAGGACGGCACACACTCACGGGCGGCAGCGTGTCAGTGGTTCTTTTCCTCCTCAGAGACCATCAGACTGAAGCAGCACCTGAAAACAGTCTGTGTGTCTTCATGGAGACGTCACAGGACACCAGAGGACTCAGGAGACATGTGTGAAGCTTCGGTTTCTTTATGTGATCATGCTGTTTTGTTTTAGGACAGCTGCAGGGATCACACACACACACACGCCGACCAGACTGTCTCTGCAAGGACAAGGATTTGTCTCCATGAAGCTCCTCGTCCTGCCCCTGAGATGGACAAAACAACAGAGATGAATGCCTCAGGACCTAAAACCTTAAACCTTAAACAACAAAACACAATCAGGCCTAAAGAGACACATTCAAACCTGCAAAGTTCTTAAAACCAACATTTCAGAGTGCAGATTATTCTACAACTGCCTCTATTCCATTATATTTTCATAATTATATCATAATGTATTTTAATTATTTAAATTAAAGTGAGTAAACTGATTTATGTGTGTTCTCTTGTGCTCTAACTGTCTGTTCCTTCCTGCTTCCTGGTTTTGTTTTTATTCAAAATGTGGCTGCAGTTACACAAACTCACCAGCAGGTGTCAGTCTGTGACCGCTGTGTGGAGCAGAGGGCGCTGCTGCGGCTGCAGAAGAGGAAGAAAAATAAAATAAAATACAGTAAATATCACAATACATATTATTATCATTCATATACAGAGCATGTATATGTTATTGATGATATCATTTGTTATATTTTATTAACATTAATTCAGCCACAAAACTGTTACAATATAGGCGAGGAAGTCGCCTAAACCAGATTCTATTTACAAATTCTGACAATTTACCAATTTATCACCTCGTCGAACATGAAAACGATTTTTAATACATTTGAATTATACATCATTTTTATTGGGGGGTTAAACTCGTGAATTCGGCTCATAACTGAGATAGAACAGAACCTCAAATATGAAAATATCCAACATAAAACACAAAACTTACACGGAGAGCAGTTATTTTTTTCCACACCCAAGACTGTTCCGCAAAAAAATAATTTCCTCAATAACTGCCTTGTCCTCTTTGAGTCCTGATAAGATGTCCTCTGAAGAAAAAGAAACACTGTTGGAATATCAAAATAAACTGGACAAACTGTATCAGTGTAAAGCTGAAGGGGCTTTTGTGAGGTCAAGGAGGCAATGGAGGGAAAAAGGAGAACAGAGTTCTGCGTGTTTCTTTAGACTAGAAAAATCTCGATCCGAGAATAATACCACTCATCAACTTAAAACAGAGAACACAATATGTGATGATGCAATCCAGATAGCAAACTTTTGTTCCAACTTTTATAAAAATCTATATAGTTCTCAATATTGCGATGATAGCACTGTCTCATTTTTGAATACTTTAACTGAAACTAACTCAATCGATTCTGCCGATCAAGAATTCTGTGATCGTCCAATCTAACTTAACCCTCATGACCTCCTCACCTCCTCTTTTTTTTTTTTTCATTTGGTGATCATTTTGGCTGTGTTACAGCTTGTGGCATGATTTTTTGTAAGAACTTTTCTTTTGTGTTAATTTTTTTAAATCCAGTGTCCTTTACTCTTACACGTCATTCATACTCCCGTGACGCATTTTGCACCTCTGGACACCTTCGTGGCAAAAATGGCCAGAAAAACTGCTATTAAATCATCATACATCAATATTTTTTTCTGCTTTTTTTTTTAATAAATCACATAAACAACTTAAGACTTGCTCAAAACTACCAAACATTCAGTCATTTTCAGGATTTTAACCCTTTAAATGCCACTTTAATTATTTTAATTACTAATGATTTTTTACCAAAAAATCACAAAAAATTAATTATTTTCCATATAATTAATAGTAGGGGGATGGGACTTTGGTGGTGATTAGAGTCTTGGATGTGTCAAAGATTATCAACAAAATTGATTTGATATCATTAGTATTTTTTCTGTAGTGCCAGATACTCCCTCTGGACACCTTCGTGGCCAAAAATGGCTCATTGACTTCCATTATGAACACATTTTTTAATCTCACTGCCATTACAGTATAAAACCATACATTCTGTAATGTCAGCATTTCATTTTGAAGAAAAGTAGTGATATTTGACATTTCTACTGTATTCCACCAGATTCAACTGTTTTCACATTGTGGGCCGATGCATGAAATTCTTGTATTTTTGCCGTTAGATTACATTATATTATGGAGCCATGTGACTACCAGGGGGCCCCAAGAGTGATGTGTGTGTTTGTATGTGTGTGTGTGTGTTTGTGTGTGTGTGTGTGTGTGTGTGTGTATGTATGTATGCTCATATGTATGTATGTATGTATGTATGTATGTATGTATGTATGGTCATATCCCTCTATGGTACATATTATGATGCCAGTGAGGGAAATGTGTTTTTATGTCTCAAAATAGACTAAATAAATATAATCTGAAGAAATTTTATTTTTATTTTTATTTTTGGAAGTTTTTGGGGTTCGTTGCCTGTAGGCAACATTGTACCATAATGGTGCATAAGTGAAAAAGAATGTTCCTTTTCCAATTTGAACATTGTTTATTTCATAAACATATGCAAAACTATTCAATAACATCAAGAAGTCACAACTCAGTTTAAATTTTAAATTAAAAAGAATTATAAAAAGAATTTATATATATATATATATATATATATATATATATATATATATATATATATATGTATGTATGTATGTATGGTCATATGTATGTATGTATGGTCATATGTATGTATGTATGTATGGTCATATGTATGTATGTATTCTCATATGTATGTATGTATGTATGGTCATATGTATGTATGTATATATGCTCATATGTATGTAGAAATTTTATTTTTATTTTTATTTTTGGAAGTTTTTGGGGTTCGTTGCCTGTAGGCAACATTGTACCATAATGGTGCATAAGTGAAAAAGAACGTTCCTTTTCCAATTTGAACATTGTTTATTTCATAAACATATGCAAAAATATTCAATAACATCAAGAAGTCACAATTCATTTTAAATTTTAAATTAAAAAGAATTTTAAAAAGAATTTATATATATATGTATGTATGTATGTATGTATGGTCATATATATGTATGTATGTATGTATGTATGTATGGTCATATGTATGTATGTATGTATGGTCATATATATGTATGTATGTATGTATGTATGTATGGTCATATATATGTATGTATGTATGTATGTATGTATGTATGTATGGTCATATGTATGTATGTATGTATGTATGTATGTATGTATGTATGTATGGTCATATGTATGTATGTATGTATGTATGGTCATATATATGTATGTATGTATGTATGTATGTATGGTCATATGTATGTATGTATGTATGTATGGTCATATGTATGTATGTATGCTCATATGTATGTATGCATGGTCATATGTATGTATGTATGTATGTATGTATGTATGTATGTATGTATGTATGTATGTATGCTCACATGTATGTATGTATATATGCTCATATGTATGTATGCTCATATGTATGTATGTATGGTCACATGTATGTATGTATGCATGGTCATATGTATGTATGTATGTATGCAAGTATGCTCATATGTATGTATGTGTGTATGCATGGTCATATGTATGACCATATGTATGTATGTATGTGTATATGTATGTATGGTCATATGAATGTATGCATGGTCATATGTATATATGGTCATATGTATGCATGTATGGTCATAAGTATATATGTATGTATGTATGTATGTATGTATGTATGTATGTATGTATGTATGGTCATATGTATGTATGTATGTATGTATGTATGTATGTATGTATGTATGTATGTATGCTCATATGTATGTATGTATGTATGTATGTATGTATGTATGTATGTATGTATGCATGGTCACATGTATGTATGTATGCTCATATGTATGTATGCATGGTCATATGTATGTATGTATTCTCATATGTATGTATGCATGGTCATATGTATGTATGTATTCTCATATGTATGTATGTATGTATGTATGTATGTATGGTCATATGTATGTATGTATTTATGCTCATATGTATGTATGCTCATATGTATGTATGTATGCATGGTCACATGTATGTATGTATGCTCATATGTATGTATGCATGGTCATATGTATGTATGTATTCTCATATGTATGTATGCATGGTCATATGTATGTATGTATTCTCATATGTATGTATGTATGTATGTATGTATGTATGGTCATATGTATGTATGTATTTATGCTCATATGTATGTATGGTCATATGTATGTATGTATGTATGTATGGACACATGTATGTATGCATGTATGGTCATATGTATGTATGTATTTATGTATGCATGGTCATATGTATGTATGTATTCTCATATGTATGTATGTATGTATGTATGGTCATATGTATGTATGTATGTATGTATGTATGCATGTATGCTCATATGTATGTATGTATGTATGTATGCATGGTCATATGTATGACCATATGTATGTATGTATGTGTATATGTATGTATGGTCATATGAATGTATGCATGTTCATATGTATGTATGTATGCATGTATGCTCATATGTATGTATGTATGTATGCTCATATGTATGTATGTGTATGTATGTATGTACGGTCATATGTATGTATGTATGTATGTATGTATGTATGGTCATATCCCTCTATGGTACACATTATGATGCCAGTGAGGGAAATGTGTTTTTATGTCTCAAAATAGACTAAATAAACATAATCTGAAGAAATTTTATTTTTATTTTTATTTTTGGAAGTTTTTGGGGTTCGTTGCCTGTAGGCAACATTGTACCATAATGGTGCATAAGTGAAAAAGAATGTTCCTTTTCCAATTTGAACATTGTTTATTTCATAAACATATGCAAAAATATTCAATAACATCAAGAAGTCACAATTCATTTTAAATTTTAAATTAAAAAGAATTTTAAAAAGAATTTAAAAAGTTTCTTGGCTAAATGTTGCCTGTAGGCAACATTGTACCATTTAGGAACAACCCATTGAAATAAATGTGTAAAGTATAAAACTTTAAACTACTGAAATCAACAAAGATAACCATTACCA
>NC_139326.1:909297-921797 GCF_056507025.1 Lutjanus erythropterus
TACATACATACATATATATATATATATATATATATATATATATATATATATATATATATATAAATTCTTTTTATAATTCTTTTTAATTTAAAATTTAAACTGAGTTGTGACTTCTTGATGTTATTGAATAGTTTTGCATATGTTTATGAAATAAACAATGTTCAAATTGGAAAAGGAACATTCTTTTTCACTTATGCACCATTATGGTACAATGTTGCCTACAGGCAACGAACCCCAAAAACTTCCAAAAATAAAAATAAAAATAAAATTTCTTCAGATTATATTTATTTAGTCTATTTTGAGACATAAAAACACATTTCCCTCACTGGCATCATAATATGTACCATAGAGGGATATGACCATACATACATACATACATACATACATACATACATACATATGAGCATACATACATACACACACACACACACACACACACACAAACACACACACACACATACAAACACACACATCACTCTTGGGGCCCCCTGGTAGTCACATGGCTCCATAATATAATGTAATCTAACGGCAAAAATACAAGAATTTCATGCATCGGCCCACAATGTGAAAACAGTTGAATCTGGTGGAATACAGTAGAAATGTCAAATATCACTACTTTTCTTCAAAATGAAATGCTGACATTACAGAATGTATGGTTTTATACTGTAATGGCAGTGAGATTAAAAAATGTGTTCATAATGGAAGTCAATGAGCCATTTTTGGCCACGAAGGTGTCCAGAGGGAGTATCTGGCACTACAGAAAAAATACTAATGATATCAAATCAATTTTGTTGATAATCTTTGACACATCCAAGACTCTAATCACCACCAAAGTCCCATCCCCCTACTATTAATTATATGGAAAATAATTAATTTTTTGTGATTTTTTGGTAAAAAATCATTAGTAATTAAAATAATTAAAGTGGCATTTAAAGGGTTAAAATCCTGAAAATGACTGAATGTTTGGTAGTTTTGAGCAAGTCTTAAGTTGTTTATGTGATTTATTAAAAAAAAAAGCAGAAAAAAATATTGATGTATGATGATTTAATAGCAGTTTTTCTGGCCATTTTTGCCACGAAGGTGTCCAGAGGTGCAAAATGCGTCACGGGAGTATGAATGACGTGTAAGAGTAAAGGACACTGGATTTAAAAAAATTAACACAAAAGAAAAGTTCTTACAAAAAATCATGCCACAAGCTGTAACACAGCCAAAATGATCACCAAATGAAAAAAAAAAAAAGAGGAGGTGAGGAGGTCATGAGGGTTAAGTTAGATTGGACGATCACAGAATTCTTGATCGGCAGAATCGATTGAGTTAGTTTCAGTTAAAGTATTCAAAAATGAGACAGTGCTATCATCGCAATATTGAGAACTATATAGATTTTTATAAAAGTTGGAACAAAAGTTTGCTATCTGGATTGCATCATCACATATTGTGTTCTCTGTTTTAAGTTGATGAGTGGTATTATTCTCGGATCGAGATTTTTCTAGTCTAAAGAAACACGCAGAACTCTGTTCTCCTTTTTCCCTCCATTGCCTCCTTGACCTCACAAAAGCCCCTTCAGCTTTACACTGATACAGTTTGTCCAGTTTATTTTGATATTCCAACAGTGTTTCTTTTTCTTCAGAGGACATCTTATCAGGACTCAAAGAGGACAAGGCAGTTATTGAGGAAATTATTTTTTTGCGGAACAGTCTTGGGTGTGGAAAAAAATAACTGCTCTCCGTGTAAGTTTTGTGTTTTATGTTGGATATTTTCATATTTGAGGTTCTGTTCTATCTCAGTTATGAGCCGAATTCACGAGTTTAACCCCCCAATAAAAATGATGTATAATTCAAATGTATTAAAAATCGTTTTCATGTTCGACGAGGTGATAAATTGGTAAATTGTCAGAATTTGTAAATAGAATCTGGTTTAGGCGACTTCCTCGCCTATATTGTAACAGTTTTGTGGCTGAATTAATGTTAATAAAATATAACAAATGATATCATCAATAACATATACATGCTCTGTATATGAATGATAATAATATGTATTGTGATATTTACTGTATTTTATTTTATTTTTCTTCCTCTTCTGCAGCCGCAGCAGCGCCCTCTGCTCCACACAGCGGTCACAGACTGACACCTGCTGGTGAGTTTGTGTAACTGCAGCCACATTTTGAATAAAAACAAAACCAGGAAGCAGGAAGGAACAGACAGTTAGAGCACAAGAGAACACACATAAATCAGTTTACTCACTTTAATTTAAATAATTAAAATACATTATGATATAATTATGAAAATATAATGGAATAGAGGCAGTTGTAGAATAATCTGCACTCTGAAATGTTGGTTTTAAGAACTTTGCAGGTTTGAATGTGTCTCTTTAGGCCTGATTGTGTTTTGTTGTTTAAGGTTTAAGGTTTTAGGTCCTGAGGCATTCATCTCTGTTGTTTTGTCCATCTCAGGGGCAGGACGAGGAGCTTCATGGAGACAAATCCTTGTCCTTGCAGAGACAGTCTGGTCGGCGTGTGTGTGTGTGTGATCCCTGCAGCTGTCCTAAAACAAAACAGCATGATCACATAAAGAAACCGAAGCTTCACACATGTCTCCTGAGTCCTCTGGTGTCCTGTGACGTCTCCATGAAGACACACAGACTGTTTTCAGGTGCTGCTTCAGTCTGATGGTCTCTGAGGAGGAAAAGAACCACTGACACGCTGCCGCCCGTGAGTGTGTGCCGTCCTCCCCCACCCCGTCCCTCTGTGTGTGTGATCACTGCAGCTGTCCTAAAACAAAACAGCATGATCACATAAAGAAACCGAAGCTTCACACATGTCTCCTGAGTCCTCTGGTGTCCTGTGACGTCTCCATGAAGACACACAGACTCTGTTTTCAGGTGCTGCTTCAGTCTGATCGTCTCTGAGGAGGAAAAGAACCACTGACAGGCTGCCGCCCGTGAGTGTGTGCTGTCCTCCCCCACCCGGTCCCTCTGTGTGTGAGTGTGTGCCGTCCTCCCCCACCCCGTCCCTCTGTGTGAGTGTGTGCCGTCCTCCCCCACCCTGTCCCTCTCAGGAGCCTTTCAGTGGGGGCTGGACTGTGAGGACTGCAGGGGAAGGACCTCTTTTGTCCTCTGACCTTCTCCACCAATCCTGCTGCTGTGACGTAAAGACTCATTGCATATATTTCCCATCAGCCCCTCAGATCTCTTCAGCAGCTCAAACAGAACCCCGACTGGGTCAAACCGGGCCAGACCGGGTGACGGTGAGTCACTACAGGTCTAGGACTCTCAGTGCACACTCAGACATACGTCCGCTGCTCTCCTCTGTCCACATTAGCCTGTTTAGAGACAATCTACAGTGTCAGAAGTCCTCTCTGATGACACACCATGATCCAGAAGTGTCCCGGGACAGTCCCCCTTAAATACCAGTCAGGATTTTTCAATAATTGTGTTACTCCGGTAGCACATATACTAAAATTGGAACGATACAGAGAAGATTAGCATGGCCCCTGCGCAAGGATGACACGCAAATTCGTGAAGCGTTCCTCATTTTATCATAAAATTATGATTTTTATGATTATTCAGTGTTACTGGACTTTGTTTTTGCACTACAGCGCCTCCGCCTCCGCGGCCGCTGCAGGTACTGCAGGTACTGGGGGTACAGCAGCAGAGCGGAGACAGAGACACCCGGGCTGATCAACTCTGAATATCCCTGATTAAAACTGATTAAACTCCTTATCTGTGGAATAATACAACCCAAAAAACTCTAAACTGGATTTTTATGACTTTTCAGGACCTTAGAGTGGATTTAAAACCTGTTTTTTAAGTTTTTTGTCGGAGAAAAGAGCCGAGAGGAGAGGAAACAGCGGAGAGGAGACTCACGGGCTGTTTAACTCCGATTAAAACTGATTAAAATTGTTAATCTGTTGGAAAATACCACAGAAAAAAATCTAATCTGGACATTTATAATTTTACTGGGATCTGATGAGGATTTAATACCGCTTGTTAGAGTTTTTGTTGGCGAAAAGAGCCGAAGATACTGACTGTCATCTGAGGTGAAACTCTTGTTTCTGTTCTCAAACTTTTTTTCTTCTTCTCATTTTTCGCCTTAAATCTGGTCTATAAAACCTCCTGTGATGTTATATGTCCAGATTCTTGAAGAGAAAGTTTGATTCTGTGAAACATTTTTGACTCGTGGACAAACATTCACAAGTTCCTCCTGAAAAATCGGATCTTTTTCTGACGGTTATTGACTAAAATGTAAAAGAAAAGAAATAAAGTTGGAAAAAAACGTCCAGATGACTGACTAAAATCAAACGTCTCAACTGATTAACTAATTAATTTCTCATTCTATCAAACTGATTTTCCTTTTAGTCGTTTCGTCGCGTAGAAAAGCGTTAGATGAAACGTTTAGCAGGTGAGGAAACGCAGAGTTTAATTCTGACACAAGCAGGATGATCAAATCTGCTTCAAACGGTGTTTTTACGTTAATAAACTGCTGCAGATTTTTCCTTAGAAAGAAGCCGTCGTGCTCTTATTTTGAAATCCAGGCAACATGAGTAGAAACCTGAAAACAGGATCAGCCTCGAATGATTGGATGAGCGCTGATCATGTGACTAAAGAACGCTTCAAAGGGAGCATTTCCTGTGATGACATTCAAAATAAAAGCCCGATGTTAACGTGGATTTCTGTTTGACACGCAACTCGAAGTTTCACGTGATTTCCTTGTTTCTTGGGACAGTTTCTATCAATAACCATGACTGTAAATGTGACAGAATTTGTCCAAAGCTAAGTTCTCATCTGTCGTCTCTACTAGGATTAAATGCGAAACTAAAATCAGATTTTTAGAAATGTAGAAATAAGATGCAAAACTGCAGATGATTTAATTTTCTAGTGTCTGAATCTGTGGAAGTAAACTCCCCTGAAATGTTGAGTTTTATGTTTCCATGTTGACTTGTCCTTCTCTTCCTCTGTCAGGGACATGCAGGACATTTTACTTCACTTCATTTATTTTACAAACAATTTTACACACAACATCTAATCGGTTCATCAGATCTGAAGCTTTGTTCACACAGTTCCATCAGAATTTATTTATTCATTCACTGATTGGTTAATTGGTAGAAAATTAATTGGAAGCTGAGTTATTAGTTGTCATTAAAGTCTTTCTTTCTTTTTATGTAAAAACGTTCCTTCGACTGTCCAGCAGAGGGGGGCCGTCTGCTTCTTGCCTCCTGGCTCCTCTTCCTCCTGAACCAAGTGTTCTTAAACATTAACGTTTGGTCAGTGCGCTTAAAGTTAGCTTCTGTCTGTCGAGCTAACATTAGCAGTGGTTCTGTATAGCTAAAGTTAGCGTATGGTGTGTGCAATTAAAGTTAGCTATTTCTTTTTCCTATTTCTCCACTAGTGATCAATCTGGCAGCAACTTTTCCACTCATCCATCAGTTGTTTGGTTCATAAAATGTCAGAAAATGTCGATCGGTATCTGTCTTGTTTTGTCCACAACTCAAAGATATTCAGTTTACTGTCAGAGAGGAAAGAAACCAGAAAATATTCACATTTAAGGAGCTGAAATCTCAGGGTTTTTGTTCGTTAGGTGTTTGTGCGGTCAGACTGGCGTTTTAGTTACGGAGGCAGCAGTCTTCTCCAGAAAACTGTGGACTCGATGTCCTGACAGGCAGGAGTTTGTGTCCCCACAGCATAACACACTGTAAAACTAGCTTTAAAAAAACACCAACTCACAGCCACTTCCTCTTTAGATGAAGCAACAGTTAAAGAAAAGCATTTTTAAGAGCGTCACTCAAACAGATCACCTTTTTTTTGTCTTTATGTCCAAAAAATCTTAAATTGAGTTTCAAAATCATCATTTTATGCAACATGACATATAAATCTCATTGGGACATTTATCCTGGAAGTTGCACTTGAATTTAGGTGTCCAGCAAATTAACCCACATTAAAAATGTGAGTAAGTTAGGGCTGAACAAAAAAAAAACTAATTGTGATTATTTTGACTGATATTGCAATATGATTTGTAATAATAGAGGGAATGATCATTTTCACATCATTATTCTCATTTTCATTGAAAAACATATCAAAGATGTGATTTTTGTGGTGATCTGTCCCAAACGATGTAGAACTGCAATAATTTGTTGATTAACTGATTAGTTGTCCGCAATTAAATTATTATTTTGATAATTGATTAATCAGTTTGTTTGTTTTTTTAATTGTCCAAATGATCTGATTTCTACGGAGCCCCTCTGGTGACATTGGATGAAAAAAAAAAAAAATGCGTGGCCACGTATTTTTTTTTTTTTTCATCCAATGTCACCAGGCTCCGTAGATTTCAGCTTCTTAGATGTGAATATTTTACAAGCACAAACTGACCAAGTTTAACTGTCTGTCAAAATGTCTCAGTGAATGCATCATTAATAAAGAAACTGAATGATGAATGAAAGAATGTTTTTCTGCCTCTTCGTCTTGACTAGCTAACATTAGCTAGTTATAAACTGTGGAAAAACAACATTAAACTCTCAGCAGCTGCCAGCAACATTTATGTTGAAATGTTTATTCGCATTTTACTTGATGTATTTCTTCACTTGAAGAAAACAAGTGTTGTTCTGGTTCACTCCTGCAGGAGCAGCTAACTCGCTAACGTAAACTCGGCTGGACTTAGCTAACTAGCTAACGTAAAGTAGGCTGGACTTAGCTAACTAGCTAACGTAAACTCGGCTGGACTTAGCTAACTCGCTAACGTAAAGTCGGCTGGACTTAGCTAACTAGCTAACGTAAACTCGGCTGGACTTGGCTAACTAGCTAACGTAAACTCGGCTGGACTTGGCTAACTAGCTAACGTAAACTCGGCTGGACTTGACTGGACTTGGCTAACTAGCTAACGTAAAGTCGGCTGGACTTGGCTAACTAGCTAACGTAAACTCGGCTGGACTTGGCTAACTAGCTAACGTAAAGTCGGCTGGACTTAGCTAACTAGCTAACGTAAACTCGGCTGGACTTAGTCCCTGTAGCTGATTTTGTTCTGCTTCCGGTCAGTTTCTGCAGTAGTGAGCTTGTTTCAGTGTGTTGGACAGTAACTGTAAGAACGTTATAATGGACAGAGGATGAGGATGATGATGATGATGATGATGATGATGATGATAGGTATAGTTATAGTAGCACCCCGCTGCCGCAGGAGAAAGGCATAAAGGCACTCAAGTCTGACTAAGCCCAGCTTAGCTGCCCCTACAGGAATGAACCAGAACAACACTCTGACACTTCTTTTTTCTAAATGAGGAAAATACACCGAGTAAAATGCAAGAAAATGTTTGCTGGTAGCTGCTGAGAGTTAAATGGTGTTTTTTTTTCTCTAGTGTATAACTAGCTAATGTTAGCTAGTGATCCTTCACTTTCTCTCTTTGTGATGCACAGTCAGACAGTTAAATTTGGTCAGTTTGTGCTGCGTCCTGCTGCCTGCAGGGACTGAAAGCTGCTCAGCTAACATTACGTCTTCACAGTCGAGTCTGTTAGATGAGTTTTCTCTGCCTGCACTACAACTTTTACTCACAAGCATGTTTCTAATGTGGTTTAATTTGCTCAGCACAAGTAAATGAAATCATTCGTGTGTCTTTGTTTCCATTTGTTGCCCTGCATATTAAGATACCAATTTAAGGTAAAAAAACAAAACAAAAACTTAGCTGTCTGAAAACATGTAAAGGAGAAATGATTAAATATTTCATAACCAATGAACTTACGTGAGGTAATGAACTTGTGAGTGACGATGAAAATACTTGAACAGGAGGAGACGCGTCTACAGTGAAGCAGTGAAGGGACACAGAGACAGGTGGAGGTGAGGTGAAGACCTGACAGTCAGCCACCTGTGACACACCCACCTGTCATTCAAAAAGGCCACGCCCTTAATTATGCTCAACTTTAAGCCTTAATATCATTCAAATGTGTGAGTTGTTAAAATTCAGCCCTGTATACTTGCAGAGGAAAAAAACACCCTCAACTCCATTCGGAGGTCTCGCCTTGGACCGGGGCGAGGGGGACCCAGCAGGAACTCTGACAGGAAGCATCGCCGGAGTCGAACTTTGAGCGGTTGAATGAACGGGGCTCAGCAGCAGCTGAAGTCACCGGCACACAGCTGCTAACCGTGCTGCAGCTACTGTTAGCTAGGGATATGCGATGTGTACCAACCCTCATTAGTAAGTGCCAGAAATACTAGTCAGTTAAACTATTTATCAGTATTTTATTTGTGCGTGTCAGTTGGCTGTGATACAGCCGCCTGCCACTAGTCAGCGCTGCAGCACCGTCAGACGGCAGCTCCTCTCTCCCAGCGTGTACGAAAATGGTGTGACAGGATTAATTCATTGATTTTCATTATTTTCTGACATTTCATGGACTAAACAACTAATCAATTAGTGGAAAAATTCATTAAGATATGACTAAATTGCTTCCATTGTCCTTTTATTTATTTGGGGACCAAAAAAATCTCCTGTGACCCACCTTTGGGTCCCGACCCAGTGTTTGGGAATGGCTGCTGTAGAGTTCTTTGACTTTGTTTTATTTTTATTCATGATAAACGTCTTTTTTCTCCTGTTTATGCATCTCAAAAATATGTTTCACATCAATGCAAAACATTTGACATAAACACAGTAATAAAATAAGTTTCTGTGTCGATAATTTAAAATGAGTGAACCTGGTTAGTCATCTGCAGTAAACAGTCTGAGAGCAGAGTCATGTGGTGAAAAGGGCAAAGTAACCCTGAGTGGTGTCTGCAGGCTCCACCAATCAGACTGCAGTGTTCAGGTTGAGGACGGCGAGCAAGCGAGTAGTTAGTGTTCAGTTTGTCTCATCATGTCGTCCTCTCAGCTGCTCCTGTGCTGTCTCACTGCTCTGTCTCTCATCTGTCTACAAGGTAAGACAGGTGCACCTTCACTTTACCTGCTGCATTATATTTACTTTAATATCTGCATGTTTTTAAATGTTTATGTCTATAAACTGTCAGACATCTGAACAAAAAAATTATCTTCTGTCCATCAACTAAACTGGTTGTTTAAGTGTCAGTTCATACACTTCATGTGGGTTTAATTAGATGTTTTCTTGTTTAAAGTGATGTTTGATTGACAGATGACAGACTTGTGTTGTCACATTGTCATGTCGTTGAATATCTGTAATCAATATTAATATTGATCCCATGTGTTTGTACAGAGAGACTGTGTTCTGTGCAGTGTGACTGTACCTCTGTGGCTTCATGCTGTTTATTTTTAATTAGTGACCTGCAGCTGTTCTCAGTCTAAATGTTAATGTGATTCACTGTTAGCATGAGCAGCTAACAGCTGCAGGCTGCACCGCGCTGACCTCTGACCTTTTCAGACCTGTGTGACTCTAAAGGTCTCAGGCAGCCACAAACCAACTGCTTCATACACTATGTTTAAAGTACAGATATGATTAATTTATTTACTTCTTAAAAGAGATATCTGTCATATATTTATTGTTCGAAATGATAAAATCTACACGGTGTGCTACAGTCTGGTGTTTTCCTCTGAAATTTGCATTCTGGTGCAGAACATTTTCACATTTCAAGTTAATTAGAGTTCAAATTAATGCCTTAGTATCTGTTTATGAGTGAAAAAAAAAAATCATTAATCCATCTTTTTAGATGGAGGTGTTTATGTGATGTTTATAACTGTTGAATTAAGCAAAATGTTAATGGAGTTTGGCAGCAGTGAGACAGAGTCACTGAACTCATCATCCAGACTGTGTATTTTCAGAACAGTGGGCTTTTGTTTTTATAACAGACTGAAATTTACATCAATAAACAACTGACAGAGTACAGCTGATCAACTGACAGTGGAGGACTCGTTTCATGCATCCTGCTCTCCTGCAAAGCTCCTGCAGCCTGCAGGACTTCAGTGTAGTGAGGAGGGAGCAGGAGGAAACAACTGGCTTCAACCATGGACTGTATATTAAACAGGACTACAAACTATCTCATATAGTCTGTGGCTCCAACTCACTGTTTGGACTACAACACACAATAGCTACATATTGCTAGCAAGTGTTAGCAAAATGCTAACTAACTCACCAGTCATTAACTAGCTATCTATATCTGATAGCTGAGGTTAATTAGAGTTCAAATTAATGCAGAATGTTCTCTGAATGAGTTAGTGTCTGTTTATGAATCAAAACAAATCATTATTATTCTTTTTAGAAGGAACAGATGTTTTTAACTGTTAAATTGATCAAAATGTTGGAGATTGGCAGCAGTGAGACAGGTGGTCACTGAACTGTGTGTATTTTCCAGTCCCTCCAGGAAGTTGAGCTGTTGCAACAATTAATGCAAATTCAAGCAACCCCCATTGATTGATTGAGTTTTGTCCAAACACCGCAATTTTTCCTCAAATTTGACTAATCAAATCAAACCAAATTTGTCTGCAAAAAATGCCTGAAAGCATCACAACATTTAACATATATATATATATATATATATATATATATATATATATATATATATAGTTTAACATCTGTATGATATTAACGGTTTGTGTATTGTTAAACTTTTTGCAGGTATTAATGTAAAATAAAAATGAAGCTGCTTTAGAGACGTCCTGCTGTCTTCTTTCACCTCCTGGCTCACCTGCTTCTTAAAGGTGATGAGAGACGACTTTCTGGTTGGTTTGTTACATGTTTGGCCTAAACTCACCCCTGAATTAATCAAGGTACTAGTGCTCAGCTGATAGGTGTATCCCGCTGTGCTCAGCTGAAACAAGAGGTGGGACTGGGGCAGGATGCCCCTGATGCAAGACGTCAAAGGTGGATCTGGGACGCACCGTGAATAAATTAAATCCACTGCGCTTTCAACTTGCGCTTAGGTGAGCAGAAGGTAGGGCCTGATGTTCACCTGTTCTGAATGTGTGTGTGTGTGTGTGTGTGTGTGTGTGTCAGGAGGCTGTCTCCAGTGTTTTGGCTGTAATGTAGGTGGTGGGCGTGGTCGGGGGCGGGGCTATGTGGAACTGGGCTGCAGCCATCCAGAAGTGATCAACTGCAGTCGAACAGAAAGAGGATTCAAACTGAGGTCCTGCATCACAACATACAGCAGTTAGTACCTGTCTGTCTGTCTGTCTGTCTGTCTGTCTGTCTGTCTGTCAAAATATAATATAATATTTTATATATACATATATATACACACACACACACACATATATATATATATATATATATATATATATATATATATATATATATATATATATATATACTGTAATATTAATCAGCATGAGTGGCTCTTCTTCTTCATATTATGGCCTATTGTTCAACTGGCAATCAATCTGGTGATCATTTTTTCCACTAATTGATTGATTGATTGATTGATTGATTGACTGAATTGATTGATTGTCAGAAAATGTTGATCAAAGTCCAAGTTGACGTCCTGACTTGTTTTGTCCACAAGTCAAAGATATTCAGTTTACTGTCAGAGAGGAAAGAAACCAGAAAAAAACTGAAATCAGAGAATTTTGTCTCTTTTTAACTAAAAAGAAAATTAATGACTTAAAAAATATTTGTTGATTAATTTGATAGTGGATTAATAATCGATTAATCGTCACACCTCACCCTCTCTCTCTCTGTAGGGTCTCTGGACCTGGTCCTGTCTCGGGGCTGTGCGACGTCTCGTCACTGTCAGCAGGCGGAGCTTCCTGGAGTCTCGGTCCTCTGCTGTGATTGGTCGCTGTGTAATAGTGGGTGGAGTTGGGCGGGGTCAGTCGCTGTTGTCTTCATCATCAGCTTCATCACCAGTTGCTGGTTTCCTCTGCACGGTGAGAACTGATCCCGGATCAGACTGCAGGTAGAACACGCACTGAGCACGTGCAGAAGTTTCCATCAGAGCGACTGGTCCTGGACTCATGGAGCAGAACTGGGAGTTTAAAGGCCAGACTGAATGAACTCATCTGTGGGACTGGTGACATCACAGCTAGTCTGGAGCCAATCAGGGTTGATTATGACTCTGACACAGTGTGATGTCAAAACTTCATAAACACTGAGACTGAACTGTACACTGAAGATAGAAACTTGTAATTACAACAGTTCTGATGTGACCTGAATGCAGCATCAGAGCTTAAAACACCAATCATGAACCGTAATAATAATAATAATAATAATAATAATAATAATAATAATATTAATATAATAAATGATGGATGAGGTGTAATGACTGATTGGTTTTTGCAGCCTGTTTCAGGTATAAACGTGCTGTTTGATCATATTTTGAATTGGATGCTGTTTTTCTAATAAACTTCATTGATCTTTTTTTCTTTTGTATTATTTTATTTTCTTCTCTAAAGGAACAGAAACTTTTGAAAACACGTTGCCGCCACATCAGACAAAGAAAAACTAATCAGTATAATTAAAATTTTATTGTTATAATATAAAAACATGTTTTGATGTTATTACAGGGTTAGGGTTCAGACTAAGGTTGGAAATCAATCATTGGTCAAATTAACAATCAATTAATTGATTAATCAAGATGTTGCATT
>NC_139326.1:926797-999297 GCF_056507025.1 Lutjanus erythropterus
ATATTCAGTTTGCTGTCATAAGAGGACCAAACATCTGTCTGTGTGTCTCTGCAGGGGAAGTGTCTGAAGACACTGAAGGGTCACAGTAACTACGTCTTCTGCTGTAACTTCAACCCTCAGTCCAACCTGGTGGTGTCTGGATCGGTACGATGGCTGCTTCACCTGAACACAACACAAACACTGAGTTTATATCTGATGTTTAACCTGTCTGTCTCTCTGTCTGTGGGTTTGTCTGTCTGTCTGTAGTTTGACGAGAGCGTTCGTATCTGGGACGTCAAGACAGGAAAATGTCTGAAGACTCTGCCAGCTCACTCTGACCCCGTCTCTGCTGTAAGTCCAGATCTCTGACCTTTGACCCTGCTTGAAGGACAGCTGTCCACCTCACATAGTTCATAAATAAGACAATCCATTGATCAGATTGTAATTTACAAAAAAATGTTCTCAACTGATCACCTGGGACAGATCCTGACCTCTGACCCCTCACCTGTCTTTGTTGATCAGGTTCATTTCAACAGAGATGGTTCGCTCATCGTCTCCAGCAGCTACGACGGCCTCTGGTACACACACACACACACACACACACACACACACACACACACACACACACACACACACACACACACACACACACACACACTCAAGTAATAGCATAGAAACACGTCATGCTGGAGAATGAAGGCTGATTAAATTCTGCTTGTGTCCCGTCTGTCCGTCTGCAGTCGGATCTGGGACACAGCATCAGGACAGTGTCTGAAGACTCTGATTGGTGAGTAAAGTAACACTGAAGTTGACTTTTTCTTACTTTACTTTTAAAGTACAAACATGAACACGCTTCTTGTTCTGAACCTCACCAGCAGTGATCAGTTGACAGGCTGCAGAGATTATCAGCTGCAGCACAGGAAACAGAATCTAAATGTTCCCGCAAATGTCTCTGTAGTCCAGTTAGAAGCTGGTTTGATTCTTAGTCCTCAGTACCACCAATAACACTGCACCGTACAGACAGAGCAGTACAGACACACTCTCTGGTTCCCTTCAGTGTAACACTGACCCACCTGCCCAAACCCCAGCTGCTGTCAGTCAGACACAGACAGAGATGTGCCCCTTTTGACTACAGAAAGAGACTCAGTGTGACTTCAGTTGGACTTGAACATGTCTTTTCTGTCTATGGGAATAAAGAATAATGACTGATTGATTGATTGATTGATTGTTTGATTGATGTGTGAACTGTGAACTGCTCATGGGACAGTAATCTGTGTCTCTCCCCTCAGATGACGACAATCCTCCGGTGTCTTTTGTCAAGTTTTCTCCAAATGGAAAATACATCCTGGCTGCTACACTGGACAAGTCAGTATCACAGCATGAAGAGTAACATCCTGATGAGTCTGTTAGCAGCTGTAGTGACGTTAATGTTTACAGAAGTTTAAAGGTTTCTTTTTAAAATGAAGTTCTAGTTCATATAATAGTCAGTCAGTTGAACCTGGGCTCAGTTCATCTTGAAGGGGGGGGTCCAGCCTTACCAAACTCTCAAACCCTAACCCTAACTTTTAGCTAGCCTCTTATTAACCCTAACAGCTCTAAGCTGGGGTCGTATTCAATTTGCTCATTTTAAAGTTAGTTTTTTTAATCATAATAACTGTGTGTTTTAACCTTCAGAAGTAGCGTAGCGAAGTTTAACACTTATGGACCCTGATGCTAATGTGGCTAACTCACTTAACTCTTGCTTACAAAAACATTTAGTAAATTTTAGGGCTGCAACTATTGATTATTTTCATTATTGATTGTTCTGATTATTATTTTTTCGATTAAATAATCCTGTTACAGTGAAAATGTGTCTAAGCATGTGGATCATGTTCTTTCCAATAGTGATTTACATTATCAATTAATCTGTCAATCGTTTTCTTGATTGATCAGTTAGTTGTCAGAAAATGTTGATCAGCGTTTCTCCGAGTCCAAGATGACGTCGGATTAATTGACTATCAGAATATTTGGCAATTAATTAAATAATCGATGAGTTGATCATTGTGTTTCATACAGTTAACTCTGTGTTTGTTGTTTGCAGCACGTTGAAGCTCTGGGACTACAGCAAAGGAAAGGTACGGTCTGTCTCCCTGTCTCCCTGTCTGTGTCTCAGTCTGTCTGTCTGTCTTCAGTAGTTTAATCTCCCGTCTCTGTCCTCGTGGTGTTTTCAGTGTTTGAAGACGTACACCGGCCATAAGAATGAGAAGTACTGCATTTTCGCCAACTTCTCTGTCACAGGAGGGAAGGTCAGTGATGTTCACCTGTAGCTGTGTCTCTGAGGGCCAAAGGACTGATCTAGGGTCAGCTGCTTTAACCTTTGACCTCTGTGTGTTTCAGTGGATCGTGTCGGGCTCTGAGGACAGCATGGTTTACATCTGGAACCTGCAGACCAAAGAGATCGTTCAGAAACTACAAGGACACACAGGTACAACCTTTATTTCTGTCTCCTAGACCCTGACGTTGTCTCCTAGACCCTAACGTTGTCTCCTAGACCCTGACGTTGTCTCCTAGACCCTGACGTTGTCTCCTAGACCCTGACTTCAGTTTTCAGTTTAGTTTCCGATGTGATTTTTCTTGTTTCAGTTTAGCTTCCATTGTTGAAAAATGTTTCATTTTACAACATTCTTGTATATTTTATTTAATTTTAGTTTGTTTTGTAAGAAAACGACATAATTTCAGTTTCAGTCTAGTTTTAATTTTTATTTAATTTCACTAAAATGTTTTTTCACACCTTGTTCTTAGTTTCACTCTAATAATGTTTCTCAGAGTTCTCTGCAGGACGTCTGTAAACAGGAAGTAGAAGAAGTTGTTGTTGTTGTTGTTGTTGTGTCTGATGTCAGTTCCCTCTGTGTGTCTCTGTAGACGTCGTGATCTCGACCGCCTGTCATCCAACAGAAAACATCATCGCCTCTGCCGCTCTGGAAAACGACAAAACCATCAAACTGTGGAAGAGTGACTGTTAGACCTGAATCCTGACCCCTGACCCGGGTCCAGACCCTGAACTGTCCTGGTTTCACTCACTCACACACACACACACACACACGTTATCAGTGATAATCCACATGAACACAGAACCTGAACTCACTCAGAGCCACAAACACAGTCAGACCAGATCAGCTGAGTCCTGGTTCACACCATTAAACATTTTGACTCAATCAAGTAAAAACTGCAGAACAAGTCCCTCGAGTTTTTAAAGGACGAGTTCACTGTTTTACAACTCAGATCTGATTAAATTTGATTGTAATACAAACTAGGAGTCCTTTTTTTTTTTTTTTTATTGTTGTGACAATTTAATTTCACATTAAAAGACTTCAAGTAATATCTCTCTGAGGTTTTTTTTAAAAAAGAAAGAAAGAAAGAGCTTCTATTAAAATATTTATGTAGTCTTTGTTATTGAGATGTAATACAAATATGATCAAGAAAAATATTAATAATAAATATTTTTTAAAAATGTAGAGAGAAGAAAAAATGTGCATAATTTAAAATGATCTGTTAGGAAATTACTCCGGGAGCACAGCTTGTGCATAATGATAATTTCCATAATATTCATTAATGCCTAAAGATAAAGATATTTTAGTAAGTCCATGAATGCAGCACACATGAACTGACCACAGAGAGGCTGACGGTCCAGTTAACCAAAACCGCAACCATACTTCTATAAAGATAAATATGTCAAACTATAAATCTAAAAATATATCAAGTTCCAGTTAGAAACAAGAAAATGTAACTTGTTTCATCTTCCTTTTAAATACATGTAAGTTTTGTCTGTGTTGAAAAACAGTGAATGTTCTCGTAGCAGCTGTGTGTGTTTGTGGCTCTGCTGCGTTCACTGACTCTCTGTCCTGTTGGAACAACAAACAGCAGCTCTTCATCGTCCTCATCTTCATCATGACTCAAACTGTTTCCAGAAACTTCAACAATCAGCTGATGAGAAAACAAATGATCAACAGTGATTGGACGATTTTTTTTTTTTCATTTTTGTTTTCAGTTATTTGTAAATAAAGATTTTTGACTATGAGCTCTGACTGTGTGTGTGTGTGTGTGTGTGTGTGTGTGTGTGTGTGTGTGTGTGAGAGAGAGACTTCATACAGAAAAGTCTCACCTCCACACCTTGTTATCATCTCGCTGCAGTGATGGAGGTTACACTCAGGTGTGTCGGTACCTGGTTGAGACTGAAGGAGGATTTTTAGGCGTCCAATCAGCGTCGCTCGCTGCAGAGCCCCGTTGTTTTTGTTCTAATTATTCTTTCTGTCTTTCTAAAGTGTCGGTGCCCCAAAAACCATGAGACAAAAATTCACCAAAATTGGCAGGCGGGTTGCAAATTCCACCCACTGACCTGAAGGTGTTTTTGTAATGATCCTGAAAACAGCTGAGCGCAGACCGAAAATCCTTTGACCACTTTAATTGTTCAGTTCATCTGAATCTTTTCTCATTTAGTCTTCTGCTTTAAAAATGTCAACTTTGAAGACTTTTTCTTCGTTTTATCAAAAATCTATTTCGTGAACTTTTCGTAGACCGTTGGATCGATCATCCAGAAAAAGGGTCACATCATCTACAGACTTTACTGATCTAAAGTTATCAAAGAAATTTTGATTTGTCAAAAAAAATCCGTAATAAGCTAAGCCAACGTCTGAAAGCACAGGCGTTTCACCTCTAGGGGGCGCCACAAATGTGAAAAGTTTACATCTCATAATTGACTGCATGGTTCTGTATGAACATTTACTTTTCGATGTTTGATGAAACGTTGACAAAATATTTAACAAAACACCTTTTTTTTTCAGCATTTTGACTTTTGTACGAGATTTAAGTTTAAACGGATAAAAATGTTCCAGTTTTGCACATCTGATGATCAACTTGTAAGAAGGTGTGAGGGAAGCGCGTCTCCTCAGTGTCTCAGTCTGTGAGTCTCCGTCTCTGAGGATCCAAAGGTCGAGGGTTCGAATCCACATGTGACCAAGAACGACCTGACCACTATGTGACGACCTCTGCAGGACTGTGTGTTTGTGTGTCTCATCTATCCAACGAACCCGTTCATCACCGCTTCTGCTTTTATTTCTTCATGAATCAGGTTTTGTTTTTTTTTCATTTTAAAAGCGCTGGTGTCAGCTGATGTTACTGAACTGTACAAAGATGCTCAGAGTCAAACAGACGAATCAAATCCTGAGTTTTTATTCATTTGTCTGTTTTCACTTTATCATTTAGTTTTTATTCAGAAAATGTAAAACAATTTTTCTTTTTAAAAGTTACTTTAGATTTAATTTAGTCTGAGAAAAATGTTCATGTTGTTTTTCTTTTTGCTCAGTGAGAAACTAAAAAACCCTGAGACACACACACACACACACACACAGTCGGCAGATTTCTGATCTCGTACATTAACAAACTCTTCCAGCGGCTGTTAGTTTTCCTTCTCCAGTTTGACGTCGTCCAATCAGCTGGCTGTAAACATGAGAGCAGCATCAAATGGTGAATCGCTAATGCTAAAGCTAATGCTGTGACTGTTAGACAAACGGAGGACTTAAGTCAGTCTTTCTGTCTCCTCTGACCGGACCAGTCTTAAGTGCAGGAGTCCAGCGGGAGGACCAGGTCCAAACTGGTCTAGAGCCGTCTTAAATCTACAGTTCAGACCAGTCCAAACTGGTCCAAACAAGCTGCGTACAGCATGTGTCTCGGAGCATCAAGTCCAGACAGACCAGACTGGAACAAGATTATTTTTGTCCAAAAATAGACTTTCACAATCGATCCACAGGTGAGAATCTGCAGTCAGGTTCAGACCGGATCAGACCAGCGGAGTCCAGCGCAGGGTTCCGATAGAGATCAGAGTCTGGCAGGTTGCAGAGTCCAGCCAGACCGACTCCACCAGACTGAAGTGCAGGAAGCCGAGAGCAAATCCACAGCCGACATCCGACAGGTGGTGTTTACCCAGCAGAACTCGAGACACGCCCACCAGGAAGGCCCACAGGTAGAGCAGGATCCTCAGGGGCACCTGGAGGACAGGTAGACTCTGTCATGATACCGACACAGCAGGTCATGGAAACTTTTAACAATAATAATAATAATCATAGTAAGTGACTGACAGCCAGCACCAGGTGGTTCAGCAGGAACTTGGAAACCATGACGGCTCGGCTGGCGTGAGCTGCTGGGAAAGAATACATATCCATGGCGACATAGTCCAGAAACCCAGGAGGGAAATCCCACGGTCCCCTGCGTTTGACCAACTTCTGCATCCCAGCGACCGTCATCACGTCCAGGATCAGAGCTGCACAACAGAGAGACAGACGGGTCACATGTCAGACCGCTGAGAGACAGACCTACAGACAGGACGCCAACACGACGTGCTCGAGACAGAAATACCCAAAGGTGGGAAGTATCTCAGTACAAATACTTCCTTACTGTACTTAAGTAGATTTTTCAGGTACTTTAATTTCCTTGAGTATTTAGTTTTTCACTTTCTTGTTCATTTTTACTTTTGTTTTAGTGCAAAACAAAAATGACGTAACAAAGCAAAAACAGTGTAACAATACATTAGACAGAAATGACAAAACTCATGACAAAGCAACAATAATGTAACAATTAAATTCTGTAAAAAATGTAACAAGATGAAAATGACACCAAAAAGAACAATAATGTGACGATACATATGACAATAATTACATAAAAGACTTTGCACAGAGAACATTTCAGAGCTTGCTAACGTTTATGCTGACATTAGTTTTTCATGCTAACATTTTTTTGTATGCTAACGTTAAGGCTAATGCTGAGGCTGTGACTCCGCCCCCTAAAAGTTAACCGAGGTTCCCCTGAGCTGTTGTGATGTCACCTACATGTAGGTACAGATGTTCTCTCGACACATCTGTTTGAGTCTCAGTTTGTATTTAATCAAACTGTCTCCATCAGGAAAAGTCCCACTGAGTGTCCACATCCTTTCACAGTGGTTAAAATGTGGGCGGAGCCTGTCATGTCATGGTTATTTCCTCACCCAGAAGCAGGTTGACGAGGACTTCCTGTCCAGCCAGTGTGTTGCTCCTCCACAGACAGATCAGGGTCCCAAGAATCCAAGTGAGGGCGTGTCCACTGAGGGCCAGCAGGGTCACCATGGAGCGCAGTGGGGCCCCGGAGCTGTGGGGCCCCACGCACACTCCAAGACGCTTAGACAGGCTGATGTCGATGGCGAGCAGAGAGTTGAGGGCAATGCCTCGAAACGATGGATTCAGCTGCATACAGTCCTGCTCCGGCCAGCGAGATGTGTCCTTCACCCCCCCATCAGCTGCTGAGCCCCCCTCTGAGGAGTCCCTGGACCCCCTAAGGACACACAGACCAGGACAATGTGAGTCCAGGACACACTTGTGTCCAGCTGTGAATGAACAGTAAAATGGAACTAGCATCAACAGTGAATTATGTGTCATTTATGTAATGACATGCAGATCTCCTGAAAACCATCTGAGCTCTTAAATGCATCACGAGACAGTGTGGTGGACTCAGGACTCAGGACTCTGCAGCAGGTCCTGGTTTTATAACTGAGACACTCATCTACAAACTGAACTGAGTGCTCTGGGTCCTGGTCCAGGATCAGGACATTTCAGCCGTGATGTGAGTGGGCGGAGCCTCCATGTCTTACCTCACTCCTGCGTCCTCCTGCTGACTCGGCTGTCTGAACGAGACTCTCCTCGTGCCGCTGCCCCCCCGCCCCTCCCCCGGCCCTGGCTCCCTGCGGGGGAGCTGGTTCAGGGACTGAAACTCGGGCCGGTTCAGGACGTTGTTCCGGTCTCTGGCCCGGCACCGGGCCTGGCTGCCGGGCATGATGGAGGACGGAGGACGGTGGACAGTCTGTGGGTGTCGGAGGAGCTGGTTGGGAGACGCGTGCGGGACTGCAGGACTGTAACAGATCAGGTCTGAGACTCTGAGGGACTCTGCTATAAATAGACCAGCTGGCCTTCTTCTTCTACTGTCAGCTGTTCACACACACACACACACACACACACACACACACACACACACACACACACACACACACACACACACACAGAGTATAAAACAGGCCAACAGAGTCCTCAAACTGTTGTTTTAAAGGAGCAGTCCACCATATCACAGAAACTAGCAGATCCTGTCTTAGTTGTCTGGTTTGGATCTGATTCAGTAAAAACTCGTGACAGATGAACAAGTCAGTGTTTCCATCCTGACTGAAGATCAGAAAAGTGTTTTACACAAACATCCAAACTTCACAAACTCTGAAATAAACTCTGCTAACTTTAGAAAAACTGTTCAACTATTACAGCTAACAAGAGCTAATAGAGTCGTTTCCTAACAGTAGTTTCAGACAGTGGTAGGTTTAGCTAACGGTAGCTAATGTGCTAATGCTAGTGTTAGCTAATAGTAGCAAATAGTAGTATGTTTTTTTATGTGCAAACAATAGATAATGGTAGTTACACTCGGTCAGAATTAGCCTGGGGCTAGCTGGTTAGCATGCTAACTTCAGTAGATTTCTCTGCAACACAGCAGACATCTTTGATAGAACAACAAAACTGTTATTCTGTCACTTTCAGATGAAAAAGTTACAATCAAAAAGTTTTTTCGTCTTGTTACGTCTTTGATGTAATTATCGCTGTATCTATTGTTACAGTGTTTCCGCTGTTACAACTTTAATGTCATTTTTGTCTTGTGACATTTTTGACATCATGTTTGTTTTATTACATAGTTATTGATGCATCTACTCTCACGTTTTCTCTTTTACGTCTTTTTTGTCCCTTTCATCTTGCTACGCCTTTAATGTAATTATTGTCTTATTTATTGTTACATAATTTTTGTCTTTTTATGTCATATTACATCTTTTAAACTGTTTGTATCTTGTTACATCTTTTATGTCATTTCCAGTGCAAAATGCTTTGAGCTAAAAAAAAAAAAAAAATACATATTGTACCTTTAACAAACAGTTCAGTATCAAACCATCTTCATCATGTCAGATCAGACGTGTTTCAGTCCCGGAGTGTTCATATAGAATATCATCTGCTGCTAAACTGGACCAGACTGGAGTCAATCCAGGCTAAATACAGCACACACACACACACACACACACGCACACACGCACACACACACACACACACACACACACGCACACACACGCACACACACGCACACACTTGGATTTTACTTTAAGTCCAGAGTTCAGACCCTTCTCCTCTAAATGTTTTGACTTAAAACCAAAAAATCTGCTAAATTTAATTCCTTCACCTTATATTGATTTAATATTTAATTGTTCATTCAGATTTTGTAGAATATCCATTAAAGTCTGAAGTCTTCATCATTTATAGAAGTTAATTCTGCTAACCTGCGCAGGTGGACTCCAGGACAATACTCACCTACTTGTACTGTACTCGAGTATTTTATTTTTCTGCTACTTCATACTGTAGTACTCCACTGTATTGCAGAACATTAAACTGACAAATGAAATCATTTGTTCTTACACATAAATAAAGAGTTTACCTTCAAAATGAACAGTGTATAAAATGTGAGCCCGAAGTCTGATTATTAAATATTTTCAGTCTTATTTTGTTTGTAAGCTGTGAACGGAGGAACCTTTTTCACTGTGTCGTGTGTTCCTACCCGGACCTGTTTGCATATACACCGTTGCTATTGGTTGCACCAGCAGCTTCAGTGGCGGCGGTATGCTAATGCTGCTGACAGCAGATGCTAACAACAGACAAACCATCGGAGAGAATACCGTCACAGTTTGTAATCTGATGTTTTTAACGGGCTGGCGTAGTGACGTCATCGTGACATTTACGTCTTTGGTGTTGTTTGTCCGCAGGAGCTAAAAGGAGCTAACAGAGCTAGCAGCGGGATTAGCTGTAAGACTTTAAAAAGAGCGGTGGTCAGCAGAGTGAAGCTAACAGCTGTTAGCTTCTCACACAGAGAGACAGCAGGTTAAATTAAGAGGTGATTCAAAGTACGGGAGCCGACAGGGACACAGAAGGAGGAGGAAGAAGTGGTCAGCCTGATGAAGCAGCAGCTGGGACTGAGTGAGTCTGAAACACGTTCATACTGTAACACGGGATTAACCCGGGTTAACGGTTTATTGTTGTCTGGTGATCAATAATCAATCAGCCAAACTGAAGACAAATGACTCTTTTTCACTGTGATTTCTATTTTTACTGTACTAAATCAGAGCACCTGAACGTCTCACAGCTTGACTTCAGTTAGAGCTGAATATCAGACCTGACTGATCCAGAGGCGGTCAACGTCACAGTCTTTACTGCAGTAAAAGTACCGCTTCAACTTGTTTACTACTGTGAAAGTGAAAAAGTTGTTACTTCTTTTATGTATTAATCATCTTATGTTATTATCATTTTTTGTCTTGTTACATTTCTTTATGTAATTTTGTTTCGTCTTTTATTTCACGTTTGTGTGTTTTTTTTTTTTTTTTTTTACATCATTACTGTGTTGTTATGTTCTTTTCCCCTTTGTTGCATCATTTTCGTCTTGTTACATTATTGGTATCTAACACACGTTTATGGCAAGCCGTTTTAACATTTAATAGATAGGCTGGATATGTATTGCAGATATCTGTAATTAATTTCTTCCTATTCAAAAATAACATTTCAGATATCCACAAAGTAATTCTTCCTATACACAATTATCATTTCAGATATCCACAATGTAATTTTTACTAGGACAAATGACATCACTTTTCCCCATTCATGTGTATGGGGTTTGTCATTACAGATATCCGTAATTAAATTGCAGATATCCACAACTCGCATTGCAGATATCTACATTTGAATTATGGATATCCCTAATTCCATTTAAAGATATCTACATCTGAATTATGGATATCCCTAATTCCATTTAAAGATATCTCCAAATGCCCCTTAATTCAAGATATCTGCTTTGTTTTTTCGAGATATCTTAAAATGAGTTTTACCTAGCCAGAATTACATTATAGATATCTTGAGTTGGAACTACGACTAGTATGGCAAGCCGTTTTAACATTTAATAGCTAAATTTGACTATCCGGAATTAACATTATAGATATCAATAATTTCATTTTGACTAGTCGTAATTATATTATGACTATTAAGTATTTTCATTGAAGATATCTATAACTTCATTCTGACTAGTCAAAAGTACATTTAGAGATATCTGCAATTCAATTGTGACTAGACAAAAACAGAATTGCAGATATCCGAAATGACGTCACTTAAACCGACACTCGACTCGTCACACATCCTAAATGACAATTACAGATATCTGTAATTCAGTTTTGACTAGGCGGAATGAAAATTAAAGATATCTCAAACGTAATTATGACTAGTCAGAATTGTTGTGCAAGACGTTGCTCATGCGAGGCTTCCCATTCGTTTGCTCATTATTATGGCAAGCTTTCCATTGGATACTGGCTCAGTAAACAAAACAATTGAACAGTGTTAGAAGAAGAAATGCACATGAAGAAGAAAAAGTAGAAGAAATGGCGGTTGCTGTTGTGAACAAGGTTGTCAGAAAATGCCACGAAATAGAACAAGTTTATCGCCAAGGAATTTGGTTTGAAGGGTTTTGATTGATTGACTAGGAAGCCCTATAGCCATACACATGGCAAGCCACTCCTACCACCCACTTGCTCCCGCCTCCCACTTTTACAGATATCTGCAATGTCATTTCGCCTTGTCAAAACTCCAATACAAGATATCTGCAATTACATTCTGACTAGGTAGATTGCAGGTAAAAGATATCTCCAATTCGAGATATCTCTAATCAAAATCCATTCCAAGATATCCACAACCCGATTATAGATATCTACATCTGAATTATGACTATCCATAATCCCAGCTAGAGATATCTACAACATAATTTTGACTAGTCGTAATTCCAACTCAAGATATCTATAATGTAATTCTGGCTAGGTAAAACTCATTTTAAGATATCTCGAAAAACAAAGCAGATATCTTGAATTAAGGGCATTTGGAGATATCTTTAAATGGAATTAGGGATATCCATAATTCAGATGTAGATATCTTTAAATGGAATTAGGGATATCCATAATTCAGATGTAGATATCTGCAATGTGAGTTGTGGATATCTGCAATTAAATTATGGATATCTGTAATGACAAACCCCATACACATGAATGGGAAAAGTGACGTCATTTGTCCTAGTAAAAATTACATTGTGGATATCTGAAATGATAATTGTGTATAGGAAGAATTACTTTGTGGATATCTGAAATGTTATTTTTGAATAGGAAGAAATGAATTACAGATATCTGCAATACATATCCGGCCTAGCTATTAAATGTTAAAACGGCTTGCCATAGACTAGTCAAAATTATGTTGCAGATATCTCTAGCTGGGATTATGGATAGTCATAATTCAGATGTAGATATCTATAATCGGGTTGTGGATATCTTGGAATGGATTTTGATTAGAGATATCTCGAATTGGAGATATCTTTTACCTGCAATCTACCTAGTCAGAATGTAATTGCAGATATCTTGTATTGGAGTTTTGACAAGGCGAAATGACATTGCAGATATCTGTAAAAGTGGGAGGCGGGAGCAAGTGGGTGGTAGGAGCGGCTTGCCATGTGTATGGCTATAGGGCTTCCTAGTCAATCAATCAAAACCCTTCAAACCAAATTCCTTGGCGATAAACTTGTTCTATTTCGTGGCATTTTCTGACAACCTTGTCCACAACAGCAACCGCCATTTCTTCTACTTTTTCTTCTTCGTGTGCATTTCTTCTTCTAACACTGTTCAATTGTTTTGTTTACTGAGCCAGTATCCAATGGAAAGCTTGCCATAATAATGAGCAACGAATGGGAAGCCTCGCATGAGCAACGTCTTGCACAACAATTCTGACTAGTCATAATTACGTTTGAGATATCTTTAATTTTCATTCCGCCTAGTCAAAACTGAATTACAGATATCTGTAATTGTCATTTAGGATGTGTGACGAGTCGAGTGTCGGTTTAAGTGACGTCATTTCGGATATCTGCAATTCTGTTTTGACTAGTCACAATTGAATTGCAGATATCTCTAAATGTACTTTTGACTAGTCAGAATGAAGTTATAGATATCTTCAATGAAAATACTTAATAGTCATAATATAATTACGACTAGTCAAAATGAAATTATTGATATCTATAATGTTAATTCCGGATAGTCAAATTTAGCTATTAAATGTTAAAACGGCTTGCCATACACGTTTGTCTGGAGCTAACATTAATACAGTCTGTAAGCTAGTTAGCCACACATGCTAACTTTAAATCCTTACATTAGAAAACTGTAATTAAGAAAATGGATCTTAGAAATAAAACATTTGCGCTGTATTATGTGAGGTAAAATTCCGATTTTTTTTTTAACGGAGTTTGGTTGTTTCGCAGAGATATTTGTCTGATATTTTATCAGTGGTTTTTACGTGAAAAATGACTTCAAACATGATCAAAATAACACTCACAGCTCTCTGACCTGGTTTTCTTCCATCAGATTCTGCTCCAGGATCAGGACCAGCTGGACTCTTAAACATGGCTGACATGGACCTGAACCTGAGGGGGTCCACACTGGGCTGGGTCAGTCTGCTTCTGGACATCTTTACCGTCTCCGTTCTGGCTTGTGGAGCTCTGGCACCTCCGACATGTCAGACTGTGATCCTCCTGTTGTAGAGGAACCACGTGGTTCTCCTGGTCCACGTCATCCCCCCCTGGCAGAGAAGGCCCTGTCCGAGTCCTTCGTCCGGCTCAGGTACCGAGACACATCCCTGCTGGTGTGGCAGCAGCAGCAGCAGGAGCTGGAGGCGGCTCCGCCTTCCACCTACCTGAGTCGTTCCCAGTCCACCTGGTACAGCAGCTACGGGAACCAGGCCGTCCTGGTCCGGGACAAGAGGGGCCTGGAGGACGCTGATGGACGGTCCAGGATCTGCGCAGTCATGTAGACTGGAACTAGAGACCAAAGCAGAGCCTGGTCCAGACTGAACTAGAGTTAAAGAGAGAAACAGACCAAACCGCAGACATTTTTTTAGTGGATTTAAACGTGATTAAAGTTTACAGGTCGCTCGTCATTTGGAACATCTGGATTAAAGGGAACCATGACTGCTTCAGATTCTGTCACAAGTGTTTTGTACCCTGTAAATGACCCTAATTGCTAAGCCCCGTCCTCCCTAGCTACTGTTGCTACGTCTGTCAGTTGTTCCATTCTCACACTGCACATAAATGCTAATGTTGGTATCTAACAGGATGTTTGTCTGGAGCTATTGTTACTTCAGTTAGTAAGCTAGTTAGCCTCACATGCTAACATTTAGTAAGTAACAAAAATTCATCTGGAGCTAACATTACTGCAGCTGGTAAGATAGTTAGCTGCAGATGCTAATGTTAGCAGCTTATGTTAGTTCAGACAGTTTAATCCATTCCTCATGTTTGCTCCTGTGTTTTTGGTTTTTGAAAAGAGTCCAAGAAAGACGGTGTTGCATATTAACAAATCTACGATTGGACAGTTGCTGTTTGGAGGAGGGGCTTCGCAAGTTTCAACTGTTCAGTGTTTCATAAGGAAAAGCAAAAATTAGATCAACATCAGTATAATAATTATAACAATCTGGCGTGTTTCTTCCTCCTGTGGATTAAATCACATCATGTCCTGATTTTTCCAACAGCTTCAGTTTGTGTTTGATTTAAAATACGAACAGTTAAGTTCAGGTTTTGGACTTTTCTCAGCAAAGTTACTTGGCATTGTGGGAAATGTAGGAGCTATAAAGGGATGTTGATTCAAAGTATTTGTGATGTGAACAGCAGTGTTCCAGTTTGACGCCAGATTGTTTTTAAATGAGACAATAAATGTTTTGTTTTTTACTCATGTGGATGACATCTGTGTTTGATACATTTCAACCAAGTCGAGTCCTGAGTTAAGAACAAGTACCTGGTCATGATAGGCAAGTCCCAAGTCAGGCTGGGACTAAA
Source organism: Lutjanus erythropterus (assembly GCF_056507025.1). Taxonomy (NCBI): domain Eukaryota; kingdom Metazoa; phylum Chordata; class Actinopteri; order Lutjaniformes; family Lutjanidae; genus Lutjanus; species Lutjanus erythropterus. The sequence goes on from NC_139326.1 coordinate 941,750, forward strand.
GGTGCATTCATGGACGTCATGAATTGCCACTTTGATATGTAACAAAATTTGTCTGGAGCCAACATCGCTGCAGCTAGTTAGATGCACGTACTAATGTTTGGTATGTAACAAAAGTTTGTCTGGACTAACGTTACTGCAGCTAGTAAGCTAGTTAGCACATCAGCGTCAGCAGGACTTTGAGTTTAACCATCATCATGCTAACATGTTAGCATGTTAGCATGTAGCTCCAGTCCAGCTGCACAGAGCTGCTGGCATGTCTGCAGGCTGAGGACTCAGCTGTCACAAATTCAACCAGTGATTTTATGGCCCCGACTTGTTTTTAGTGACATGAACTTGTGTGAATGAGAGTCGAGTCATCGAGTCAGTTTATGTGTTTATTTATGAAAACAAAGGAACTCAGAAAATAAGGATCCCATATCAGTAATTACATCAAATAATTCACTTGTTGGTTTTTCGTCGGTTTGTCCTCTCTGTCTCTGCGTCTCTACTCTATTGAGCGGAGTTCGATCTAAACCTCAGACAGCTACTATACAGCTACTATACAGTGCTCAAACATACGGAAGAAAGAACGTACGGCCGGAGTGCATGCAAATACATAAAATCACTTTTTTCCTTTTTCTTATTAAAATACAAAAATTAACTATTAGCATCAAAGCTCGACCATCAACTAAAAACAAACAGAGGAGGGTTACTGTGGCAACGAGCTGTCCAACTGTCTGTCTGTCATACCGGAAGGAAACGTACACGTGTGTTTCAAGTTCATCAGTTATTGATTAGTCTGTCAAATTAAACCAAATGTCTGGTTTTAGTTTTATATTTCTCCAGTCTGACAAGTTTTCACTTCAGTTTTCAACTTTCAGTTCAGACTTGACTTAAACCATGTTATGACGACTAAACTGTCTCCATGACAACTGAGCAGCTCCATCCACTGATGAAGGTCAGGGCATTTGGTTGAAAGCTTTTTTTTTTTTCATGAAACAGCAAATGCTCCGATTGTTGAGGCTAAAGTTTTTTTTAACATAAAATGAACTGAATTAATCATCACATTTCAATCTGAACCTGAACACATTGGTAACCATTAATCACACAATCAGGAATCAATACCTTTAACCCAACAGTCTAGAAGCTTTGAGTTGACACGCAGGTGAAGGTCTGACCAATCAATGAGGAGGAGGCAGATCTGAATGAAGCCTGACAGACAAAACTCAGGGCTTAATTCACAATCACTCGGGGGGGGGGGGGGGATCCCAAAATCCAGACATGAACCCACAGAGTGTCAGGCGTCTGTATGCAGAGGTCAAAAGTCAAATACAAGGAGAGCATTGACAGGAAGAGGCAGACAGATAGACAGGTCGACAGACAGACAGGTCGACAGGTGAGGTGCATTTGAGAAGTCACATGATTTAATCCGACTGTTTCAATCTGATTGATTGATTGATTGATTTATCTGATCAGCAGCACCGCATCAAAACCAGATCAACAGAAACACGGTGAGGTCAGACAGAAAAAAAAAAAAAAAGAAAAAAAAAACTGACAAAGCCCCGCCCACCTGACGTCTGAGACTATGAAAAACAAGTTGGAAAGTAAACTTTGTGCCAGAGGAAACCAGCCAATCAGAGCAGAGTTGCTGCAGAGTTTTTTTGCTGTCAGTTTTCCAGGCATCAGGAAACACAAATTGACGATGAAACACACAACTGAACAAATCACCATGACAACACTGTCTCACGTCTAATCCTGATCACAGATCAAAGATGAATAGACGTCGGCTGCATTCCAAACGTATGGAAGCTTCCTTCCTTCCTTCCAGCTGACTGCAGCTCAACTACAACAAACCAATCAGATGAAGACAAGGTTGTGATGTCACTGGGGATATATGCTATAAAAGAAACATATGAATTATGATCATGTGACATGAGAATGTCTGCAGTGTGGAGGTTTTTTTGTCTAAATATATTTCAGTGTCTGTTTGCAATGATTGGTCGGCATCGGTCATGTGACGAGGAGCCAATCATCCCAAACGTTACCAAACACCCGTCAGCAGGCGTGTTCTTACTCTGCCCAGTGAATGTGTGTTTTAAAAGCATTTTATTTTATGTTTAAAGGCATTATAGTTTATTTATAATATATTGCATTTTATTTTGAAACACACTATATTTTATCTTGGAAATCGCTGCATTTTCAGCAGACTGCCTTAGTTGGAAAAAACACCTGCAGATATGAACATCAGCCAAAATGAGTTGGAATATATCGAAGAAACGCTGCATCCTGTGTCCCGACACGTCGCCACAAACACGACGCCACTTCTTCACAAACAGTTAAAAAAAAAATAAAAAATCTATCGGCTCATTTGGACTTAAAAACGTTTCAATTGGAGCTGACGAGGCTCTGTAGGAGCCAATCAGATTAAACTTCATTATAAAAAGAGTAAAATACAAACCGGAGCTAAAACAATTAAATTACAGTAAATTAAATTTGGAAAGTTACAATAAATAATTACTCAGTTCAGAGACTGAAAATATTCTCCTGTCCAGAACAGCCAACAATCAAGTTTTCACTTTATGTTGAGAAATAAAAGCTTTTTTTTCCTAACTGATAAAAAAAAAAACAAATTTATTTTTCAGTTGCAACTTGTTTTCTTCTTCTGCTGTTGTAGTTTTAAGTTTGAACCAGCTCCTGTTTCCTTCAAAAGCAGCAAAAATAAACTCGAACACTCGAGACGTTTTGACCAATCAGGACTCTTTCTTACATCTGGAGCAGCCTGAGCACCAACAGGAGTACAGGTGAGGTGGGCGGGGCTGTTACAGTATGAGTGGTTTTGTTTTTGGCGCAGGGTGGGGTCGGAAGAGGACAGCGGTACAAAGACATTTTTATATAGAGAACCTTATAAGACACAAACAAGTTCAGCACACAACCTGAAAAATAAAAAAAAAACAAAAAAACACAAAGGAAATGTAGTGTTTAAAAAAAAAAAAAAAAAAAAAAAAGGAAGAAGAAGAAGTTTGTCTCTGCTGACAAACTGCCGGCGCTGGTAGGTAGATGGTGGTGGCGGGAGGGTTGGGGTCTGAGCCATGTGACTCTGCCCACCCCCACACTGTTGACCCCCGGGGGACAGACAGTTAGCTTGTGGGTTTGGGTTGCAGGACCAGCAGAGGACAGATCTGGTCTCAGAGGGTTTCTGCTTCCAGTTTGAGTGGAAGCAAAGTCAGCAAATTATTTGTCAGATTTTCAACTGATTTCCTTCCTTTTCTCTAAAAAACATAAAAAACCTGCAGACTTGAAACGTGCTGCAGAGAGAAAATCCATCATTGTCTATGTGCGCACAAAAATACTTTTGGTTTCACAAAACGGGACTCCGAGGAACCAAACGGACGTTTGTCACAGGATACAGGCTAAACAACTGGTCAAGAAGATCAATGGTTATCAGTTAATTGATTCATTAAACCTGGTCAACTGGAAAATCGGTCCGAAGTAAAATAATCGTTACAGGAAGGCCTTGAAAAACATGTGGAACCTCCACACGTTTTTCAAGGCCTTCCTGAAAGGATTATTTTCATTATCAATCATTTTCTCCAATAATCAATAACTTGTTTGGTCCAAGGTGACGTCCTCAAATGTCTTGTTTTGTCCACAACTCAAAGACATTCAGTTTACTGTCAGAGAGGAGGAAAAACCAAAGAAACTGACTGACTTGTGTTCTGGTGCAGGAAGTGGTTCCCTGCAGGTTCTCTTTGGGAACCAAAGTGGGCGTGTCTTGTTCTGCAAGGTCATTAGCAGACTTACTTGTTGAATTCTTGCAGGTCTTCAGACTACGGTGGAATCAGACAGCAGAGTAAAAGTCTGGGTGAAAACACAGCGGAACTTATGTCACATCAACCTCATAATTTTAAAACATAATTTGGTCTGACAGAAAAAAACTGCTGAATTATTTACTGACTGAAGCAGCTGATCTGAAAAAAACACGGAGTGGACCTTTAAAACACTCTGATGATGTAACTGAGGCACAGAGCTGACGGTTATTTCTCTCTGCAGCAGGTTTCAAGTCTCAACAAAAGTAATCCGGATCATCTCCAGTCTGATGTTTAACAGTTTCACCGATGAGAACTATAATATAGAAAGAATCTGATTGGCTGGGGGCGCTTCAGTGTCACGGTGATGCTCTGAACCTCGTCTCACAGGCGTTGCCACTTTGCAGACGACACATTTGAGGATGCTCCACTCCCCATCAATCACCTTGATCAGAGTAAAACCCACTGAGATCACCTCCTCCTCCTCATCTCCCATGATGCTCTATTGATGCTTCTGGAATGTTTTCAGAGGTCAGGGGTCACAGCCGGCCGTCCAAGAAGAAGAAGAAAAACAGCCTCCACAGCAGCAACATGTGAGTGTTCAGAGAAGATCAACACAGACAGACCGGCAGACAGACAGACTGCCTGTCTCTCTAACACGTCTCCCTCCTTTCTTCTTCTTCTTCTTCTTCTCCTCTCGCTGGGAAGTTGACATTTTCTTCTTCTTCTCTTCTGTCTGTTTGCATTCCGCCAGAAAAAAAGGGGGGGGAAAAACAAAAAAACAAAAAACGACACTATGAGCTAAAAAACAGGTCAGCCTATTTACATACAGTCTCCAAGTCTGGGCGTGTGTGTGTGTGTGTGTGTGTGTGTGTCTGTGTGTGTGTGTGTGTGTGTGTGTGTGTGTGTGTGTAGTTAATATATATTTTGTGTGTGTGTTGTAAGAAGTTCAGAGTGTGTATCTCTGTCTTTTGTTTGTGTGTGTGTTTGTTCAGGATGGAAATTGTGTGTATGTGTGTGATCGTCATGGTTTAACTGTGTACATTGAGTTCTGTGTGTGTGTGTGTGTGTGTGTGTGTAGAGTGGATAAACCTTTGTGTGTTCAGTAACATGTATGGGTGTGTGTCTGTGTGTGTATGTGCTGTGTGTTTGTGTGTGTTCAGTCTGTGTCAGAGGAAGAGGAGGTTCCTGTTGAGGAGCTGTCATCAGAGGAGGAAGAGGAGCTGCCACTCAAACGACTAGCCCCGCCTCCTGAGGCCCCGCCTCCTGCTGCCTTCTCTGTAGAAAGAGAGAGACAAGAAAAGAGAGAGACAGTCAGTAAACAGATACACGAGTCACTGATGTTTAAGTTTCCGAGGTCACACACTGCACCAAACTGACCTGCCAGCTAACTGTAGCAAAAATGTGCTACTGGGCCCCAACTGATCTCTCCAAACCCCCCCGTCCTCCCCGGGCTTTACTCGAGCCGGGCCAAAGGTGTATCTGACGATGTACCCGTGTAAAGACACAGATGTACCCAGGCAGGGCCAAAGATTTACGCAAGGGTGAACCTGAGCGGGGCTGAGGATTCACCCAAAACTGTACCCGCAGGGACAAGGATGTACCCGAAGACGTCTACACGAGCAGGACAGAGATCAAGTCCAAGTGTCACTCCGGTCACATACACTTGCAACAGAGGCAAAGTGTGAGTGTGACAGATGACTAAATGCTAAATCAGACCCAAGTGCAACTTGGTGGTGACCAGAGCTGAAACAATCCGTCCAGAGACTCAGTTACTAAAAATCATCATCGGAGCTTCATTTAATCCATAAAACTATTTACACAATGACATGAGGTCAACAGTTGGTACAGCGTACACACAACAACAGTGTATTAGTACACAATACTTACGCAGTAGCTTCCTCTGCTTCTTCTGCAGGCAGGACTTGACATAACGCTCCAGCTCTCGGAGTGTGGAGGGTTTGAGGGTTTCGAAGTCGATCTCGATCTCGTCGGGGTTGGAGTCCCTCAGCGACGGCTCTCTGGATTGGATGATGTGGACGACTCGGCCCAGCTTCTCCCCCGGCAGCCGGTTTATATCCAGACTCAGCTGGCGCTTCTCGTCATACGACATGGGCAGGGATGACTCCTCGCCATCGTCTCCGTTGGCTGAACCGCCACCTGACGCCTTACTGCCTTTCTTAGGTTGCCTTGAAACACACACACACACACACACAGAGTCACTCTGATTGGTCAAACCCTCAAACTGAATTCAGACTGTAGATTTAGTTTTCATGTGTTAATTCTTTAAAATGTGTAACTTCAAAAGAAAAATGGAAGTGATGGACTGAATTGTACCTGGTGGCAGTCACCGTGCTGTTGGCTTTCCTGGCTGGCGCCTTCTTCTGATTGGCTGGTTTAGGCTGTTGAGCAGCAGCCTTGGGCTTCTTCTCTTCCTCCATCTTGCCTTTGTTCCCTTTGTCTTTCTCCTTCTCTTTCTTCTTCTCCTTGTCTTTCTTCTCTTTCTTCTTCTTTGGCTTGCTAACCGGAGCCTGGGACAGGACGGCCAGCTGCTCGTGCACCGCCTTCAACTGGTGGAATATACTAATTATCAATATCTATACCTTGAAATCAATAGTTGGAAATGCCTTCAGCTGGTAAATTATTATACAAAAGGGTATCTAAAAATCACATATTAATATGTAGGATCAGTACTTATCAAATGCTTTTTGAGGTTATATCAAAATTAATCTTTTGATATAAAATTAAAATCCACAGAACTTTCATTAAAAATCTACATTGATTTTAAAAAAGAAGAAGAAAACCAGGATGTTCTTGACCTGTGATTGGTCGGCAGCACCAACCTGCTCCTGTAGCTCAGCCAGTCGCGTGGCTCGCTCCTCCTCTGAGTCAGACGATTCGTCGGAGGAGGAGTTGTTGCTGCTGTCAGAGGAGGCGGTGCTTTTACTGACCAATGGCGTTGTAGATGGGACTGAAGCCTCCAGGCCTTCATCTGGGATCTTAGCAAAACGCATCTCGAACACGTCCTGAGGAGAGAGACGGATTACTGACCACAGCAGCCAATGAGGTGAGGGATCTGAAGACTGCTGCGAGGTCCTGGAGGCTGTACGTACCTGCAGCTTGCGGGCCATGGCCACCACCTCATGGTCTGGAGGATTGTACTTGTAACAGTTGGAGAACATTAACCTGACGTCAGTCGCAAAACTCTGAGGGTCGTTGTACTCTCCTTTGTCCATCTTTTTCTGTTGAGGACAGATGGGAGAAAGATTATAGACCAAGAGTCCGTCTCTACACACATGTAACATGTGGATGAGTAAGACGAGTTGCACTGAGGATTCCTCTGTAACATGCTGATTATTTACACACAGTTCATTTTTGTCAGTGAATTTTAAAAAATTTTCCAGGACGTTTTACCCCATTTCCATTACTTCATTTAAATAGTTAGACCTAGAACTGAACAAGGTTCTTCATTCCACTGTCAGAGAACATATCTTGCTTCCACACTACGACGTCCTGGGCAGTTGCATGCCGAGGAACTCTGAGCCGACATCCTGTGTTTTCACCTGCCCCCTTTCCCAAATTCTGACGTGTGGGTCCCCGTGTTTGAGTTGGAGAGCTTTGTTCAGTGACGGTCGAAATGAAAACGGACAAAACCTCCTCAGACATCGTTATGTAACCTGCCTGTCTGGACTCCTCTTTGACTGGACTGTCATAATACCAGAAATGTAGTCGATGCAAATACGAGTGAATTTCTACGATTCTCGATACGTAATTCATTACCAGGGTAAAAAAAACAAAAAAAACACACAATAATAAAATTCAGCCTTTACTGTTTTTCTTTGCCACCTGAGTGTAAATGTTGTCTCTGCATGTCCTGAGGAGCTGCAGCTCTGGTTCTTTGAAAAGAACACGGGTACGATCACATTTTCGTGACATCCCTGCTCTATGATAACAAGCTAACTGAAACAGGACACAATTCAAAATGTGCGCTTGTGGCCACTGTTCCATTTATCAGGAAACACACAGCAGCTCTGAAAAGCTCAGCCGTGTCAGAATGTGTGAAGTTTAGGGCTGAAACGATTCCTCGAATAATTCGAGTAACTCGATTACAAAAAATGATCAAGGAATTTTCTCTGCCTCGAGGAATCGTTTAATTTTGCCAGCTCAACGCATGGTATTTCGCCCGGACTGCTTTTAATGCGGCACAACGCGCTGACGTCACGCACGTAAAAGAAGAAGAAAGAGGTGGCGGATATGTTCGGTTTTAACCATGGATGTAGAGGTAACGACGAAGAAGGCGACGAAAGCGAAGAGAAAGGCACAAAGAAAAGGCAGAAAATGTCAAAAGTGTGGGAGCATTTCAAGCTGGACACGTTGCGCTAATTAATGAGATTAACGTTACTGTACCTTGCTAACATAACGTTAGCCCTGCAGAGAACTAGGTTTCTATTAATTATGACTATGTTCAATTGAAACACGTGGGAAAAACACATAACCTTTTAAGTGATGTGTGTTATCAGGTGTAATGACATTTTTAGGTTAGAAATAAGAAAATTTCTTGGTAAGATCCTTAGTTTTTTGAGTGAAGGCAGTGAATTTGGTCAGCTGGTGTAAGTTCAGGGTTTTTAAACAATGTGCATCTAAAAATAAAGACATTGATTGTCTAAAAAAGGAAACCAATGGTTTATTATTAGGTGAAATGTCTTATTTTCTCATGTATATTTATAACTGCTCTTTAACTAAACAAAAATATGTTTTATCCGTTTACTTGATTAATCGATGGAATTTTCAGTAGAATACTCGATTACTAAAATATTCGATAGCTGCAGCCCTAGTGATGTTAGACATATTTTGGGATTTTAATAAGCACATTTTACACAACAGCCAAAACAAAGTTTATTTTAAACTTTTCAAAAACATTTTCAGGCCAGGAAAATGTTTTTTTTTCTACTTTCATATTTTTTCCAGGTTATTTCATGTCCAGGACAACCCTGTTTACAAGCTACAAGACATGAATGAAGTCTGTTTTATGCATTTTCAACAGCAAACGTCCTTTCTATCTGTGAGGAACTGAAATCAGGTTCCCTGAGCAGAAAACTAGTTTGTGATCACCAGCCGTCGTTCACACAGATCAGAATCATCAGTAAGAGATTTGAGTCACTGCATTTCTTATTCCTACAATGTGATGATGTCATGTGTGTTTTACCCGGACGGTGCTGAGGTCCATAGGGTGTTTGATGATGTCATGGTAGTCGTGCAGCTCCAGCGCCTCGGCGTCCACCGGCTTGTAGAACGGCCAGGCATAGGCAGCGTGTTTCTTTGAGAGCATCTCCTTCAGGATGGCGTCGCAGTGTTTCATCTGCTCGCCCAGCTTACCGCCCTTCCTGCCCCCGGCTCCTCCTCCACCGGTTCCCACATCACCCCCCGCCACCTCCTCACCCGTCTCTCTGCGGGTCTTGGCGGGGCGGGCAGCAGCCTCGCGGCGGGATGAGCCTAGTTTGGCCGGTTTGGTGTCCTGAGCGGACGGAGAGTCAGCACGGCCGGCGGAGATGGCCGACGTGGTGGGAGTGGTGGTGTCGGCTTTCCTCTTCACGCCTTTCTTCTGTTGGACAGACAGACGGACAGAGACAGAAACGTCAGTGTCTTCTGTAATATTTTTGCGTTATGTGATGCCATTTCACAAATCCGTTACCTTGACAACAGGCTGTGCAGACGGCATCATGGTTGCCGGGGGTTGTGGGGCGGAGACAGGGGGTGTGGTCTGAACAGGTGTGGGTGTGGTTGAGATGACAGGTGTCTGAGAGGGGGAGGGTGAGGGGTAGGTGGGGGGAGGGGAGGCTGAAGACTCCGCCTGCTGACTCACTGAGACACACAGAGAGAAGGTATGGTTAGTACTGGCATGTAGTAGTACTGCAGTAAACACAAATATCACTTCACATTTTAAAACTGATTTCAAACCAAAGATTTTCCAAAAATATATATATATATATATAATGTCATGGTGTAAAATATGAATAAGAACAGAATGCAATGATTTGCAAAAACTTTGACATGTATTCAGCAGAATAAGAAGATATTTACTGTTCAAACTGATAAACTTTATAGTTTGTTGTAAATATTCAGTCACTGTGTTCCAGGATCATGTTTCTCTCTGTGATCCATCAGTTTTTCTTCTAACACTCAGTCAGTGTTTGTTGAAGTTTTAAAGGTCAATTCTGTCTCATTCTTTCTTGATATTCGTCTTCAGCTGCTCAACAGTCCACAGTCTCTGTTGTCCTATTTTGTCCTTCATAATGCACCACACATTTTCAATGGGAGACACGTCTGGACTGCAGGTCCAGGTCAGTCTAGGACCTGAACTCTTTTACTATGAAGACACGCTGTTGGAACACGTCCACAACATGTCTCAGCATCGTCTCTGAAATAATCAGGGATGTCTCTGAAGAAGACGTCAGTGATGGCAGCATGTGTCTCTCTGAATCCGTCCATACCATCACAGCTGCTGTCTGTTGAAGTCAGTGCTGGGAACAATCTGGATGGTCCTTTTCCTCTTCAGCCCGGAGGACACGACGTCCATGATTAGTGCAAACAATCTGAAATGTGGACTCGTCAGACCACAGGACACTTTTCCACTTTGCGTCCGTCCATCTCAGATGAGCTCTGGTCCAGAGACGTCTGCAGTGTTTCTGGATGTTGTTGATATGTGTCTTTCTCTTTAAGTCTGAACTTACATTTGTAGATGCAGAGACAAACTGTGTTTACTGACAACGGTTTTCCAAAGTGTCCCTGAGTCCATGTAGTGTCCTTTATACAATGATGAGGGGTTTTAATGCAGTTTTTAATGCAGTGCTGCCTGAGGGGTCAAAGGTCACAGACAGTCAGTGTTGGTTTTCAGAGATTTCTCTGGATTCTCTGAATCTTTTAATGATATTATGGATTGTAGATGGTGAAATCTATAAATTCCCGCAGCTTTGTGTTGACAGACGTTGTTCTTCAACTGTTGGACTGTTTGCTTACTTCACTCCATCCATGCTGTGAACCACTGAGTCTTTCCAGGACGCCCCTTTAACACCCAATCATGATCCTGTCACCTGTTACCAGCTCACCTGTGGAAGGTTCCTAACAGACGTTTTTGGAGCCTTCAACAACTTTCACAGTCTTTTGTTGCTCCTGTCACAACTTTTTTTGGAATAGAATGTATATTTACAAAAACAATAAAGTGAAATCAGTGTGAACATTAAATATCTTGTCTTTGTTCTGTATTCAGCTGAATACAAGTTGAAGTGTTTTTGGAAATCACTGCGTTCTCAGCTTTTTGCAGTATATACCTGTTGTGGTGTGGTGCCTGTAGTATTAGTACCTGCAGTAGCAGCAGTAGTAGTATTAGTATCGCAGTAGTACCTGTAGTGGCAGCGGCAGGCTGTTTACTCTTGTTTTTGCCTTTGGGAGCTGGTGGCAGCAGAGCGACTTCTTCTTGAGGCATCTGAGCGACTTTCTGCAGGAAGATTTTCTCTAAAGCCTGAGCCATCAGGACGATGTCGTCTGTGGGCTGAAACACAAACTCAGGTTTAAAAAGTGTTTTCAAATAGCCACAGCTCTGCAGCGATATCTAGTGGCAGCCATGACACACTGCTTTCTTCTCCCACAAACCTCCACCTGTGCTGATCACACCTGAGGCTGCAGGTCAGGGTGAGCAGGACCAGTAAAACATGGCTGACTGCACCTTTAAGGTGAACTCTGTATTCGTACCTTGTTGTAGATGTAACAGTTGGTGAACATGGTGTTGAAGTCCTGCATGGCCTCACTGGCGCTCCAGTAATAATTGTTCTCCAGACGTTTCTTGATGGTTCCCATGTCCATCGGGTTCTTGATCACCTTGTGGTAGTCCTGGAGACATGGACGTGGTTAGCTTAGCTTAGCATAAAAACTGGAAACAGCTATCCCGATTCTGTCCAGCAGCTCTAAAGCTCTCTGATGAACATGTTCGGTCTCGATTATTTAACAGAAACTGAAACACTGTGGAACTATTTTCTCATGTGACAGTCAGAGCGGTGAGACGCGTACGGTAACTTACCGCCAGGCAGAGTTTGATGGCGTCGACAGGCTGGTAGAACGGCCAGGCGAACTGATGCTTCCACAGGGTCTTTACCACCACGTTCTGCATGTACTGCAGCTGGTTGGTTTTTCTGATGGACACAAACAAACACAAGACGAGGACGTCACAGAGCTGCAGGAGGACTGAACTCACCTCCTGCTTTTACCGCTGCGTTACACCTACTTTTAATCAATTTCATTATTTTATTCTACAGAGCACATCTTGTTTTGGTTGATACTGTGGCTCATTTGGGATGAGATGGAAGGCAGAGTGAGTAAAAGGTTCTGTTAGCTACTGGTTGAAAGATTTATTAACTTAGATTTATCAACTTAACTTGCAAAACTTCAGTGTTTTCAGTGCGAGCGTCATCTATATTTATGATTCTAAATATGCATTAATAGTAGCTGTGTTTCCATCTAATTGTAAAGCGACGTTGAAGCAAACTTTTAAACTGTAAAAAGGAAAAAACATGGATTAGGCTTGTTTCCATCAACTGCTTTGGAGCAAATAAACAAGGCTACACAAAACGTAGTTTTGTCAGAGGTTGGTGGTGTATGCTACATTATTAAACAGAGTAGAAGAAGTAGAGTTCACGAACCAGAAAATAAAACCAGCTGTTTGACAACCCACAATACACCTGAAACAAGGAGGAGAAACAAAACCAGCAGCCTTGGCCATCTACAAGAGAAAACTAGACGGAGGTCTTCAGGAACAGTTTTCAACTAAGTGAACTGAAAAGCCAAAAAACACCTCAAACAAATGTTTAAAAGTTTGTGAAATTGAGGGAGTGTTTCTTTTTTTCCACTGTTGGTGTTTCTGTCAACCTTTCTAACGGAATTCCTGACAAGATTTTTCATTTGTCTGTCTGATGCGTTTCTTCTTCTTCTGTTTTTTGTTTTTACAGCGTGCAGTTAGTCACACTTAAACACCTTAATGATATTAGATTTCCACACAGACAGAGAAGTTCAAAGTGTGTGTCCTCCTATAGTTCAGTTATAAATCAGCACACCGCGGAGCGTCTCTCCAGCTGTCCAGCATCACCTGCGCTTCACGCTCTGCACTCCTTTACTCTTGAATTTAGGATTCATTTGGACCAAACCAGAGCTGGTGATTGTTGGAACAGTGGAAATCAAGATGTTTTTGTTGAGTTTTATTTAGTTTCTGTAAACCTGAATGAAGCTGACGATGATGCAAAATGATTCTGGTGAGTTTGTTGAGATCAATAAATCAGCTGTTTCTGTTTAAACCAAACGTCTCTTCCTCTTTTAAAATAATCTCTGACTGTAGTGATCCTTTCCATAATGTTGTCAGACACTAACAACAACAATCTGAGCCTGTCAGAGACAGAAACAAGCGTCAGCTGACCTGCGCTCCGCGGTGCGCTCTGGTGAAGCGTCTGACGGTGCGTCAGCTGACCTGCGCTCCGCGGTGCGCTCTGGTGAAGTGTCTGACGGCGCGTCAGCTGTGCTCCGTTTCTATCCTTATTTATCATTTCTCATTGCAATGTTCTCCCTGTGAATTTTTGTAGTTTTGACTGAGGGGTCTCTGACTGATGCTTGAAATCTTTGCAGCCAGAAATGGAAGATTTCAAAATGTGAATAAAAATACATAGAAACTAGGGGTGTGTGTCTCACTGACTGAGACTGATTCGATACGTGTTCAACGATACAATATGTCTTATAAATTCCTAAATAGCGATTGATTCGGTTCGATACGACTCAGCTGTGTCACCATATGATATGATGCAATGCAAGACAATGCAGTGTGTGAATCTTTACATTTTGATTCAGTTAATGCTACATGTGTAGTGTTATTAGTTACAAAAAAAAATCCTGATAGTTTGACTAAATATAGTAACAGTAGAGACAGAGGAGAAACTACAGTGATGTTAACATCTTATTATGAGTCTCATGTGTAAATGAGATCCTGTAATCTGAATGAGAATCAGTGAACAAACTTTAAAACTTTAAAACTCACAGTCACATGACGTCTCTGTTCTCTGCTGTCTGACATCTTTTACATAAATGATCTGCAGCAGCGTTTCTCATCTTTCTTATAAAACACAAACTTATTCTACACTTGCACATTATGAAAGTTTGGTGGCGCGACGCGGTACAATGTCAGTTCTGTTTTCAGCGCCGTCCGTTTTGATGAAATGAAGAGGCGACACAGGAGAGCGCTTGTTTTGTGTGAGCGAGGCAGCAGGTGTCTAGTGAGAGCGGTGCAGGCAGAGACAGGAGGAGATAAAACGGAGGAAAATCACAACAGCAGCTCCTTGATGCCAAAAATAAAACATATGCACATCCTAATGAGACGTATCGATACGCTAATGCTGCATCGATTTGTTTCAGATTCAGGTTCAGCTTTTTACCGATGCAGGTCGTCTGAACCGATGCACTCGTATCTAACACATTAAAGTCTGATGCATCGTCTGATGAGTGAATCATTACACCTCTAACAGCTAAAGACGGCTAACAACTGTACAAAATAAATAAATGTAAAAGTTAATATAAATTAATAAAATGAACAGCCAACACAGGGACACAAAATGATCAATAACTATAAATTCTCTGTTCAACACATCAGTTTCATACTCTGTGTTGGAACTCTGTTCAATTGTTTCATCCTTATCAAACAAATTACATTTAAAAAACAAACAAACAAAAACATGACAGTCAGTGTTATAAGCAGAATTTCAAGAGTTTGACTTCCATATTGTGACTTTTTACCAGTTGAAACCAGATTGACAGGGAGGAAGTTGATTTAAACATTGAAATGTGGGTGTGTCATAAGACAACGTACCACACTGTTGCTAGGTAACTAATGAATTCGAGCTGCTAAAAGTTTAAGACTGAGTCTAAACATGATGGATGATCCAAACAGGGAAGTGGAGGTGTAAGCTTCAGGTGTGTTTTCTACCTGCCAGGTTTTGTGGGGTTGGTGACCTCAGGTGGGGGCGGGTTGGTGAGGGCCGGGGGGCTGGGGGGCGCAGCCTCGGGGGCGTCCGACATGGTGGACGACTGTGACGCAGCGATGCACCGTGGGACGGCAGGGTCTGACCTGAAGGTGAAAAAACAACTCCCCCTGTGGTCTGAGGGTGTGTGTGTGTGTGTGTGTGTGTGTGTGTGTGTGTGTGTGTGTGTGTGTGTCTGTGTGAGAGCACACAGGTGTGTGTTAGTGTGGGTGTGTTCAGTTCAGGTGCAGTTGGTGTCGATTCTTCGGCTCAACGTTTCCCCCGACGAGACAAACTCCCATCGCACGACCTGAGAGAGGAGGAGACACATCGTTAGCATCATTAGCTCTGCTGCTGCTAACCATCAGAAAAAAAGAAAAGAAAATGATTGACAGAATGATCGATAAGGACAATAATCATCACAAAAGGCCTTGAATAAAAGGTGCCAACATGTGGAACATCCTTTGGACCCATTTTTCAACCTGCATGTTCATCCTCTGATGACAAAACATGCGTCTGACAGACCCTCACGCTCTTACAGATGCACAAAGTACAGGGCTCAGCAGTAAGGACTTCTCGTTTGGCGATGTTCTGATGTTTTAAATTTTTCACCAAACCGAAAAGGTAAAGGGGCGGGGCTCAGGTGAAGTTAGGATGGCTTGAACGAGGGCTGCACAATTAATCGCAAAATAATCAAAATCACAATATGGCCAACCGCAATATACAAAGTCAAAAGAAATCACATCTGCAATTCTTTTGACAAAAGGAGAAATACGTGACAAAACAGCATTAAAATCATGTCTTTATGCTGGAAAAAACACATTAAAGGTCTGATTTTTCGGTGATCTGTACCAAATAGTGTTCAACTGCAATGACTTGTTGATTAATCAATTAGTTGTCGACTATGAAATTACTTGTCAACTATTTTGATAATCAATTAATCAGTTTGGATGTTTTTTTTTATTTTTTTAAAGAAAATTGTCCAACTTCACCCCTAAAAATAATCCTCTTCTGCAGCTCTAGCTCACAAACACAAACTCTGACTTCAATCTGACAAACATCCGTCGCAGTGACGGAGAACCTGAATCCTGGTAAATCGTCCTGAACGCTCTGTCATCAACACAAAATTATTTTATATCATTTCTACATCCAGGTGAAGTTTCTCGACTTCCCAGGTATTCGATCTGCTAGCGGATGTCAAACAGAGTTTTCAGCCACCATGTTAATATTTTTGTGTTGACCGAAGATGAAATCCACCGACAGGCCGACCTGATATCACCTGATGATGAGGTGGAAAATGATTTGGCCATAAGTGATTAAAAATAAAAACAATGACAGACAGATAATCAATTATCTCCCCCTGTGGAGTTTACAGCCCCTACAGGAAGTTGTGATTGCAACAATTGATCACTGTGAATTCTGCACGACCACGCAACTTTGTCCAGTCAACACAACTTTTTGACCAATCATAATCACAGCTTCCCACAGTTCCACCAATCACAGCAGCTCCCCGTGCAAACGTCATACATGTATGTTTCAATGAACAAACTCAATATTTTATTTTTTTTTGTATTTTAATTTTATCACAGGTACTGAAAAGAACATATTGTATTTGACATTTATCAATGTTCTGAACACTTATATGAAACAGAATTTTTTTATTCTATAATTTTGTGCTTGTTTGAGTTCAAGCTCCAAAAAGATTTTGATTATTTGTGTAAAACTCTTCTGGTGTTTTTCTTCAGCAGATTTTGTTAGAATTTTCATAATCTCAAGCCTTTTAGGTGAGGTTACTCGAAAGACTCATAACAAAATGTGGTTTTATTCTCACCAAAACAACTGTTGGTTTGTTTTGGGGTGTTATTTATTTATTTTTTTTCATACGCAAAAAAAAAAAAAAAATGCGGCTGGTTGGAACAAACATGTTCAAACACTCTGGTTGGTTTGACCGATTTCTCTGATTCAGACAAACATCACAGACTGAAGGTCACCTGTCCATCACATCCTAACTTTAAATATTCAGTCATCAACATCGTCCAATCACAGTTGGACACTGTCAGTCACATGAGCCACAGACGCAGACTGATGAGGACTGACCTGAGCTATAACTCATTTTAACATCACGTATTTCATGCTTTGCGTCTGGTATTACAAGATTTGTGATAATGAAAGATAAAATCTGATGGTTGACAAGTTGAGACATTTGTCCCAAAGTTCATGTCCATTCACTGTGAGCCGAAATGATTATTTGATTAGTGGGAATAAAATCAATCAGCAAATAATGATGACAATCAATGGTTTTGGTCGTCTGCAGGTTTTCTGTGTTTTATATCACAGTGGACTGAATCTTTCTGGGATCTGGTCACATTTTCACTGTTTTCTCTTTAAGCACCAACTATTTTGATAAGTGATTAGTCAGTTTGAGTCATTTAAGAGGAAAAGTCAAAATTCTCTGATTTCAGCTTCTTAAATGTGAATATTTTCTGGTTTCTTTCCTCGTCTCTGACAGTAAACTGAATATCTTTGAGTTCTGGACAAAACGAGACATTGATTAATTGACATATTAACCAATTATGACAATGACAGGAGTTTGTGACAGGATGAACTTTTCACCATTTTCTGATATTTTATGGACCAAACAACTGATCCATTACTCCTCAAAATGATTGACAGATTAATTGATCATGAAAATAATCATTCGTTGCAGCCCTACAAAGATGTTTTCTTCAGTCTGTAGGACCTGGTGTGTAGGCCTGCACACTTCTGC
The DNA here is from genome assembly GCF_056507025.1 of Lutjanus erythropterus. Lineage (NCBI taxonomy): Eukaryota > Metazoa > Chordata > Actinopteri > Lutjaniformes > Lutjanidae > Lutjanus > Lutjanus erythropterus. The sequence goes on from NC_139326.1 coordinate 959,350, forward strand.
AGAACCACAATAATTTTACAAACAGAAATTGTGTTTTTTATCAAATATTTCACTTCCTGTGATGTGAAAATTCCAGTACAACATGTTGCGATTTCAATAAATTTGCGATTAACTGTTCAGCCCTAAAGAGAACAGAGTCGTTTGGTACAGAACCCAATCAAAAATCAACTTCTTTTTTCCAGAATAAACGTAATGCAAATATTGTGACTCATACTGCAATATCTGTCAAAATAGTATGATTAATACTAATAACATTTTTAGCATATTATTAAGTCCTGACTACAGACTTGGTCTTCTTTATGGACATTATTTCACACTCATAGTCCAGAAATTAACAAAAATCAGGCCCACTGTGATCATTTCATATTTCTCTGTTCATAACCAACAGGAAATATTTTCTTCCTAAAAGCCTAAAAAAGTCTGGATCACCAAAAGCTGTCTCTCAGCTTGATACCTGTCCTCCTCTCTGAGCCCTGCAGCAATTAAACACCGACAAGAACCCCGGAGGATCCGCTCAGATCCTGTTCACTGACAGATCACTGATCCCACCTGTCCACCAGACACCAAACACACCTGAGATCCCCGGTCTACAGTCAGGATCACAGTCCGGTCCTGCAGGATCAACAGATGTTGAGTCCTGCATGCTGCTGCGGTTCAGCGGCTAGCAGCTAATAGCTAATAGCTAACACACACACACACACACACACACACACACACACACACATAGACGGGTATCAAACTGCACAGATCCGTCAAACAGCAGCTCCATCCGCAGTCACACACACCGGGCAGGTGTTTACCTGCTCGGTGACCGCGGACAGCCCGGGCTAACTCACCTGGCTGCTCAGGTGTGACTGTTTTCACTCCAACTAACATCATTGATCTGCTTTAAAAAAGATGGCGGGCAAGACGAGCACAACACCAGCTAGCTGCTAGCTAACAGAGCCAGGCTACTCACCGAAGCCGTTAAATGTCATGAATACGGTTAATGGCGGCTGTGCAGGTGTGTAAGCGCGTGCTCAGGTGAATATCGCGACGTTAGTTCGCTAATGAGCCGAACATCTGTCAGATTAATGGATCAGATCTTTGCAGATGTTACCGCTCGCTGTTCGGCTGCTAATGCGCCGTTAGCCTGTTAGCCTGTTAGCTGAGCTTTGTCTGAAGGCGCCGAGCGGCCGCCAGGCTCCGACACACCGACACACGGAGCTCCTCTCCGGGGAGTCTCTGCCGTGTTAGCCCGCTCCCCCACCCGCCCTGCCCCGTCACGGTGTTTACTTTGTGTCCGCTCCTCCGGTTCGTCCCGCCGCCTCTCCGCTCCGCGCTGCTCGCAGATCAATTTGATTTTAGCCAAGTAGCATAATAGATGAGTTATCAGCTGTCTGCCGTGTGCGCAAGCGCAGTAGCGAGCACCATCATGGATGTTGTTGTGATCGGATTGGCTCGCCGGGTGGCTGAGCCGCTCTGATTGGCTGCGAGGTGTTTGCGGTGCTCTGATTTGTTGCTGGTGGTTGTGAGCGCCGTGATTGGCTGGTGAGTTAGTTGAAGTGCAGTGGTTGGTTGAGGCGATGACCGAGCTGCTGTGATTGGCCGGTGAGGTTAACGTGGTCCAGAATGGCGTCGTTACTCGAACTACGTTTCCCAGCATGCAGAGCGGCAGCAGCGAGCCTGAGGCCCGTTCTGCTTTGCAGGTGAGCTTGATGATGAATTTACTGATTTAAATCAATAACTGATCGTTACGTACTGATATTGATACATCAGATCCATTATATGAACCAACAGACATTAACACATGAACAGATGTGAATCATTTTGAAGAATACTGATATTAATAAAGGTGTAGGAGGGTGATGTGAAACTGCACGAATCCTGAAAACCACTAAAAGGAGTAAACGCACAAAATAAAGTAATGTCCCACTGATTTATATAACAGCTAAGATAAAACTTAGAATTAAAATTTGTGATAATTATTTTATTTTATTTGAGTACATCAAATAAAGATCAGCGACTAGCAGTTAGCATGTTTTGTTGTTTTTTAGCTTGCAAATGTGCAAACAGTATATCACCCATTCTTGAGAATTTTGACAGATCATGCCCAAGGCAAAATAAATAAATAAATAAAATAATAATAATAATAATAATAATAATAATAATAATAATAAAATTTTAAGGACGTATATATGAAATATATGTGGTTTATGAAATGTTTTGGTTTGCTTTAATGTTTTTACTTTAATTTAACTTGATCTGTGACAGAAAACATTCTCGTCCCAGACATGATTTCACAACTTAAATAAAAAAGGGTTAAAATCCTTAAAAATATCAAACTAATAATACCTACCGATAACATGGCTGTAATGAAAATGTTGGCCCTTTAAAATTGTGTCCCAATTTTCCGTTCAACCCAAACACGATTTATTCAGGTATAAAAAGGGTCAGCTACACCCTAAGGACCCCTGTCTCACTTCCTGGTCTAAAAAAGGCGGGAATACTGCTCATTCAATAATATATAATAACCATAACATGTCGACTCTGTAGCCCTTCTAAATCAAAGCTCAATAGGAAATGATTTGATGAACATTAAGAGACTCTGAGACACTTGAAAAAATAAAATGGCTGCTCACTACGACGACACTGAAATGAAAACATGGAACATTTTGTTGACTGTACAGTTAAACACAAGGAGGTTGGCCTGTTACAAGGTTTAATAGCCACGACTTTAAGCTTTTAATATATATTTTCAAATCAAAATCCCTTCAAAATACAGTTAGTCCCAATTCAAAACAAGATAAATAATAAATTCACGTACACTTAAATAAATATGTGCTACTGTACATATTAGCAGATATCGATATTGACTCATAATGTATGTAGGTGCAGAAGAATATAAAATGTCAATCATTTTCTTTTATTTTCTTGGACATTGTCTGCCTTTTCTATACTTTTTGTCCTGATATGAGTCTGTAGTGAAGACGAGTCTCCTCATATGTGGTCATGACAGTTTAAAGTTCTGTTAGTGCCCCCTACAGGCTGCAGAGTTCATTACAAACACCATCTGATGGTTTATACTGTAAGAGTCTGAACTAAATATGTGACGTTTGTCCTGAGGGGGGCGCTGGAGGACAGATCAGGTGGTCCAGACAAGGGATGATAACAATTAACTGATGATCGTTAATCGGTCGTTAAGGATTTGATCGATCATGTAAAATTTAGTCGATCTGCGATCAAATAAACGTGAAACATGAAGCTCTTTATGTGTTTCACAGGTAACACTGTTAGAAATAAGGGTTCCAACAGGGTTCCTCCTGAAGGGCTGTGGTTCTATCCAGAACTATTTGCTTCTGAAGAACCCTTTTTGGAAGAAAGAAATTGTCAAGGGTTCTTTGTATGACTGAGGGTTCCATTAAGAACCCTTTCATCCAAAGAACAAATCGTAATATAAAAAGGTTCTCAGTAGAACCCCCTGGTTGGATTCTTGTTTGTATCCTTAGAAGGGTAGAAAGGTTTGGATAGAACCTCCAGAGAGGGTTCCAGGTGGAATCATTGCACAATGAAAGGGTTCTCTGTAGAACCTCTCACATTTGGTTTTAGCTGAAACCTTTCACAGATGGTTCTAGGTATAACCTTTTTGTTGGGTTCTAGGTAGAACTCTTTGAAAGGGTTACCAGTGAACTTTTATAAAAAGTTCTAACAGGAACCAAAAATGGTTCTCCTTTGGGGACAAGCTGAAGAACCCTATATGCTTCTAGTTATCACCTTTACTTCTAAGGTTGTATGTAACTCTGTGGAACATGTTGCTGTGGAAATAAAACTTGGATTGAGGGGTGCAACAAATGTTAAAATGTAACATTTTAAAGATTTTGTCAGTCTGATTAATCGATTAATTGATCGGTAATTTTTATCAATGATCATTTAAGGTCCAAGTCCACAGATGAACTTTTGAAAGTCTCAGATCAGAGGAACCAGAAACACAAACTGTCTGATTATCAAGAAGCTTTATTGTCATTATCAGAGTGAATATTATCATCATCATCATCATCATCAGTCCTGTTGCTATGGGCCTGTGTGCTGGACTGCAGGAGGCTGTTAACATGCAGCAGAGCCGAGCAGACAGACAGACAGACAGACGGACAGACAGGAGGACAGACAGGTAGAGGAGGAGACAGACAGACAGAGGTAGGTCAGACAGAAAGGTAGACAGACTGGGGCAGAGAGGTAGACAAGTGGACAGGTAGTGAGGTAGGGGAACAGAGACAAGTAGGTCAGACAGACAGGTAGGGACAGACAAACAGGTAGACAGGTAGGGGACAGATAGACAGGTGGGGGACAGGTAGCTATTGTGTTATTTACATACAGGTAGGCAGATGCGATAGAAAGCTTATTGGCTGTCTTCCAGAGGCTCCGCCCCCCTCTCATCTGTTTCGGCCAATCCCCTGTGCGGAGGGGCAGGCTCTGCAGGCTGGGGGGAGGGGTGTGAGGAGGAGGAGGAGGAGGAAGAAGATGCGGAGGACAGAGAGAGGGGGAGGTCTGGTGGTTGTTCAGTCTGTAGTCGTCCTCCGCCGTCTGCTTCGCCGCCCATCCGCGCCTCCTCCGCCTGAGCTCCTCCTCCGGCTCCTCCGGCTCCTCCTCCCCCGCCACGACCCCCAGCGAACTGCAGGTGGGGCAGAAGGGCAGCTGGGGCCTCCTTCTCCCGCTCCCTCTCCCCCACCACCTCTCGCTCGCCACGGCGCTCGCCGTACAGCGGAGCCTCCAGGCCGAGGTAGGAGGCGCTGAGCTGTCGCAGGTCCAGCTCGAAGGGGCTGCCGCTGGGTTGCACCGCTGAATCTCCACCCTGACCTCCTCCTCCTCCTGCGGCTCCTCCTCCCCTCTTTGGTTTGCGGGGTTGGGAGGAGGCGGGGAGGCTGTCGGGGAGGAGGGACTGGATCTTGGGGAGCCAACGTTTGCGGACGCGGCGGGCGTTGGTGCACATGTCAGCGGCAATGACATTCATCTCACTCTCCTTAAAGTTAGGAGCAAAGTTCTGACAGTAGACTGAGGAGGAGGAGGAGGAGGAAGAAAAGAGAAGGATGAGGATGAGAGTGTAAAAGAGGAGGAGGATGAAGAGGAAGAGAAGTAAAAATGTCTCAATATTTACAAGATACAGTCAAAAGACATAAATCCATGAGTCACACTGTGTGTGTGTGTGTGTGTGTGTGTGTGTGTCTTACGTTTGACGGTGTTTAACACTCGGTTGTCCAGGGGCTTTCGGCTTGGATCATTGGTGGAGGAGCGGATCCCTGTCCCACAGCTATTGGCCAGCGTGTTTCTATGGAAACCATAACAACCCAATCAGCACATATACGCAGCTTTAGATTAGCTCCCCCCTCCTCCCTCCCTCCCTCCCTCCGTCGGAGACAATGTGACAGGCCTGTTATGTAAAGCAGCAGCTGGATCGTGAAGCTGCTCGCTGACTGTCAGAAGGTTCTGGAATATTTAACACAGCCTGATGTCACATGCTGTCTGATGATGTCACATGCTGTCTGATGATGTCACATGGTATCCGATGATGTCAGAGTGTCTGGGTGCGATACACGGCCAATGATGTTGCCTCTTTTTGGTTCATTTTGTTTACACAAACCTGCAGCTTTGAAGCATCTATTGAAGTTAAACTGCTCATCCAATCAGATTACTGCTCACTGATGTGTCACAAATCTATCATAACTGTAGGCGAGGTAAAGGTCTCTCAGACCTGGATAATCACCAAGGCCACGCCCCCTTTTGTAGGAAAGAATCTCATAACGACAGAAACAGAGGCGGGTTTATTCATCTTGAGGCCTCCATACCTCTTGTTCTCCTTTGTTTTCAATCCTTAAATAAATAATAAGTCATAAGAATAAACTTTTATTCCCGTTGGAGTTCTGAAGATGAATTCTTCAGTCTGAGGGAAGAAGCTGCTTTAAAGTCTTTTGGTACAGCGGCAAATACTTCTGTATCTCTTGTCAGACAGCAGAAGGTTGAACAGGCTGGGGTGGGCGTGGTCTGTTATGTATACAAGTTAAGTAACCAGGTCCCTCCAGGAAGTTGCAATGTTGCAGTTCATGTTGCAACAATTCAAGCAAATTGAACAGATCCCTACGAATTCTGCACAACTTTGCAATTTTGTCCAAACTCTGCTACTTTTCCCCACGTTTTTTTTTTTTTTTTGGAGCCAGACTTTTACTTTTCTCCAGCGCTGACCGCTGTGGTGAGACGTCTGGCTGTGTTAGAGGTGTTTGTAGGTCTTTGAATAAAGGCTAAAGTTTACACCCGTCTTCAGTTCTTTATACTAAACTAAGCTGACCAGGTCTAGAATTTCTCTCAGAGATGAAAACAGAGTTTAAAAGTGTTCAGCAGAGTTTAACAGCTCACCTGTCGAAGAACGTCGCCAGCAGTCTCCTGAGCAGGACCTTGTGTTTGACTCCAGCACACAGGTGACAGTTCATCAGCTGACCTCGAGTCATGAACACACCTGAGCCTGAACACACACACACACACACACACACACACACACACTAACTACAATCTAACTGTAGTTTACATAACTCATCTCTTCAGTCTGGCTGCTCTCTCAGCTCTCCCAGACAGTTTTGTGTTTAATGACCTTCCTAACAACCCTGTTGCCATGACAATACATTAGCAAGTTAAAGAACAGGAAAGCGGTGTCTAGAATCACTGCTTATTAAATCTACCCTATGCACTTAATTCACTTTTCACCTTTTATATTTGAGTGTTAAATTTAAACCAGGTCCAACAGCTGGACAGGTGTTCTGTTGTCCTACCTGCCACCAGCTCCACTTTCTCTCCTGGGTCTCCCTCAGTGTAGAGCGACGGGTGGCAGCGGTACCCGATTTGACTGATCAGACTGGCAGGGAGGGCCATGTTGTCTCGACCAACCAACACGCAGGGCCGACGCTCATTAGCCAGTGGGAGGGAGAGCATCTCCATCTTCTCTTGGACTATGAGGACAATGAGGAACAGAGAGAAAGAATGTTTAGCATAACCAGGAGGTCTCAAGATGCAGTTCCTTTAATGTCCACCAGATGCTGCTAAAAAAAAAACACACACAATGAGGTGAGACTTGTTTTAAGGGAACACTCTTTGGCTAAATCCATTTGTTCAGACTTCCTACACCCACAGACAGCTCTTGACACTCACAGACTTTCCACAAGTGCTAAGGTCTGTCCAAATCCATCCCCTGGACTTTCTCTGTGCATATTTCAACCAACAAATAAAATGGGGTGAGAGCATCAATGGAAATGAGTAAAGCTTTTAGTCACGTATCACAGTGGATTTTATTCAGTTTCGGCCCCAGTGCCCTGGGAGATTATCCAGGAAGTCATGATGATGAGCAGTTCAGAGCCTTCAGAACACTTCAGAGCCTGATACCCGATTAACTTATGAGATGTCTATTGTCCCCAGGTCTCCCAGCCATCTGCCCAGCATCTGCAAACATGCTGGACAACATCCTAGAGCACTGTGGAAGTTGGCCAACTCCAAGAGGTAGAGCCAACATCTATAAAATCCAAGTCAGGAGTATGATGGAGTATGCCTGGATTATGCCTCATGTACCCAAATTTAGGCAGCAAGGTACCACCCAGAAAATGACACTAAAGATTATGGTGTTTGAGAGCTATGCCTTAAAGGATTATGCCATCACTAAGTTGAGAAGACTCAAGTCACCTTTTCGGGATGCATACTCACAACGGTCCAGCAGACCTGAAAGCACTACTACCCTCAGCTCCTGTCCCAGGTCAAACCACTTGGAGGTTACCACCAAGACATGCCTTGTCACTCTCCAAGGGTCACACCAAATGCCTTGGACATGAGCCACAACATGAAAAGCTCCTGCCTAATATTGTCATATTGTGTACATAATGTGTAGACCCCCTTTGTGGACAGAGAGACTGCTGAAGGTGTCCTGTGGTATCTGGCACCAAGATGTTAGCAGCAGATCTGTTAAGTGAGGTGGGACCTCCATGGATCTGACTTGTTCCAGTAAATCCCACAGATGAGCAATTGGGCTGAGATCTAGTGAATTTGGAGGCCAAATCAACATCTTGTCATCAACACAAGGCAACCTTCTTCCATTGCTCCATGGTCCAGTGACCATTCTGCAGCTATGTAGCCCCATAGCCAGGAAGCTGTGATGCTCTGTGCTGTGCTCTGCCTTCACTGTTTCAGCAGTTTGTGCTACAGGAGCTGTTCTCTGGACTCTTTAGGCACACATGATCCTGTCGCCGGTGGACTGGTTGTCCTTCCTCGGACCACTTTTGATAGGTACCATCTACTGCATACCCAGAGCACCCCATAAGACCTCCTGTTTCTGCTCTGACCCAGTTGCCATTACAATCTGTTGCTCAGATCTCCACACTGCCCATTTTTCCTGCTTCAACACACCAACCTGAAGGACTGACTGTTCACTTGCTGCCTAATATGCCCCACCCACTGACAGGTGCCATTATAACAAGACGATCAGTGTCATTCACTTTACCTGTCTGTGGGTTTAATGTTGTGGCTGATCACTGTTTATTCCCGAGTAGCTGCAGATCAATGAAAGGCTTTGAACAGTATTCGTGAAGCTTGTATCTGCAACAAGCAACAGAAAGAAACCCTTCTCTGAGCCTACAGATCTGTCCTGAATCAATCTGATTATACCACTACTGAGATTAGTTTGGTGCTCTTCCACAGTTTTGCAGTTAACAAGCACAGATTGGATTGTATCATGATGGAACTTACTGTAGGGGTTTCCAGGATGTCCATAGATGTGCTGGTAGAGTCCAGGGTGGACTGTGTTCCCGTAATAATCCTCCTCCAGCTCCTCCTCGGTGGGCGGTTGAGAGGGAGGGGAGTCTGTGGGAAGACTGGAGCCTCCTGGACTGGAACGCCCCCCGCCTGCCAGCAAGTAGGACTGCAGCCCCGGAACCAAACCTCCACCTGCACCCAAGTAGCACAGAGCACTGTTCCTGGATGACTGGAGGTCCCCAGCAATGTCCACTCTGAAGACAGAACAACAAAAACGAGTTAGACAAGGAGGAGACAGATGACCTGCAGTTTTTTGTTTGCGTAGCAAAAATAATTCATTCTAGTACAAGAAAATTTTCTGTTAAAGCATTTTTGTAGCTGTTAATTAACGGCTTTAACTAATAACATTTGTGTTGAAGGTGTAAGTTAGAGGTCTTCACATGCTCTCTCACTTCCTAGTTGCAGGAGACCAGAAGCAGGACCAGTGTCAGGCCATGTCAAAATTATATTCGGTCTAAATGCTGCAGTATAATTGAAGGTAGCCTGTTGATGAAGTGTTGCATGTGGACCCTTGTGGACGTGGGCAGATGAAACAATTTATGTCATGCAAAATCATTAAGTAGATGCAAGTGTTGCTTCCTGTTCTGTATCCTCAAGTCTCTTTCAAATCAGGTTGCCCTTTTAATCCATGCACTTCGGATTTGGGTAGTTTGATGAGTTGGGTTTTTTAAACTCAGGTACCCCTCTTACTAAGGATGAGAATGAGCAAAGTTTTTTATGATATATTATAATATATATTTTATTTGTATCTCTGGCTGAGATGGGAACAAGAACTTGGTTCAGACTGCAGGCAAACCACATTTTTTTCCTGTTTGCAAGTGATCAGATCAGATGTGGCTCCAGACATCGTCAACCTCTCTGCATGGACTGCTGTAGTAACAAAGTCATCAGTAACTATGTACGCTGGTGATGCGGCTTTCCAAAGCAGAACCATAAGAAATTGAGATCCATCAGCTTGTCCTTCAAACAATTCCACTGTAAAGTCATGGTGCAGAACTTCTCCATCACAACAGACAAAGTCAGCGATGGAGGATACTGGTAAACATTGCCACCCTAACGCTTTTCCAACAATCTAGATTTGCTGTTGTCATTGTCTGTTGCATTGCAAAGTGATGCAAAAAACACTAAAGTCGAGTCACTTTGCAAAAATTGCATTTTGTGTGTGTGTGTGTGTGTTTTTTTTTTCTTGTCCAGGCTTTCTCAGATCAATCTGGATGTAAACTGGACATGCCAAAAACAGATTGAAGCTTGCAAACGTGGATGTAAACAATGCAGAAAATGCACTGAACACACACAATGTACTTTGGTGATGAATGATGCTAGAGGAGTACCTACAGAATCATAGTTTGAAGCGTAAGAGCACTGACCATGCCACCATATTTGATGCATGGTCAGCATCCTAAACCTGTCCGTCAGTGGTTGCCAACCTTGGGGTCAGGACCGTCACAAGGGGTTGGAAGTTAAATTGGAGGGATGGCAAAATTATTAATAAGACAGGAAAGCCGAAAATTTTAACTCTGCTACTGCCTGTGCAATTCTCCTTCTATTATTGCTGTGATTTACTGAATGATTTTAGGTTATTTGGGCCATTCATTATTTTCAAACTAAACAAGGAAAAACATTAGTCTTTTATTAAACTGTGATGAAGAGGCCTACAGATAATTCCAAGGCAAAAAGGTTGTGAACGATTGTTCTAAGTTACCAGGCTGCCCCAGTATGATCACACAGGTCTAAAGTGAAGTCCTGACTGTTGTTACCTGGCCTCTTCTCCTCCTCCTCCTCCTCCTCCTCCTCCTGCCGCTGCTCCTCCTCCGTTCTCTTCAGTAGGAGGAGTGTCAGCTCTCTCTTGTTTGATTCTGCTGACGGCCAACAGCAGCTCCTCCGGGCTCAGGGACGGCTGGTCTGGACTGGCCTCCTGCAGCTGGGGGGTGCTGTGCTGCTGCTGCTGAACCATTGGAGCATCAAAGCCCCCAAGTTCATCTGCTGAGGTTGTCTGTAAAGATCAATGCATTTAAATAAAATTAAAACAAGGTGCTGCTGTACTGAGGAGTCCTGAAATGTATCTTCAAAATTCACGTTACTATTTTGTTGATGATATCAACTGTCATCATGAACTGGCCTTGAGAAATAAACACTAAGGGATTTGCTCTGTTTTTGACAGAGAAAGGTAAATACACCAGCTGTGACATCAGTGGTTGGGGTGTGGCCAGAGGAACAGCCTCAGATTTAAAGTCTGTTGAGATGCAGTTCCTCTTATGTCCACAAGATGCTGCTGTAGTTCAGCTCTCAGTAGATCATTGAGGGAGCTTTTCAGAAGATATTTAATTCAACAACACATTTCTGAACCTAAACCTCTTTTAGTTTTCTCCATAAGGTTTGTGTGTTTCATGTCAGCTTCAGCAAACTGTCTGAACATTTCTATATGGAACTTTAACAAAACCTGTCGCTGCTAAATGAATTGCAGTCAGCATCCTGTCACTCACACTCTGTAAGCGCGAGTGAGCATCATCCTGGGCATCAGCCAAAAGAGTGACGTGACATACAAAAGAGTGAACACTGAGCTGAATACTGGATGCTGGAAAAAAAAATTACAATCATATTCAGAATAACATTACTGTCTGTAATGTTCCTTCATTTTATTTGGATTATTGGTTCCATGATGCTAACTAGCTGTTACAAAGCAACCATCACAAGATCCACAGCGTACATCCCGCTAATCCCATTTTAGCTTAGGTGAGTGACGCGTGCCCCTGTCTTGCATCATTGCTTTGTACCGTTGCATCATTTATTGTTGCTAAAATCAATCATCAGTCAAGTTAGTATCATGTTAGTATCATGGATCACGTTAGCTGGTGAAGTAATTTGGTAAGCTAACATACACACTCAGATCATCTTTTGCTAGTGATAACATTAGCAAATAAGCAAGCTAAAGTTAACCAGCTAGCAGTAACTTAGTTACGCTGCATGGATCTGGTGTTGCTTGCTTCATAATGTAAGCTGATAAAGTAGTTTGGAAACAGCAAGTCAGATCAGCCTCAGTAGTCTGGACCAATTAGCTGACATTAGCCACTCAAGACTGTATTTTGTTAAGTTGGCTAGCAAGCAATTCATCCACGTTAACAAGCAAGCTAATGTTAGTTATCATCAACCAGCTAAAAGCATAACATCACAATATATTTGACATGCTTTTCAGAATTGTTAGCTTTGAGTTCAGACTTTGTGTTGTGATGACATACGTGGACCCCATCTCTAAGCTTATGTTAGCTAGTGTTGCACACTGTTGGTTCTGTAGGGCGCTGAAGACTGAAGATGTCACATTCTTTGGATTTTCAAAATAGACAGTCCAGAGTCCTTCTCACAGAAATCAGTCTACAGGCTGTTATAGACGACAGAGACAGTTGGGAACGTCTTATTTTTTACGTTGGGTTACTGTTCATGCATTGACAACACAAAGAGATTTATACATGAAACTGCCTTTTATCTGATCTACTTGGATTAACTTCATTGCTCTGTGGGCGTGGCCCAACCCACCTGTGAGTCGCAGCAGAGAGGTGAGGAGGAGGAGGATGCCTTCATCATCATGAGCTCCATGCCTCGCTCCACAATGTTCTGGATCTGGAGGTACCCTGCGGTGTACATGAGCACCAGCTGTTCGCTGGCGGCCATACTGAGGCGTCCCGTGTAGCAGAACGACAGAATCTGCTGGAAACATGTTGGCGTCACCGAGGATGGCAGCTCGAACACCGCCTGAGAGGAGGATGAGGACGAGGAAGAGGATGAGGAGGAGTCAGCCGCAGAGCTGAAGAGGTCTCTGAAGTAGAGTGAGGAGGCGGCGAGGACGGCCCGGTGCGCCTTGAAGGCCTGACCCTGTACCAGGATGGAGACGTCGCAGTAGTGACCCAGCAGCCGCTGCTCGTTCAGGCTGCCCAGCACACTGCTCCCGAAGTCGGGGATCTCCACCTGCAGCAGCCCGTCTGACATGGCGGATGCCGTCGGTCCAGAGGACGGGACAGGAAGTGACTGAGGGTTTAGACCAGCTGGCGGCTCGGAGGAGACGGTCCTGAGCGGCCAGAGTTCAAAGGGTTTAAGTGTCAGGGATCCTGCAGATATCACCTCCAAAATGCTTCAGATCCATGTTGGTATGGAGGAAACAGGAGGTCAGAGGTCAGGCCAGGGGAGGCGGGGGGGTCAGGGAGGGAGGTAGAGTTCAGGTTGGAGGTGTTGAGTCAGAGCAAGACAGACAGAAGGACGTAACTGTAGATCATCAGGATGGAGATCAGCTCAGTACAGGGACACAGCTACAACATGAGGAGGGCAGTAGGGGAGAAGGAGAGGAGGAGGGAGGGAGGAGAGGAGGAGAGGTTTAAAGGATGACGGTTTCACACCTTCTCATCTACCTGCAGAACAAACTGAGGAAACACCTTCACTTCTCAGTTTCTGTGTCTCCTTGTTGTTTCCTTTCTATTAAAGATTATAAATAACTGCAAAAATATAAAAGTAATCAAATAAAGTCAAATAGTTCCAAACTGTTTCCACATAGAAAACAATGTCCAAGTCACCATGAACATGTTGGAACCAGTGACAATAAATAAAGATGGCCGCTGCATCTCCCCTTCCTCCCACTGTACAAAAATGAGTCCATCTAGTTCTAGTGATGTCATTTGAAACTGTGCAGTGGTGATCAGCGTTGGAGCCTCCGTATCGAGGTCCCGCCCACACGGCTGTCCGTCTCAATCGTGAGCAGAGTTTAGCTGTCAATCACGGCATAAAGCCCCATTTTTATAACATCAAATAAATAAATAAATAAAACCCAACTGATGAATAAAATGAGTGCTTGAACAAACATCAGCATAATTAGAATTACCTAAAATGAAAAAAAAAAAAACACTGACATGTACTTTAAGGTTTTTAGTTTGGGGCATGTTCCCTCCCAACCTGTAATGCAGCCGTGCACCAGAGGGCCATCGAGTTACTTTGGCTTGAATATTGAATATTCTGAATGTAAATAATGAATTATTATTGTTTCAGTTCTGCTCAAAATCTGCCCAAATTGCATAATATCAAGGACAGAAAATGTTTTTATATATTGTTGTACATCAAATTTCACGTGACTACAAGTTGTCAATTATTAATCCCACAAGCATCAATATTAGATCACCTGCTGCTTACTCTGCTCATGAATAAAATATATTCTCCAACTGTATATTGCAATGTATGTTTCTATGCAGATGATACCATCCTGTATTCTCCAGATTACAGTGAACTCCAGAGCTCTTTTAACTAATTCAAAGTTTGTTCTACACTCCAAAAAGAGTATTGATGTCCATCTAATCTGAAATTTAATTAATACAGTACAACATGGCAAGTAATTAAGTTACACAGTCCAGCAGAAGCTAGTACACTCGAATTCAGTCCAGTAAAGCCCTGTATCATCCAGTCCAGCACAGCCTGTCTTCACGAGAAAAACAGTGCGTAGGTCGTCTGCACAAGCAACTTATTACAGCACATTTTTATGTTTATTGTCAGGTGGAGACCTCTAGTGGCCATAGTAATTATGATGGGAGAAAGCAAGGAAGTCAGGTGACTGAATAACGAGTGAGAAAGTCTGTACATGGGGGAGGTGGGGTGGATGGATGCATCAAACCAACGCAAGATGTTCACCCAGAAGACCAGGGTTCATGTCCCGAGTAAAACCAAAAGTCAGTGTTGACTTTTTTTTAAAGTTTAAGCTACTTAAGTTCTGTTGCATCACATGACATATATAACATACAGTCTTTAAATAAACCTCATCAAAGTGGTGCAGTTTCACAATGTTGACCTCGTCATTAATGTCACGTCTTACACCACACATTTAAGGTCACAACAGGACACAAGGACACAATTTTGCAAACTCGCCCCCGTGTGCCTCTGCAAAGCTGAGATCCTGAACCAATCCATTACCCATTTTTTTCCCATTACTCTTCCAACATCAGATTGTAAAGCCCCCTGAGGCAAATATTGATTAGTGATGTTGGTCTATACGAATAAACTTTTTTCTTATTTTTTTCAGGCTTTTTGCCTTTATTGCAACAGGACAGCCGAAAACATGACCAGAAAGGGGGCAGAGAGAGAGAGGACGACATGCAGCAAATGCGCCGCAGGTGGGAATCGAACCGGAAGCCGCTGCAGAGGACCGACAGCCCCAACACACGACACGCACACTCCACCAACTGAGCCACAGGGGGAGCCCCTATACAAATAAACTTGACCCACAGTTATTACCAAGTCTAACCTAAACCTGCCCGGACCTGTGAATGTAAGTCACATGACCCGACCCATGATTAAACACACATACAGTCGCTGTTCTCAGCTGGCGGAGCTCCTGTGTTCCTGCACCTGTCATTGTGTTTCCACGGTGATGATGAGCCTAGCTTGCATCTATCAAAAGCTAATAGTTATTTAAACTTTTTAAAAGCAGCGAAGTCACTGACAACATTATTCTTACAGCCTTTGAGCTTCACCAAGTCCTCCCAAATGTCCAAATGTCCGATCCTGACAACTGATATTAGACATGGTATTAATTTATTAGAGAATATAAATGTTAAAAATGCTTCGCAATCATTTTGATTTC
This sequence comes from Lutjanus erythropterus, assembly GCF_056507025.1. NCBI lineage: Eukaryota > Metazoa > Chordata > Actinopteri > Lutjaniformes > Lutjanidae > Lutjanus > Lutjanus erythropterus. The sequence goes on from NC_139326.1 coordinate 974,777, forward strand.
TGATTTTTCCAGAAAAAAAACATATTATTGTGTGCGTTTTTTATAGTTCTCAAATGCTGCCAGCCCGCAATTTGTTAATTTCTTTCTTTACTTGTTTTTTGGGATTATTTCTTGTTCATTTTTGCCTTTATTTGATTGGGAAAGAGAGAGGATGACACGTAGCAAATAGGCCACAGGCAGGAGTTGAACCAGCGGCTGTTGCAGAGGACTGAGAGACTCAATACATGAAGCACACGCACTACCAACTGAGCTACAGTGATGCCCCACAACTAATATCTACTCCTGTCCACATCCAGGAATTTATAGAAATATATTTTTTACCCATTACACAAAGTATTTGCGGTTACCGAGTGCCGGACTCTATTGTCCAGTCATCTAAGTACATGCACGTGTTGATATTAGCATAAGTTGCTGTCAGTCGTTCTATTACGCAAATAATTTTACCTCGAGTTCTTGTCATTCATTCATAACTGCAGACAGCAGTCACACTGTGATCTGAAAAGGTCAGAGGTCATCATGACACCTGGAGAGAATCAGCACACCTTTATCTACATCCAGAAGGATCAGAACTCTGTATCTCAGTCACTTTGGGATTAATTACACAGATTTTAAATGATTCTCAGCAGTCACAGAATCAGTCTCTGGAGAGAAAAAAGGTCCTCTCTCCAACTCTGAACTGGGACAGTCTGGTTCCCAGTTACACCTCAGTACTGGGCTGAACTGTAAAAACTGTTCAGTGTCTGTGTTCATTATCGGAGCAAACACGGCAGTGTTATTACTGTATAGTGACATCACAGTGACATCACAGGGATGACAAACCACATCGGTCGACAGGAAACCTTTGAGCCAGGCATCTCACACACACACACACACACACACACACACACACGGTTCACAGCTGATCTGCACATCATCAGACACTCCGTGATGGTGTGAATCAGACATGAGATACAGTCCAGTCCAGCAGGATACAGTACAGTCTAGTACAGTACAGTAGAATCCAGTAGAGACCAGTAGAGTCTAATAAAGTCTGAGTCCAGGTGAGTTCAGTGTGTCTCAGAGTTCAGTTCAGTTCAGCGTTATTGTTGTTTACAGTGCAGCAGCAGCAGAGGGACAGACAGACAGACAGACAGAGGGACAGACAGCTCAGAGACAGACAGACATGTGGCAGGGAGACAACAGTGTCTACAACCAGACAGACAGACAGCCCAGAGAGACAGACAGGTGGATGAAGAGACAGACAGACAGACAGACAGTTGGTTTAGAAACAGTTTCAGAGTGCACAGGCAGACAAACAGACAGGACGGACACAGTTAGGAGAGGACGGATGTGAGACAGACAAACAGAGAGACAGGTGAACAGAGGGACAGACAGACAGACAGCTCCTCACCTCCTCTGTGCTCCTCTTCTCCTCCATGCAGCAGGCAGGACGGCTGCTGGGAGAGGTTTTCTTCTTCTCCTCCGCTCAGTCAACGCATCGTCTGGTGTGTCACAGGAGGGGGGGTGGGTGAGGAGGGGGGAGGTAGAGACACAGCAGACAGCCGAGGAGGAGGAGGAGGAGGAGGAGGAGGGAGGAAGAGGAGGAGTCATCTGAGGACAGCGAGGAGCTAATGCGGCTAACTGCCCTGCAGAGGACGAGAGAGGGAGAGAGAGAGAGAGGACGAGAGACATACAGGCAGAGTGGAGAGAGAGGGGCGAGCGAGCATGCATTACACTGCTGCTATAAGAACACACACACACACACACACACACACACTGCAAGGTTGAATATTATCATATACATGAACACACTGAAAACACACGTGTACACACACACACACACACACACACACACACACACACACACACACAGAGACTGATGTGTGTTTGTGTGTGTGAGTGTGTGTGTGTGTGTGTGTGTGTGTGTGTGGCATGACTTGGCCAAATGCACAGCGCTGCATTGCAGTGCCGAGGCTGAGTTGGCATGCCGAGTACATAGCGTGCATACTGCGACTGTGTGCCAGGCTGACACACACACACTCTCACACACACTCAAACACACTTTCACAGACACACACTCACTCACACACACAGACAGAAGCAGTAGCAGCTTTTTGCTGCCTCAGCTTCCATCATCACAGTTCAGAATAGTTTCTAGCATGAGAGACAGAGTGTTAAAGACAGACAGACTGACTCAAACTGTCTGTCTGTCCCTCCTAACAGAGGGACAGACAGGTTGGTGTCTCCATCCAATATTAAAGACAGAGAGACGAGTGGGTGGATGCTGGATGGGGGAGGGAGGGGTGAGGAGGGGGACTGAGGCTAAATAAGGACTTTTACAGTAGCTGCTCTGTGTGTGTGAGGTCAGGACATCCTGATCTGATAGTTTCTGTTTGTTGTCAGTCTGCAGACCTCTCCATATGCAGATGAGGTAGGCGGGGCTGTGGTGGACTCTGGCTGGCTGAGGTCAACAACGCTGCAGACGGGCACCGACACTAACAGTGTGACACTAACTGCAATCTTTAACCTGCAAAAGTAGTTTGTACCCCTCTTACAGACACATGCCGACTTGTTTTGAGTTTGGGTTGGCTGCAGTGGATGTGACATCACTGCAGGTGGCTTGGGCACACTTTGGCCCCACTCCAGAGAAAATCCATCTTGGGCGCAATTCGGTAACCTGACATGCCAGTTGGTTTGTTCCACAGAAGATTCTTGGAAGCCATCCATAGAAACTGTCTGGAGAAAGGCAGGCACTTTCAAACAACACTTGGCAGGTGACTGTCACATCTGGCATGGGCTAATTTCAGATCAACTTACCAAGCCAAAGCTGGCTGGAAGAAGAGCAAAAGCATCTCTTCCGTTGATAAAAGTCTTCAAGGCCGATCTTTGCTCTTTTTCCAATGAAGAAATACTCTCCAGTTCTAATATAGCTGATGCTATCAGCACCACCATTGTTAATTTGAGACAAGTTGTTTCCATGGATGCTTCTTCCTGTCGGCACACCAAAAAACCAAGGCCTGTAGCTACCAGTAGTCCCTCCTAGGATGCCAAATGGCTCGCACCACCTCTCGTGCAGACACGGACAGGTAGCTTGGAGCCTGGCAAGATGGATTCTCATGTAATCTTGTGATTTTTTTTGTGAATCCAGCCGCCCTGCAAGGCAAGGACCTTGGTACAGCTCTGAGCAAATCAGCGTCAAATGGTCTGAATCCAGACAGACAAAAGTGCCAATCATAAGTTCCCATTGGAAGCTGAACGTAACCAAACTGGGAACATTTCAAGGATGGATGGGGTGTGTCTCTCTGTCTCTTTGTCTGACTCTGTACCACTACGGTCCAGACTGAAATATCTCAACTGGCACCAGTAACCATAACTCTGCTAAGGCTCCTGGGTCAGGCATGCTTTACATCATGAAGAGCAGTTTCTTGGGTAATAGGTTCTGGGCAATGGTAGACTATAATAAGCCCTTGGTTCCAAGCAGTCCTGCTGGAAACATGTACAATAGGGCATGGCTGAGGGGGCAAACCCATGGGTTAGTCTGGTAAACTACCCCTTAGGTAGACCATAAACAATTTGGGATTCTACTCATGGCCAGGACCACCCTTCTGGCTTATCAAAACAGGTGACAGCCAGGCAAGGGGTTGGACCTGGTGCCGTCAGGTGGGGCAGTGTGAGCACAATTACCAAAACAACCATATTTACTGTTGACCGTCAAGTCCAACTCCTTAAGAAGGAAAACCTGGTGTGGAGCTTTCACTGGAAATTCATCCAGACACGGGGCGAGGAGCCTCAGGTGATGTTTGAATCAATGACCTTTGAAAACTGATCAATAAAGGTAGGGTTGGAAGAGGTTGTGCTGACACTACAGACTGCTACAGCTCCTGGGGTGGACATTGGGAATGTCGGCCAGGAGAATGACAGAGTGGATCGTGTAAGTTTGGCTAACAGTAGCTCCCCTGAACAAAGTCCTGGAAGAGCAGAAGAAGCAGGGCCCCAAAACCCTCCAGAATCTGAAATATTGATGGTGGAACCAGCTCTGCACATGACCCTGAACTCCTTGGGGCCAGGAGGGCATTTACCCAACCTGTTGCCCAAGCTCAGTGAGCACTTTGCAATCCGACATGATGTAGTTATTCTGTACCACTGTCGTTTGTGTGATTGAACCGATGCTAACAGCCACTCCATTTTCTTTCATGTCCTTAAATGTAGGTGGGGGGAAGAGTGTCATCATTGGAAATTTACATGCAAGCTCTGCAAAGCACAGTTTGGGACTCACATGGGGCTAAACCAACATAGATGTCACACCCACCAAGCTCAGTGGCATATGGAAAGATTGAGGGTGGCACAAAGGAGATTAATTGGACCAAGTTGTGGAGCAAGGATGAAATCAAATCCCTTATCATGCTTGTAAACAGATTCATGGGACAGCACTGCATGAACAAGCTCATAGTGGATGGAGCTTTGAACAGCTAAAACGGCTGAGCAGGTGATGAGTAAGTTGGGGAGTGTGTGGAAGTGTGGAAGCAGCAGTTGAGGAGTGTGATCTTTGAAATATGGAAGCGAAAATGTTTTTTTCATAGTCAACTCCAAAATTGAATAAGGCTGAGAGAAGTGCTGTATCTGGATCAGGATCTTGGCCACTTGGTTAGGAATGTAGTTTAGAACCCTGGACTGATTGAATCTTCAGTGTCTGACCTCATCTGTAAGCTGGGAAAGGGTTGGGCTCCCAATAGGCCGTAAGGTGGCCTCAACGATAACTGAGAAATAAAAGTTGGGAGAGGCTGGTCTGAGACCTGGGTGCATCAGTGGTTGTACTCCAGGAAACAGGCTGCTTATCCTGGACAGCATGGAGAGTGTGGATTCGACTGACCAAATCTACAAAGCTTTTCTTCAGAGATGGCAGAGAGTGGGGCAGTTCCCAGGTCTGGGGAGATCTACAGTCTGATCCTGGAAGCCGAGGTGACGGTAAACCTGACCAAGAAACAAAACGATTTGACCCTTGGACCAGACGGGATTAGCAACAGTTTAACAGATTAAAATGATTTTAAATGAAATTGATGGTTTGATTTTATTTGATGACAAACATATACAGTGCAGTGGTTGGTGCATATATTAAAAATCACTGAGGATAAAAATGAAATTATTTCAAAGTGAGAGTGGGGCCTCTTAGAGGTGGCCTTTGTGGATCTCCCACGAGCATATCCTGTGTGCTCTGGAACGGAGACAGTTGGATCAGCGTTTTATTGAGCTAATCAAAAATTCTTATATGGACTGCAGACTGGCTCATCCAGGTCCAGGAAGATGGAGAAAGTGGTCTTGGTTGGGAAGGCCAATTGATTACAATGCTTGCATTCACGGATGATCTGGTGCTGTGGAGCAGTTTGGTGAGGGGGACGGAGAGGAACCTGGAGATTTTGGGGTCATTCTGTCAACTGACTGGACTGAGGGTTCATCCCAGGAAGTGTCCCTGGCTTTTCTACTGGTTTTCAAGCAAAACTTATAAGGACAAGGAAGGCTCCTTTTAAGCCATTACAATGTATAAGGGCTTTAAATTCATTTGTATTCCCAAGACTAATCTATCTGGCAGACTACTGCGATGTGCCAGCGACAACCTCGGCTACTCTACATGGTATGGTCCAGAAGGCAGCGTAGACATGGCTACATCTTGCATCATCTATGTGCAACTACTCACAGAGCAGAGACAGTGGGTTGGCAAGGAGACGCTTTAAAGATATCACATCTATACAAGTCAGACACATACACCACCTGTCCAGGTCCTACATCCTTGGACAAGACAAATTACAGTCAGGACAGTGGCATGATTTGAATGGCGGTGGATATGGCAACTGGTAGCCGGGGACCTCGATGAGGTGCCAAAGGTCTCAAAGCCAACGAGAGTTCTGTAGTTCTGAAGGACTAGAGAGAGGAGGACAGGGCCGTGATGGCCCAGCCAGTCCCAGATGTGGGCATGTGCCAGTTTTGAGGTGACATGATCAGCAATATCTGGCTGTGTAATGCTACCTAGATGGGTTTCAGGCAGAGTCATTATATTGTAGGTCTGGTGCTGAGGATAAATTTGTACCTCACAAAGGAGTTCCTGTCATGGAGCAGTCTGCAAGCACTGTTTGGTCAGGTTGGAGTCCTGCTCACATATCTTGGGGCAGTGTCACTATATGAAGGGAAGCTGGGTATGTCAGCACTGTAAGAATCTGTGATGTCTTGGACATTGAGGTGGAACATGCTGGCTGGAAGTCAGTCAGCACACTACCAATCTGCACACTACCAATCTGTTGCATCCAAGATTGTCACTACAGCGTGGGGTGTGAGGGTCATGGATTCCTTTTGGGATTGCGAGGAAAGTGGCCCTCATGCAACAACAAAGTCCAGACTGAATGGCGTGTGACCACAGGCCGTGAGGTGAGATTTGCATGTTTGCATATGTAATCCTGGTGAACTGGAGGTTCCACTGTACAAAGGGACTTTCTGTGCGAGCTGGGCGGGGCTATGGTGGACTTTCTGTATAAGAGATTTTTCATCTAGCGCCATCATCAGGTCAACATTTCAATGTGTCCAACACTGACATTAGAGGAACTGCAGTTCTTCTAATGTCCACCTGAGGCTCCAAAAGTGAGTCAATCCCCATAGAGCCCCATAATTTAAAATGTCAAACTTTACAGCCTGGAACAAAAATCGGTTTTGGTCTTTTGGTTTGTAGATGATCTCCCTGTTCATGACAACTGTGTGGGGCTGAATTTTTGTACAACTCATCCCTTTAAAATTATATTAAGGCTTTAAAGTTATGCATAATTAAAGGCGTTGCCTTTTTGAGCGACAGGTGGCTTACTGCTAGGAAGCTGCTTCATTTGGCTGCCTGTGCTCCACGTACACTCCACCTCTGTGCCCGTGATTAGATTAGTCGGGATTTAGCTGAGTCAGGCGCTGCCAAGATGGAGACGGGTGGAGACATCATTCTGAACTTCAGAAACGCAGACTATGGCCAAACATGCTTCATTAAGATGGTGAACTTGGTAAACATTAACATCAGCATTTTAGCATCGTCACTGTAATTGTCTTATTGACATTAGAATCCAGAGCTAACCTGCTAGCATGGCTGTGAATCAGGTCAAAGGTCAACCTGTCACCTTCACTTCCTGCTGCACATGTCAAAGAACTTGCTTCTTGAATTTGAATCTGAAGCTTGAGTGAACATGGGAGTCAGAGAGATCTGCAGAAACAAGATTTATTCTGATAAAGTATTTACATCTCATTAAAATAATTAGTCAAAAAAACCACACAAACTGAAGGAAACAGTGAACAGAAGCAGGAGGAGAGTCGACAGTTTTTCATCAGTTTGTTTGGTGTTAACGTTGTGTTGAAGCTGTGAGATGATGGAGGGATGGTGTGTTCAGGCACCTGCGGATAAAATGGGACGTGTTCATCAGCAGGGACTGAACAGTTTTCAGCAGCAGCAGCTCGTGACTCTTCACTCCGTCACAGAGGGGAACTCAGAATTCAAATCACAAACCAAAAAATACAAAAACTGCTAATAAATAAATAAAAGGCTGAGAAACGACACCTGGTGTTACTGATCGAAGCTGATCACAGGTATGGAGGATCAATTCAGCCAGATAAAATTCAAATGTTAAAAAAAAGAAAGAAAAACAAAAATAATATAAAAAGAAAATATGAAAAAATGGGAAAAAATAAAAAGACAAACATGAATACAATCAAACAGAATAATGGGAAATTCAAACAGAAAATGGCTGAAAAACAGTCATTTTACTTTATTTATGTTTTATACACCTTAATTAAAAGTAAATTAAGAAAAAGGAAATACATATTTAAATGATAAATAATTTATATGAAATGGAAAATGAAATGGAAAAATCTGATAATCTGACCTAAAATTTTAAATAAAAACATTAAAAACATCTTGATATTTTAGTTTTCAGTTTAGAGTTTCAAATCGGATTTTTATTACGTTTTCTTGTCTTTATTTTAACATTTTAACACTGAATCAGATTTAAAAAAATACAAGCTTGTCGTTTATTTGGACACTAATACATTTATTATTCACAGTCTAAGAAAACAGTAACCATGTCTCATTGACATTTAAATAATTATTAATTTGCCATTTTCTGTTTGAACTGAAAAATCTCCATTTTCATGTTATTTCTGGGTAAAACTGTGGATTCTTCTGGACAGATTTGAACATGAGTTTGAGTTTGAATTCAATATTAAAATATATCAAACACGGGACTTCCGTAGATTTTTGTCCGAGCTGTAGAACACGTTCTGACTCTCTGTCGTCTGTAACAGCAGCCTGGTCACTGTGACACTGTAGGAGCGGCGCCCTCTAGTGTCCGTTTCACGCCCGTCAGGCTCCACAGCCAGGTGAGTAATAAGTAACATACAATGTTTGGGTAGACTGTTAAAATAAAGGCACGAAAACTACCTAGTCAGTTGAGGAAGAGATCGTAGTTTGAAAAAAGTGAGTAAGTTAATGTATTTAATGTAATATAACTTGATTACACTGCCGAAGTTAATGTATGGAAGTTTTGTTACGTGTGTTAAAGGAGACATATTATGCTAATTGTGAGGTTCATATTTTTATTTAGAGAGTTTTTCTAATTCTGGATGTTTTGCAGCTCCTTTATTCCCCCCCTGTCTGAAACACTCCTGTCTAATGTAAAGCTCAGTCTGCTCTGATTGGTCAGCTCCCCGCTCAGGAGGGCAGGCACCGCCCACTGTGACTCACCAGCATGGTGGAAAGAGTTCTGAAAGTCTGTACTCAAATACAAGTAATGTTACTTCGCTAAATATTACTCAGTTCAGGTGTTAGAAAAGTACTTCAGTAAGAGTACAAAGTACTGCTGTTCCTCCTAATTAAATTTTTTTTCTGTTGTTTTTCCTCATTTTACGTCTTAATTTTCCTTATTGAACAAATGTCTCCGTCAGACAAAACAATGTCCAATGAGGTGCAGTTACTGCCATAAGTACTGATTAAATACTGATGAATACATTTTTAATGTAGCGTACGAACGTGCGCTCCACCTGGTTTCACATGTTTGGACCTATTTTTCAACTAATGATCAGTCTGGCGATAATTTTTCCAATTATCGATCAGTTGTTTGGTCCATACAATGTCACAAAATATTGATCAGTGTTCTCTTGTTTTGTCCACAACTCAAAGATATTCAGTTTACTGTCAGAGAGGAAAGAAACCAGAAAATATTCACATTTAAGAAACTGAAATCAGAGAACTGGGAACTTTTTTGTTCTTTAAAAATAACTCAAACTGATGATGAAGTAGTTTGAAGGGCGGGGCCAGTGACCAGGCTGCTGTGAGAACGTGTTGACATGTTGGAGACGTCAGGTTTGATTTGATGATGTCACCTCTTTCACAGTCTCATGACCTCCATCACATCCAGGTGTGTTTGTGAACATTTTGTTTCAACCTGTTTGAGGTCAGACAGCAGGAAAAAAAACTTTATTGAAATCTAAACTTTTCCACATTTGAGCAGCTTTCCTGCTCCCAGAGTTGGGAAACAGTCGTTAGCTTAAGGGAGACCTTAAGATACAACTTGTGACGCACGTAGCGCTACGAAGGCTCTGGGAAACGGGGCCCTGATCAATAATCAACCAATCAATCAGTCTGTCTGTCTGCAGAGATCCGTTCATCAGGACGGGTTCATATTTCACAGTAAAGACACACACACACACACACACACACACACACACACACACACAGCCCAGTGTTGATGGAGGGGGCGGAGCCTGAGAGGACAGGTGAGTCATCTGTCTGTCAGCAGCTTTTGGCACAAAGTTAACCAGTTCAGGGTCCGGTCTGATCCGGTCCAGGTCAGTCCCAGTGTGATACCGGCCTCTGAACCCAACCAGCTGGTCCGGTCCAGGCTTGACCGTAGACAGACTTTAAAATAAATAAATCCACACCTGAGAGTCTGATCTAGGTTTAAATCCAGGGTCCACATCTGACACCCGAGAGTCCAGAATCTGACCGGAGTGGGGTGCAGACAGTGAGATCCGGGTCCTGATAAACCAGGGGGAAAGACCCTTTAATGACCCACTCGTTTCCTGAACCAGAGCTGGGTTAACAACCAGTCCTGTATAAACCGGTTCAGCCCGGGTTAAACCGGTCCGGTCCGGCGTCAGACGTGGAGGCGGGAGTAGCGGAGTTTCCACCTCCTGGATCGGACTCTGAAGAAGAAGAAGAGGAGCATGATGAAGAGGCAGGAGCAGACGTACAGGACCACACAAAGACTCATGTCCACGCTGTTGAACCCCAGACCCAAGATCCACACTCCTCCTCCTCCTCCTCCTCCTCCTCCTCGTGGACCCGCCGCCTCCCCCCGCTCCTCCCCCCTGTGTCCTCCCCCAGGTCGAGGCTGATCCGGCTGCGCCTCAGCTCTCCTCTCTGCCTCCTTCCTTTCTCCTCCTCCTGTTTGCTGCTCCTCCTGAGGTCGGCCGGTCCATACATGACCAGGATCAGGGTCGGGGGGAGGCGCGGGGAGTCGTGGGGGTGTCAGGGAGTATTTTGGGGACAGGTTGGACGCGCTGTAATGCTGTCGGAGGAAGAGGAGAACATTGTCATGGTTCCACACGTGGACGCCGTTTTTCTCCTCGTGGCAGGAGGAGCAGAGGGAGGGGCTGGGCCACGGAGCTTTAGGGAAGAGGGGGTCATCACTTAGAGAACCTGGAAGAGGAGAAATTATTATTCAGTGTGAAGATTTTCTGACATTTTATGGAACAAACGTCTCATCCTGGAAAAATCTGATCACTATTTGAAAAATAGGTCCAAACGTGAAAACAGGTGGACGTTCATGGATTTTTCAAGAGTCAAGATTGTGACAAGATCACTAAATTTTTTCCCTTTTTATTTATTTGGTGACCCAAATAAAATCTCCTGTGAACCACCTGTGGGTCCTGATCCAGTGTTTGGGAATGACTCCATAATGAGTCTGAGAGAGTTACCCCTAATTTCCACCAGGTGTGGTTGCATCGCGTCACGGCTGCGCTGCGGCACTCAGCCCAGTTTGCCATTCTAGTCAATGCTTGTGTTTCCACCAGAAGCGCCGCGGCGTGTTTCAGATGCTTCCCAGAAGCGGCTCGGCGCTCTGCTCCACGGAGAATACACACCGAGTCTATTTTTGATGGATGCCGTGTCAATTAGCACAGAGCAGGTCAAACGGGTAGGAAGTCAGACACGGAAAAGGCAGGGAGAATCCAGTTAATTTTCAAAATAAAAGATCCCGTGCAGACTCACGATCATAAAGACAGACAGAAAATAAACAATTTAACTACGTAGCCTGTTTATCCGTGAAGCACAAAGAGCAAGGAAAGAGGACTTAATCAGCAAAATCAGAGCAAGTAAACAGAATCAGACGGGCAAAACGCTGCGCTGCTGAAACGCTTCTGAAACGCTGCTGATGGGAAATGCAGTCGCTCTATGACGGAACAAAACCGCGGCGCACACGCAACGTCAAAAAGCTGCATTTGGTGGGAATCCCAGGTTAAAGTGTGCGTCCCAGCGCACCACAGAGCGTCATGTTCTGAATTTAATGCCAAATTTACAAGAAGACACAAATGATTAAAAATTTGTCATAGAGTCACAAAGTTTACAAAGTTTCTTCTCACTTTACAAACTTCCAAAATCACGTGATTTTTTTTGCAACAGCTGACTGGGCAGTCCTTTGATGTAGACCAGTGTGTGTGTGTGTGTGTGTGTGTATACCTGCCAGTCTGTAGTTGACTCTGTTGTGTTGGTTCCACAGCCACAGGACCTGTTCCTCTCTGTTCTGCACTTGGTCCATGGTGGCGGCGGCGGCCTCTTCGAAGTGCCGTCCACACTGCTCGCAGCCAAAGAACGTCCTTATGTAGCGACGCATCACCTGCAGCACTGGAGCCGCCTCGCCCTCTAGACCTGCAGGAGACGGTCACATGACAGACTGATTCATCCAGCTCCGTCTGACCCATCGTACCTGGAACTTAAATCCCAGAAACTACTTTTTAAAGGAACTAAAAGGTTCCTTCAGCCCACTGTTGGCTGAGTTTCCACCGCAGTCAAAAGACCCACAAATATTAGACAAATTAGTCCAACGACAGGCCTGACTGTGAACAAAAACCAAACCAGTTTGCAGCTGCAGATTTTAAAAATGGCGACTGAAATAAAATTCTGCAGGTACTCGACCAATCAGAAATTCTCAGTGCTGTAAACCCCACCCCCAAAGTTCCATTAGTTTGTGTGTGTGTGTTTGTGTACCTGTGTTTTCCAGGGCGGTGGGCGTGGCGTCATGTTGGACAGTCAGCATGTGGAACAGAGTCCAGAGGGAACATGGGTAACCTCGAAGCCCTGCCCTGCTGCCCTGGCAACCGACCCAGCGAAGCTCCGCCCCCAGAAACACACCTGAGATCTGGACAGGAAATAGGAAGTCAGCTGCTGTTCTATATGTGTGTGTGTGTGTGTGTGTGTGTGTGTGTGTGTGTGTGTGTGTGTGTGTGTGTGTGTGTGTGTGTCTCACCCTCATTTTGTTATCCACCAGGTCCAGGATGGCCTGGTAGGGGATTCGCTGCAGCGGCAGACTGAGCAACCAATCAGAGAGAGTCTCCATCAGCTTCACCACAGAACCTCCACCTGGATACAACTGCACAGGTAGAGACAGAGACACAAACAGAGACAGACAGAGACAGAGACAGAGAGACAGACAGTATTTATTTAATTTGACTGATTGAAATTCCAACTGATGTTTTTACTAAAAAAGTGATCAGATTAACGAGTTTTAATGCCTCAAAAGTTATTTAATCAGAACAGAACTTTTGTCAAACTGCTTCCACCTGCTGTGAAGCATCTGATCTTCTGGAAATAATAAAACAGAAGAAGAAGAAAACAGTTTCTGAGCTTTCAACCTGACTGACAGAGAGAATTTTTATTTTTTTATTTTTTAATAAACTGATTTAAACTTGAAGAAATGTCAAAAATTATGAAGTGACTCAGTATCAGCTACACAAAATCTCCAGCCTGTGAAATGCATGCTGGGATATAAGGTTGGGTATCATTAGAGACTGATAACACTGAAAAAAAAAAATAGATACACACAATTATTTTATTATAACGATGAATTAGACTTGAATCTGAAGAATAAATGAACCGTAAACAGTTCAACGTTTACTTACATATAACAATAACTCACATAATCAATCAAATAAACTACAATAGTTCTGTTGTTACCTTGGCAACCAGAGTGACAAAGTCCTTAAAGACCTTCAGCTCCTCCCCCTCCAAGGAATTATGGGTAGCCAGCTCGACTCTCAGCAGGTAGTGGAGAGCTGACTCCAGATCAGCCGTGTACACCTTCGACCTGCAGACGGACAGAAACGGGTTTACTGAAGATCCGCGACCTGAATCCTGAACCGAGTCGATCCGGTCTGACCGAGTCTCTGACCTGTCGAAGTCTCTCCAGGGTTCTGTGTTCTGTCTGTCCTGCAGCGCCCCCGTCTGACCTCCACTGGAACTGCTGCTGCTGCTGGACGGCTTTGACCTGCGCTGGACGCCAGGTAACGTCCTCAACAAAGAGGAGAAGAAGAAACGCAGCTTCTTCTCACTGTAGAAGAAGAAGAAGAAGAAGAAGAAGGTTGTTGGTGCAGGTTTATAAAAACACTTTCAGTATATTTACACAATTAATAGTTTAGATGCGACTCATGTTTCTGCTTTGCCATTTTGGTCAAATCCTTCTTGAAAAAATATACACTGGGGTGTTTATTGATTTAAAAAAAAGCACTGATCATGACTTATTAATCAATAAAGTGGAATCAGAAAGTCCATTAAAGATTTGTGGTTTGACTCAAACAAATTATCATTAAAGTTGAATAAAACCAAAATCATGTTGTTTGAAAATAAAATAAATACTCAAGTATTATTATGACAGATAATGTTATTATTGAAAGAGACCACAAAATCAGCTGGAAACCACAAATAACATTTGTACAAACAAGTTCTGATCATAAAGCACCGCACTGTTCTCTGGTATTTAAAAGATTGTGTAGAGGTTTGGAGGGAAACACCTACAAAACCTTCCAACAACCATGACGCAAAAAAAGAGCCATAAGAATATTTAACAAAGTTGGATATGAGAAGCACACTAATGACGCCTGTTTATAAAAGTTACATGCACTGTAATTTAGAGAGTCATGAACAAAACAAGAAATATCTTACTTCCTGGCGACATACAGAACTTAAGAGGTAAATGAAATTTGAAACGATGCTCCTGAACGTACGATCAGATTCATCTGTGACGTCAGTTTGTGGGTGAAGAAATCAAACAAAGTAAAAATATCACAATGCACAAAGAAATGATTTTTGTGAGGTTCAGAAATAATTAAAACAAAAGTAAAAGTAGAAGTACAGTGGTGTAACTGTGGAGTCGACTGATTTGGAGGACAGTGGAATTATATAATCGATTGATTATTGATGGATTAGTATAGATTAGGGGCTGGACAAGCATGATGCTTTTTCCTGCAACATTCATTTATGTTTCTCACTGAAAATTGAGCGACACATTTGTGAGTTTCATTAAAGTGAGGTCATTCTGTCTGGTCATGACTTCAGATCTATGTACAGCCTGTGTGCAGCCTGTGTGCAGCCTGTGTGCAGCCTGTGTGCAGCCTGTGTGCAGCCTGTGTGTAGCCTGTGTGCAGCCTGTGTGCAGCTTGTGTGCAGCCTGTGTGTAGCTTGTGTGTAGCCTGTGTGCAGCCTGTGTGCAGCCTGTGTGTAGCTTGTGTGCAGCCTGTGTGCAGCCTGTGTGTAGCCTGTGAGCAGCCTGTGTGCAGCCTGTGCGCAGCCTGTGCGCAGCCTGTGAGCAGCTTGTGTGCAGCTTGTGTGCAGCCTGTGTGCAGCCTGTGTGCAGCCTGTGTGCAGCCTGTGAGCAGCTTGTGAGCAGCTTGTGTGCAGCCTGTGTGCAGCCTGTGTGCAGCTTGTGTGCAGCCTGTGTGCAGCCTGTGTGCAGCCTGTGTGTAGCCTGTGTGCAGCCTGTGTGCAGCCTGTGTGCAGCCTGTGTGCAGCCTGTGTGCAGCCTGTGTGTAGCTTGTGTGCAGCCTGTGTGCAGCCTGTGTGCAGCCTGTGTGTAGCTTGTGTGCAGCCTGTGTGCAGCCTGTGTGCAGCCTGTGTGCAGCCTGTGTGTAGCCTGTGCGCAGCCTGTGTGCAGCCTGTGCGCAGCCTGTGTGCAGCCTGTGTGTAGCTTGTGTGCAGCCTGTGTGCAGCCTGTGTGCAGCCTGTGTGCAGCCTGTGTGTAGCCTGTGCGCAGCCTGTGTGCAGCCTGTGCGCAGCCTGTGTGCAGCAGCACGGTTCACTGTAAAACATCAAGTTTTGGACATTCTCAACAAAATATTAACCCACAGTTCATCACATGACAATTCAGAAAGGGTGTCCAACAGTAGAAGAGTTCTATATAGAACAGTTATTAGAGATTTGGTCATTATCTGGATCTTATATCGTTTGTGTCGGGCCCTCAGCAGCCTGATCAGTTTCTCATGTGGCCCCACATGAAAAATAAAAGCCCACATTTATAATAGACACATTTAATTAATTTATTCTTATCTTTAACAACCGTCTCTCATTATTTACATCAGAGCAGGTCTGCTGTTGCTCCAACAGTTTATCAACCCTCATGACTAGAAGACATTTTCTACTTAAAATAAACAGACAGAAATATTCTCACATTAAAGAATTATTGAGTTTTTTGACTCGTCACTGATGGATGAAGGTGAGATTCATCATTTTAAGCTTTATTATTTATTTATTTGAATTTTGTTTTATGTGTGTGTGTATTACGTGTGAGTGTGTGTGCTGACTCAGACTCACACATGCAGGTGTGTGTGTGTTGCATTTGGGTGCAGCAGGTAGACGGAGGGGAAGGTTGTGATCTTCAGAGCGTCCAGCAGGGGGAGATCAGAGCTCAGAGCTCTCTTCACCTCCACACCTGAGAACTGCAACAGGTCCAGAATCACCTGGGAGACAGAGAGTGACAGACAGACAGAGGGACAGACAGACAGACAGAGGGACAGACAGACAGAGGGACAGACAGACAGAGGGACAGACAGACAGACAGACAGACAGACAGACAGAGGGACAGAGGGACAGAGGGACAGTGAGCTCCTCTGCTGTCTTGCTCAAGTTGAACTTTCTGATTTTCTTTTTTTTATTCTGGTCTCACCTCTCGTCCCACGTACGACTCCGGCTCCTCGATGATGATGGCGGTGTAATGATCTGACCTTTGACCCAAGAGGGGGAGAAGCTCTACAGAGCTGCACGCACACACAGAGAAACACACACACAGAGAAACACACGCACACACAGAGAAACACACACACAGAGAAACACACACACAGAGAAACACACACACACACACACAGAAACATACACACAGAGAAACACACACACAGAGAAACACACACACAGAGAGAAACACACACACACAGAAACACACACACACAGAGAAACACACACACAGAGAAACACACACACACACAGAGAAACATACACACAGAGAAACACACACACAGAGAGAAACACACACACACAGAAACACACACACACAGAGAAACACACACACAGAGAAACACACACACACACAGAGAAACATACACACAGAGAAACACACACACAGAGAAACACACACACACAGAGAAACACACACACACAGAGAAACACACACACACACAGATGTCAGTTCATGTCATTTCTGCTCTTATTTCTTTCACCTCATTAGTTTTTCCTTCTTTATATTCAAACTCTTTGACTGACATACGATAATTCATGTGGACAAAACTGACCTGAACGTGCGGCAGTTTTATATTTTTATATTATTGTATATAATGTAGGCAAAAGAGATGATAACAATTAATCAGTGATCAATTAATAAGTGGTTAAGAATCTGATCGATCATGTAAAATTTCATTGATCTCCTGTTAAATAAACATGTAAAACATGCAGCTCTTTCTATGTTCCACAGACTACACTCTTAGAAATAAGGGTTCCAAAAAGGTTCTTCCTGAAGGGCTATGGTTCTACCTAGAACCATTTACTTCTGAAGAACCCTTTTTGGAAGAAAGGGTTTCTCAAAGGTTCTTTGTATGACTAAGGGTTCCATTAAGAACCCTTTTCACCCAGAGAAGCTTTTTTAGACGAAAGAATTCTTCAAGGATTGTAGAAACCTCCAGAAAGAGTTGGAACCATTGCACCAAAACAAGGTTCTCTAGAGAACCTCTCACAGGGGGTTCTAGCTGAAACCTTTCACAGTTGGTTCTAAATATAATTCTTTATGTTTGGTTCTAGGTAGAACTCTTTGAAAGGGTTACAAGTGAACATTTATAAAAAGTTCAAACAGGAACCAAAAATGGTTCTCTTCTATGGAGACAAGCTGAAGAACCCTATATGGTTCTAGTTAGCAGCTTTATTTCTAAGAGTCAGAGAATGTGGGGTTGTTTGGTTTGATTAATTGATTAATTGGTTGTTAATTTGACCAATGATTGATTAAGAACACAGATTACAGTTTGGACTCACACCGTCACACAGGAAGCAGCTGATCTGAGTTTACAGTCCTGAAATACTTCAGTTAATGTTCCCGCAGTAAAAAGTCACAGATCTGCAGTAAAGAACTGATGACCGGAACCATGCAGTCATCTGAGGTTCTGTGTGGTTCTGGTGGTCGTACCTGTACGGTTCCAGAGGAGGACAGTGATCAGGCCAGTCCAGCTTGGTGTGGTTCTGCAGGATGTTCACCATCAGCTGTCTCACTGACTGGATCTCTCTGTCTGCACCTGGAGGGACAGACGGTTCAAAACAGACAGACAGGTTCTTTTTGTGAATGATTCCTGAAGATGTGATGGTTCTTTCTTGATGTTGAGAACAAACGATTTGAATCTTCCTGAATGTGTAGAAAGAAACAACTGAAAGTCTGACAGAAAGACAGTAAGAGACCTTTGAGTTCAGAGTTTAATCACAGTGTGTTTGTGAGTAAAGTCCAACAGAAACACAATAAAACACAAATCAGCTGTTTTTAACTTTACATGACCTCATGATTCTGCAGCTCACCTGTCAGCTGTGAGACAGGCAGAGTGAGACAGATAGAGTGAGACAGGGGGAGTGAGACAGATAGAGTGAGACAGGCGGAGTGAGTCAGGGGGGGTGAGACAGGGGAGCGAGACAGGCAGAGTGAGACAGGGGAGTGAGACAGGGGGAGTGAGACAGGGGAGTGAGACGGGGGAGTGAGACAGGCAGAGTGAGACAGGGGAGTGAGACAGGCAGAGTGAGACAGATAGAGTGAGACGGGGGAGTGAGACAGAGTGAGACAGGCAGTGTGAGACAGATAGAGTGAGACGGGGGAGTGAGACAGAGTGAGACAGGCAGAGTGAGACAGATAGAGTGAGACAGGGGGAGTGAGACAGATAGAGTGAGACAGGGGGAGTGAGACAGGCAGAGTGAGACAGGCAGAGTGGGACAGGGGGAGTGAGACAGGCAGAGTGAGACAGGGGGAGTGAGACAGGCGGAGTGAGACAGGCAGAGTGAGAGAGGGGAGTGAGACAGGGGAGTGAGACAGGCAGAGTGAGACAGGCAGAGTGAGACAGGCAGAGTGAGACAGGGGAGTGAGACAGGCAGAGTGAGACAGGGGAGTGAGACAGGCAGAGTGAGACAGGGGGAGTGAGACAGGGGAGTGAGACAGGCGGAGTGAGACAGGCAGAGTGAGACAGGGGAGTGAGACAGAATTAGAATCAGTTTTATTACCCAGCAGGTTTACTAACTTCCTTTTTCAAAACGCAGTGTGACGGTGCAGCCATGAAAGTTTAGAGAACTTGTTTGAATTCTCTTTAAATCTGAACAAATTTGTGACCAATAAAAACAATAACTTCATTAAATTCAAAAGTGTCTGGAATCTTAATGACTGACATGGTATATAGTAAATATACATTTTTTATCAGTTTTATGTGATTTACAGGAAAAATCAGCCTGTTTACTATAATTAAAGCAGGTAATGTGACAGTAAAGAACAAAAATATGAGATCATGATTTATAAAAATGCAAAAGGAATGCAAATACTTTAATTCTGAGCAGTTAATTATTACTGAGAAAAAAAGTGAATTATTATTAATTTTAAGATCTTAAAATCACAGTCACACCACATGACCTATGACATCATTTAACACCAGGGTCAGTTCATTTTGATGAACAATCATAAAATCACTTCATTTAAAACTGTAAACAACATTCTGAAATATTATGATAGATATTTTTAGGGCCAAATGGACTTGATTTGACTTATTCTGGTTATTATTTTATTTCTTCTTTTAATCATATTTTTGAGGGACTAAACTGCTCGACAGCCCATGAAACTTGGCACGTGTTAGTCATGATGAAAAATGTAATCTGATATAATGGTTTAGGGGGCGTGGTCAAATTGCTTGGCCACGCCCCCCTCTGCAGCAGCCCCCACAGCACATTTCACAGAAAGACATGAAAACTGGTACACACACGTATCACACCAAGACACACAAAAAACTCTCGTGTACCCAATGTCTAAGCCCAACAGGAAGTCGGCCATTTTGAATTTCGTTCAGATAATGAACAGCTACTGCGGCTCAAGAAGTTGAACGTGACAATAAGATATGAAAAATCTAAAAAATGTGTGTAAAAACGTTCACAGTATGAAGTGTAAGAACATTTGTGTCTCACCTCTGTAAGTCGTCCCTCTGTCCGTCTCTGGACTGTGAGCACGAAAATACTGAAGACAAAAACAGTCAGTAATGTTACTGCACACTGTGAGAGCATCACGCAGTATTAATACACAGAGTACACTGTCGCATTACTGCAGGATGGCGACGTACCTTGAACGTTGGGTAGAACTTGATGCTGAACTCTTTACAGACGTCGAAGTTTTCCTCCTGAGCGCAGTCCAACACGGCCACGCTGACCGCCGCCTGCCAGTCTGACACAGACACACAATTTACTAAATATCTATACTGAATGTTGCTACTTTTAAATTCAAAAATAACTAAAAATGATTAATTGATTAATTAATTCTGTCACATTCTTGTCATTTGAAAAATAGGTCCAAACATGTGAACACGTGGAGCACATGGACACCTGTTCACATGTCTGGACCTATTTTTCAACTAGTGATCAATCTGGCAATATCTTTTCCACTGATCAATTAGTTGTTTGGTCCATAAGATTTTGCTCAGAGTCCAAGATGACATCCACAAATGTCTTGTTTTGTCCACAACTCACAGATATTCAGTTTACTGTCGGAGAGCAGCACAGAAACCAGAAAATATTCACATTTAAGAAACTGAAATCAGACAATTTGGACTTTAAAAATCAATTAATAATCAATTAATCTAACTGCTAACTGCTGAAAATTGTCAACTGCTGTAAAACCACAGAACACAGAACAAAAATAAGTAGCAAGACTGACAGAGGGAGACAGGAAGTGTCACAACCAGGTGTTACAACAGAGGAACATCTGGTTAAAACATAACGGAAGAAGAAGAAGAAGAAGAGGAGGAACCTGAAGCTACAGACTCAACAGGACCTGACAGAACCAGATGTTCTGATGATTTCTGCTGCCACATGCACGTTTGTGGGTATTTTTCAACTGACAAGATTGTGACAGGATTAATTAACTGATTAATTGTTCTGAGTCGCCTTTTTTTAAAGAAAAAAAAGTCCAAATTCTCTGATTTCAGCTTCTTAAATGTGAATATTTTCTGGGTTCTTTACTCGTCTCTGACAGTAAAAGCAGAAAACATGGAGCACACAGACGTAAAACCGTGTGTGTGTGTGTGTGTGTGTGTGTGTGTGTGTGTGTGTGTGTGTGTGTGTGTTGTCTCGCAGCTGTCTGTCTCTCAGGATTTGGGGGGGCCAAGGTCTTTGTCTCTCAGATGTCCTTTGACTCCGACAGCAGGTCCACATAAAGACAGGGGGAGAGAGAGAGATAGTGTGTGTGTGTGTGTGTGTGTGTGTGTGTGTGTGTTAGGGAGGCAGCTGGTCTCCAGTTGAATTATTCCCCAGAGAGATGGAGGCAGATGGAGACTGAAGACAGCAGACTGATTCCCACAGGTTGTTCTTCTGTGTGTGGGATCTTGTTTCTATTTTAAAAATTTAATGTTTCTATTGTTCCAGTTCTAATCAACCAATCAGAGTCAGAAGTAGCAAATTAAACAGCAAACAACTGAAATTAACATGAATTTAATCATTTTATGATAAAATGATAAAACATCAATATGATAATGATATTAATTTGATGGACATTTTCACATCTTACAGTCCTGTTCCACATTCAGCCCCAACAACATGAAGCAAAACACATATTTAAACAGAAACGGTGCTGTGTTGAACACCCTGTTGTGTACACAAGTGCACCGCAAAGCCTTTTTGATATCGTTGTCTTTACACACACATTGCTGCTGATTGGGTAACACGTCTGGTGTGGTTCAATCCAGCAACCATAACAAAACAGTGCACTTTGTTTTCAGATTGAACATGCTCCTGCTCCACATCTTACAGAGTCAAACTGCACATCTTACAGAGTCAAACTGCACATCTTACAGAGTCGAACTGCACATCTTACAGAGTCCTGCTCCACATCAGCTGACCTGTTCTTCTCCTCTCTCACATTTCATTGTATTGTTTATTATCTTAACCTGCCTTAGGTCCAATAAACAGAACCTGAACTTGAAAACATTCACTGGAATCAAAACACACTTCACAAGTGAACAAACAGCTCTGCTGCCATTTTAACTACTTTCAGTATCTACACACAAACTAACAACACACCTGACTGAACTGAACAGACACCAGCATGTTCACATACACAGACTCATCCACTGCAGAACAAACAGACTGAAACAGCAACTCTGGCAGTTTAAAATCTTTGCATGGCTTGTATGCAAGTGTCTAGCTGCATTTGTGTGTGTGTGTGTGTGTGTGTGTGTGTGTGTGTGTATGAGTGTAAAGCTTTTATTGGGGCTGTAACCACACCAAAAACTCAAGGTACAATGATACCACAATAAAAAGTCTGTGATATGATATTTATCAAGGTATTAAAAAACAAAAATAAGTAAATTAAGTAAATAAGTAAATTGCTTTACTTATTTAATATCATCAAATAAAAGTAGCAGCAATGACGTAAACGTGCAAAAACTGTACCAAATTAGATTAAGACAAACTAACACTCATTATTAAGGGAGCAGAGGATCAAACTGAGTTTGAATCAATAGAAACTGAAGTGGAAAAATCTATTTTGACTCAGCTGTGATTCTGCTGTTAGCAACTGAGCTAACTAACCTGACAGCTATTTAAACAAGTCCCCATTAAATCTTTACTTATTTAATGTCTAACTAGTTTGGACTGTTGAGATTCACGTTGGACTACAAGGAACAATTTTTAAAATACTCAAGTGACACCTGTCTGTCTCTCTGTGTGTCTCTCTGTTTGTCTCTCTGTCTGTCTCTCTGTCTGTCTGTAAACATGAGTTCATTTCTGGGAACAACTACCTGTTAGTTTAATGAAGCTAACTAATGCTAACAGAGTGATGATTATGGTTCATATGAATCTATTCAGCTTCATTTACTCTTCATAATCACAGTCAGCTGTTGTGAGTTAACCTGCATCAGTCTGCTGGGAGTCAAATCATCTGTTAGTTCATAACATTCACATAACGTCTGACTAACACAGCTGGTTTCAGCCAACAGCTGTTTCATAAAAAAAAACAAAAAACAAAAACTGTGGTAATAATAATAAAATGTTAATTCATATTCATATTCAGTGAGTTTACTCTACAATAAGCTGCTGTTAGCTGGCGTAAATCAGGGGGACATTCTTGAATGGATTCACTTCACTAGTCAAAACTCCATTCACAATTCTGCTACTTTTCAGTCGCTGCACACAATCTCGATCACGCCACCATTATTTGTGTCACGTGATGCTAAAATGAGATTTTACTGTGGTTACATATTTCTTTTTTGGGTTGTACTGATGCCGAACTGAAGGAAAGACAAGGCAGACTTAGGAAAGACGAGGACTCGTATTTGAAGATGTGTTTTTGCTTTACAGATTAACTGACACTGACAAAATAAGCATGGTCTGAATGGAGTCTGGTGTTGCTGTTTACAAAGGAGAAACGGAACCGAATTGAGTGTGTCTGTTTTCCGGGGTACCTTTGACGTCCTGGGCCAGGGCCTTCCAGGTGCTGGAATACTGGATGCAGTGTCCACACCAGGACGAGAAGAACTGGACCAGCCAGGCCGAGGACGAGTTGGTGACGGTGGGCTTAAGACTGCTGCTGCTCAGGATCACCAGCGGGTCCTCCTCCGTGTAGAGGCGGGCTGCGGCTGACACACAACCGGCGACGAGCCAGAGGAGTACCGTCGCTTTAACCCAGGACCGGAGCATCGTTGCGGTCTGTCCAGGGAAGATACGCCGAGGACAGGCAGTCAGAGAGCGGGGCGGTTTATACCGAAGACAGAGACAGAGAGCCGGGGAGACATGAGAGCAGCAGCCGCTAACAGAGACGTGTGTTTAACTACAGCAGAGAGAAGACCGAGGGTAGATGTCTCACTCTGAGCCGAGAAACAGAAACACCTGAACACAACACCGTCAAAACTCAATAAATTTATCTGTGAAATAAAAACTTGAAAACAAGTGATGACGTGAAACAAATGATGAAACAAACAGAAAAAAGTACAGTTCGGGTTGTCATGATAACGGTTCTACTACTGCCTCCGTTTTTACCGTGGAGTAAAGCACTTTATTAATAGACGATCTTTCTCTTAAACTGAAACTGACGTAACTAACGTGCTGCGTTCAAATTCACTCGTAGATTGAATTTCGACTTGGAAACAGGCATTATAGTTACATGGAGTAACAGAAATGCCACACAAAGAATAAATGTCTGAAAGAATAAGATAATAAACGTCAAAATATTAGGACACGAATAATTATAAGCATTTAAATTTATTCGTAGAATTCCAGAACTATTCATCTATTAATGTATTTATTTACTTAATATATATTTATTTGTATATTTTTACACTTTTGATTTTTTAAAATTTAATATAATGTCATTCATTTATTTATTTTTATCTATTTATTTTTCATCATTCTAGGGTATTGCTTTTTGTCACTTTTTGTCAGTTTCTGCATATATGAATCCTGGCAGAATTCCTGAAATAGTTATTTTCTTACTTATTTTACATTTTAAATTTACATATTTATATCTTCTTATATTTCCACATTTATTTTCTTATTCTTTACATTTTTTTAAAACAGTGCTTGTATGACTTAAAAGCCTGGATTTTCTGAGGAAGATGGAGGTGTTCTTACTGGTGCTTAAAATACTGTAAACTGTTTAAAATGTTAATTATCTATTTTTTTTTTTAATATTGTATGTGAGAATATAATTCGAATAATTAATATATTTATTAATCTTATATGTACTGTTAAATTGTGTATTATTCTCATATTTTATTTATTT
>NC_139326.1:1004297-1186797 GCF_056507025.1 Lutjanus erythropterus
ATGGATGAACTCGTATCGTTTACATTAAAACCAGGAGCTTCAGTCTCGCAGAAAAACCTTCAGAATTATGTAACAGAATAAACTAGTTTCATTTGACGAATGCAGGAAACTTCTGCAGAACAAAACAGCAAATTTTACAGTTATGAGCCTAAAATTTGTTTTGTTTTTCCTATTTCTTCAATAAACAGTGGTTGCAATGTTTGATTATTTGTGTGTGTGTGTGTGTGTGTGTGTGTGTGTGAGAGAGAGAGAGAGAGAGAGAGAGAGAGAGGGAGGTGTAGCAGCGGTCAGCTGT
This sequence comes from Lutjanus erythropterus, assembly GCF_056507025.1. NCBI lineage: Eukaryota > Metazoa > Chordata > Actinopteri > Lutjaniformes > Lutjanidae > Lutjanus > Lutjanus erythropterus. The sequence continues at coordinate 1,004,593 of NC_139326.1, forward strand.
CACAGTGTGTTTTCATGAAGGAAACATGCCTTCAGGCAACAATCACTGCTGTCACTCAGTCACACACACACACACACACACACACGCACACACACACACACACACACACACACACACACACACACTGTGGTGTGGATCAGGTCTGTCACTGTGTAACATTTTCACTACATGGTTAATTCACACAAATGACATTATTGGGGTTTCTACAGAAAATGAGTCAGTCTTTATATTTTCTTATTGTGTGTTTTGTCTTTTTGTCAAATGACTGACGAACGTCGGGACGTGGACAGAGTCAGAACCAGAACTGCAGAAAAGAAAACAGAAATGATGTCAGAGCAGACAGGATGTTAAAGAAGAGCTGGATTATTTACACAACATTACCATTTGTGTATTATTATCATGATACTTCATTTTTAAATGTCACTGTTTAATGCATGTATGCTGCACTCCCACAGGTCTTAGCAGTGACCACTGTGGCCTGCTGGGAGTTGTAGTTTGTGACAGTTCTACTTGTGCTGTGTCAGCTCTGTCCAGTTGGGGGGTTCAGACCAGACGTAAAGACTCCGCTCAAATCGTCGCACCAGACTTTGTGTCTCTGAACCGGGACGCCGTGATGTCCGGCATGGTGACGGCCAAAGAGCTGAGTCAGTACCGCGCTCAGAGGGGCGGGGCCAGAAGATCAAAGTCCGCCCCCAAACGACAGGAGGCCTCACGCAGCATGGCGGTGCCTGACATCACTTTTGGAATCATGTCCAGGTCAGAAAACTTCCACAGAACTGATTTTTGATTATTGATTGATGATGATTGATGTGCTGATCGATGTGTCCATCAGGCCACCATCTCCCATCGCAGACATTCTCTCTCATCAGTACGCTCGCCGCTGGATCAACGAACAGCTGATCAGGGATCAAGCCAGCAACCTCCAACAGCAGCAGAAGGTGAGAGGGAGACAGAGTGGAGCTTGAACGGCTGCACTATACTTCATAAGCCCCGCCCCCCTCCATGTTAGCAGATGGGACATGGATCAAACTAAAACATCAAATATCTGTTATTTTAGGTGTTTGATATCAGAGTCAGTCTACAGTGAGAGAATGAATGTAAGTCAGTATCCTGTGACATAAACACATCTGTGTGTGTGTGTGTGTGTGTGTGTGTGTGTGTGTGTGTGTGTGTGTGTGTGTGTGTGTGTGCAGATGAAAGCATGTAGTAATCAGGAGACCAGGACCAGCCTGTTGAGGAGGAGCAGACCTCTGCCCGTCACTCAGACTCCGTTCAAACTGCCTCAGTTCAGACAGGTACAGTCTGCTGGTTACAGAAGGATTTATAAAGACGCGTTCATGGTCACTCATTACTGATGAACATCTGTACTCAAGTACAAGTACTGTTACATTATTAAAATATTATTCAGTTACAAGTAAAAGTACTGGTGTTAGAAAAATACTTAATTAAAAGTACAAAGTATTTGTCTCTGTTCTGTCCAAACTACAGTCGCATATTTTCTGCATTTCCCTTAATTGATGGTTGAAAATACTAATAACTGATTAATCATTAATAATTTCTGATACAAAACACATTTATTTGAATTTTTTTTTTCTGTTTTGTTTTGTCTTTTTCTAAAGTTTCCTTATTCAACAAAGTCAAATGAGGTGCAGTTACTGCCATTTATACATTATTGATTAAATATCCATGACTACATTTTTAATTGGTGCAATATCCAAATTGTACAGCATCATAATGAGGTACTGTAGAGAGTAAATGTTTGTTTGCTTCAGACTTGGGCTGCAGAGTATTTCCTCTTTCCTTAATTGATCATTGGTAAAATTAACAATCAATTAATTGATTAGTCAGACTTATAGAATCTTAAAAATGCTGCATTTACCGAACATCCCCTCAATCAGAGTTTTATTTCCACCTGAACATGTTCCATGTTCTCTGACAGCTTTAGGGTTCTATAGCGTGTCCCCATATAAGAACCATTTTTGGTTCCTGTTAGAACCTTTAAAGCAGTTCTACCTACAACCTGACATAAACTGTAGGGGTGTGTATCTCACTGACTGATTCAATACATGTTCAATGATACTTCCAACCAGGAGGTTCTACCAAGAACCTTTTTATATTCAATAAATTTGTTGAATTGCAGTGATATTACATTTACTGTTTCTGTGTCTGTACAACATGTTCTGTTGTTCAACAGACTTTTGAGTATGAATCTTTTTGGACACACTGCTCATCACAACCTCTTGGAGATGTAACCATGGTAACCTGTGCCAACGACAAACAAATTAAAAAAAAAGAATCTGCCTGGCAAAGTGAAACCTTAGCGACATTTACTGAAGCGTGATTGTCGTTACACAGAGCTCCCTCGGTCGCTCCTTTCGTGCGTCATGTTCTTGTTGTTGTTGTCACTGCTGAATTGCATTGTGGGATATATTTGCTCCTGACCTCCTCTCTCCTCTCTGCTCCTCCTCAGGTTCCTGCTGCTCTGGACACCTTCAGGGACCCGGAGGCTCGTGAGCGGGCGTTCAGGGCTCATCGGTCCGACTCTGTGTCCAGGAGAGGCGTTCAGGGTCTGGGAACGTACAGTCTGAACTGAAGCACTGTGACAACATGGAAACATAAATATACATAAAAATAAACACGAGCATCTTTTTTCTTTGTGTTGTTCTTTCATCTGATTCCACCAAAAGTTTTATTATGAGTCTGAAAACAAACAGGTCAGATCATCAGAGGAGTCCCACAGGGTTCTGTACTGGGACCTTCATTTCTTTATAAATATGTAAAAACAAACATTTGTGACAAATTATCAAACATATTTTTCTATTTTACGCTTATCTATTGTTCTTCGTCACCACCAGCTCTTCTACAGTGGTTCTACAGAGAACCCTTGAAAGAGTTCCTCAAGGTTTTCAACAATCTCTGAAGAACTCTTTCTTCTAAAAAAGGTTCTTTGGATGGAAGGGTTCTTAATGGAACACTTAGTCTTACAAAGAACCCTTGACAAACATTTTCTTCCATAAAGGGTTCTTCAGAAGTAAGCAGTTCTGTGTAGAACCACAGCCCTTCAGGAAGAACCCATTTGGAACCCTTATTTCTAAGAGTGTAGCCTGTGAAACATATAAGAGCTTCATAAAGATTTAAGTCTGCATCTTTATTTCCAGCTGCACAGAAACGTCTCAATGATCACAGAAATATTCAGTGTAAAACGCTCAGATGGATTAACTGTAATAAGTAGCCAAAAGTAAAACTTTAACTCAGAACTTTACTGTACATGAAATGTTTTTTTTTTGTATTTAAAATGAATCAGTTCTGTACTGAAAAAAAAAAAGTTGAGAAAACATCATTTTAAAGCAACTGCATTCAGAGTTTTGATTCAAGCTCAAACTCTCAAAACCCAAAGTTTTGAAATAAACTAAACTCAGTTCTGAAGACCTTTCATCTTTCGTTAAGATAATTTACTTTTCTTCTTTAGATAAACTGGAATCTTTGTTCACAGTGAATTATGAACCTGATTCGTCTTTGTCTGTTTGAAAATGAGCTGCAACTGAAAATATTAAATTATTAACCGTTGTTCCCTTTGACTTCAAAGAGACATCAGCTGCTGTCACTCACTCACACACACACACACACACACACACACACACACACACACACACACACACACACACTCTCTCTCTCTCACACACACACACACACACACACACACACACTCTCTCTCTCTCTCACACACACACACACACACACACACACTCACACACACACACACTCACACAAACACACTCACACACTCTCTCACATACACACACACACACACACACACACACACACTCACACACTCTCTTACATACACACACACACACACACACACGAGGAGAGTTAATAAATCTTTACATTATTTTTTGTCTTCACATCAACTCAACAAACCTCCCTCTCCCTCTCTCTCTCTCTCCCTCTTCCCCCCTCTCTCTCTCTCTCTCTCTCTCTCTCCCTCTCTGGTGCTGATATCAGCTGCTGATCGATTGATTCAGTTTCAATCTGGATTAATAATCAGCCTTTACACTCACTGATATTTTATTAACTCTTAATTTTAACTGAATTAATTTAAATATAATTGTAAAATGACGTCACGATCAAACTAATATTTGAAGTTGTGCATCATATTTCCCGCTGCTCCTCCTGTCTGTCCCGTCTCCTGCTGTCTCTCGTGTCTCCACCGTGATGTCTCCGCTCCTCCTCTGACCGGACAGACTCACCTGAGTTCAGGTGGAGATGGAGGTTTCTGCCTCCAGGTTCCGCATCGACTCTCTGCTGTCCCTCAGGCCGCCCGGGGCGCTCCTCTCCCGGTCAGACCCTCCGGAGCTCAGCCCGGGCAGCAGCAGCGGCTGCTCGGCGCCTCCGTCCCCACGCAGAGAGCGCGTTCCCCGCCTGGAGTCTGCTCTGCTGCCCGCTGACCTCCAGCAGCTGCAGCCCCGCTCCGTCACCTCCTCCTTCCTGATCCGGGACATCTTAGCGGACTGCCGGTCCTACACTGACCCGGGACAGGTCTACTCTGACCCGGGACGACCTGAGCTGGAACCCGAGCCGTTCCAGTCCGAAGATTTTCAGGATAAAAGTTCCTCTTCAGACAGCGAGTCCAGAGGTAGGAGAGAAAAAAACAAAACAAAACAGAAAAAATCAGAGAAATATATTAATATTTTTTTTTATGACAACATAACAGATTTAAGTTGATGACAGAAATATAACGTCAGATCAAACGGAGTGACTGACGGGAAAAAAATCCTTAATTGATTTCATGATTTTACTGAAAGCTGATGAACCGTTTCTGATTAAGAAAAGGACATTTTTATTGTTTTTTCTGGTTTTGTCTGAAATACTTCCTGTTATTATAGTATACTGGCCATATTTAAAGCAGAACAAAATCATTTATTTCATAATCTGTGCAGACTGAAAAAAAAAACGCTTCATCTGGTTAATTACGTGATTTAAAAAAACAATTGTTATATTATATTAAATAGAAGATTTTTAATATGAAGCTGTTTTAAATGAATATTGATATTATCAGAGCGTCACAAGGCGGATTAACAGTTTTCAGGTCTCACGTGATTTAATATCTATATTTGATTTAAAGTCGTTATTTCATTTTATTTTCAGCTGCTCATTAAAAAACATTTTCAGTTTTTTATTCACAGAAATAAAAGAGAAATAATAAAATGTTGTGGATTAACTTGATCTGCCGCTGGAGAGGTGGTTTATGGTTACTGACTAATAATAAGGACATTATTATTATTATTATTATTATTATTATTATTATTATTATTATTATTATTATTATCAGTAGGCTAATAATAACAACAATGAAACCATTAAATTAAAATTATTTTGAAGTTGATATTGCCAACATATAATCACAACTATACATGTATATTACAGAAGCATTAATCTGCATTAATATGTTCATCTTGTTTATTATTTCACATTTAACTGACAGATTAAAAAAAAAAAAAGAGTAAGAATTCAGATCAAATCAGTTTGTTTTTAAAAGTAAATTCTGATAGTTTTAAGAACTTGATACACATTGGTCCTTTTGAATAAATTTCTGTTCAAAGCTCAGCAGTGATTATAATAATTGTGAAAAATAAATATATTTATTTGTATTTATTCTGCTGTATTTGATGGTGTGAATAAGGAGGCCTATTAAGGTCAAAAATGTGGCCTGCTCATTAATTATTAATCAGAAAATGTCATTATTTATTTCAGTCGTACGTTCAGCCTGAGTGACGACATTATCATAAAAAACGTTTGTAATGAAATATTAATGCTTCAGATATTCGGTTGTGAGCTGCAGGACTTCATCACATCACATCAGATGTTTTCAAACTGACGGAGACCAACTTTCATTTGTCGGACAGTTTTTATAATTATATTATTTTTAATTAATATAATTAATTTTATACTTCTGTAATTATATGGACAATATTTCAGCACCTCCTTGGACGATACTGTACTCAGACATAAAGGCACTAACTAGAACCATAAAGGGTTCTTCAGCCTGTCCCCAGAGAAGAACCCATGTTCCTTCCTGGTAGAACCATTTCTAAAGATTTCTTACAGAACCCTGAGAGAGTTCTACCATAAACTCAACATAAAGGGTTCTTTCCTTTGTTGAAGAAAAGGTTCCATAAATTTTCTTTGTAAGACTAAGGGTTCCATTAAGAACCCTTTTTGGAAGAAAGAATTCTTCAAGGATTATTGAAATCTTAGAACAACTCTTTTTTCAAGGGTTTTTTGTACTGTAATATAAAAGGGTTCTCAGTAGAACCCCCTGGGTCGGTTCTTGTTAGCACCCTTCGAAGGTGGAAGATTGTTGAGGGTTCTGTGTGGAACATTTTACTTTAAAGAAGAGTTTCCCTCTAGAACCTGTCACAAGGGGGATCTGGGTAAACTTTCACAGATGGTGTCAGTAGAACCCTTTATGTTGAGTTCTTGGTAGAACTAGATTCTGTGTGAAACCTTTATAAAAGGTTCTGAACAAGGGTTCTCCTATGGGAACAAGCAGAAGAACCCTTTATGGTTCTAGTTAGTGCCTTTGTTTTTAAGAGTGCAGAGAATTAAAAAGTTCTTCAGTTTTTCCAGGACTGGATGAAAAACAGAAAAGTGATTTAAAGAATTTTTCAATAATAATAAACTCCAGGACTTTGAACAAATCACCTGACCCGTCTGATGTGATGTCATTTCTACCTGTCAATCACTCAGTGCAGGGCGGGGCCTCAGACGCCGCCACGGCCCGTCTGAAGAAACCTCGTAAAGCTCGGACGGCGTTCAGCGACCAGCAGCTGTCGAGGCTCGAGAGAAGCTTCCAGAAGCAGAAGTACCTGAGTGTCCAGGACCGCATGGAGCTCGCTGCGTCCCTGCAGCTCAGTGACACCCAGGTCAAGACCTGGTACCAGAACAGGAGGTAAACCATCAGAGCACAGAGACAAGACCTGGTCCCAGAACACACGAACAAGACCTGGTCCCAGAACACACGAACAAGACCTGGTCCCAGAACACACGAACAAGACCTGGTACCAGAACACACGAACAAGACCTGGTCCCAGAACACACGAACAAGACCTGGTACCAGAACACACGAACAAGATCTGGTCCCAGAACACACGAACAAGACTTGGTACCAGAACAGGAGGTAAACCATCAGAGCACAGAGACAAGACCTGGTCCCAGAACACACGAACAAGACCTGGTCCCAGAACACACGAACAAGACCTGGTCCCAGAACACACGAACAAGACCTGGTCCCAGAACACACGAACAAGACCTGGTCCCAGAACACACAAACAAGACCTGGTCCCAGAACACACGAACAAGACTTGGTACCAGAACACACAAACAAGACCTGGTACCAGAACACACGAACAAGATCTGGTCCCAGAACACACGAACAAGACCTGGTACCAGAACAGGAGGTAAACCATCAGAGCACAGAGACAAGACCTGGTCCCAGAACACACGAACAAGACCTGGTACCAGAACACACGAACAAGACCTGGTCCCAGAACACACACAAACAAGACCTGGTACCAGAACACACGAACAAGACCTGGTACCAGAACACACACAAACAAGACCTGGTCCCAGAACACACGAACAAGACCTGGTACCAGAACACACACAAACAAGACCTGGTCCCAGAACACACGAACAAGACCTGGTCCCAGAACACACAAACAAGACCTGGTCCCAGAACACACAAACAAGATTTGGTACCAGAACATATAAACAAGACCTGGTCCCAGAACACACGAACAAGACCTGGTGCCAGAACACACGAACAAGACCTGGTACCAGAACACACGAACAAGACCTGGTCCCAGAACACACGAACAAGACCTGGTCCCAGAACACACGAACAAGACCTGGTCCCAGAACACACACGAACAAGACCTGGTACCTGAACAGGAGGTAAACCATCAGAGCACAGAGACAAGACCTGGTCCCAGAACACACGAACAAGACCTGGTACCAGAACACACGAACAAGACCTGGTCCCAGAACACACACAAACAAGACCTGGTACCAGAACAGGAGGTAAACCATCAGAGCACAGAGACAAGACCTGGTACCAGAACATATAAACAAGACCTGGTACCAGAACACACAAACAAGACCTGATACCAGAACATATAAACAAGACCTGGTACCAGAACACACAAACAAGACCTGGTACCAGAACACACAAACAAGACCTGGTCCCAGAACACACAAACAAGACCTGGTCCCAGAACACATAAACAAGACAGTAGTAGTTGTTCTGTGTGTCTTCGTAGTTGTTCTGTCTCTTTGTAGTTGTTCTGTCTCTTCGTAGTTGTTCTGTGTTGTTCTGTGTGTCTTTGTAGTTGTTCTGTCTCTTCTTAGTTGTTCTGTGTCTTCTTAGTTGTTCTGTGTTGTTCTCTGTGTCTTTGTAGTTGTTCTGTCTCTTTGTAGTTGTTCTGTCTCTTCGTAGTTGTTCTGTGTTGTTCTGTGTGTCTTCGTAGTTGTTCTGTGTCTTCGTAGTTGTTCTGTCTCTTTGTAGTTGTTCTGTCTCTTCGTAGTTGTTCTGTGTGTCTTTGTAGTTGTTCTGTCTCTTCGTAGTTGTTCTGTGTGTCTTTGTAGTTGTTCTGTGTCTCTTCGTAGTTGTTCTGTCTCTTCGTAGTTGTTCTGTGTGTCTTTGTAGTTGTTCTGTCTCTTCGTAGTTGTTCTGTGTGTCTTTGTAGTTGTTCTGTGTCTATTCGTAGTTGTTCTCTGTGTCTTTGTAGTTGTTCTGTCTCTTCGTAGTTGTTCTGTGTGTCTTCGTAGTTGTTCTGTCTCTTCGTAGTTGTTCTGTGTGTCTTCGTAGTTGTTCTGTCTCTTCGTAGTTGTGCTGTGTGTCTTTGTAGTTGTTCTGTGTCTCTTCGTAGTTGTTCTGTGTCTCTTCGTAGTTGTTCTGTCTCTTCGTAGTTGTTCTGTCTCTTCGTAGTTGTTCTGTGTCTTTTGTAGCAGCTCTGTGTTGCTTTGAGATCATTTTGGTCACTTGGATCTCACAGCTGTTTTATGTTTCTTTGTAGTTGTATCACAGAAACAGACCAGAACAGGAAGTAAAACATTAACAAAACAATCTCAAGATCCATCAGCAGCTGAAGTTTTTGATAAAAACACTATTGATCATGAATCTTTCCCAGTGATAAATATAAATGTAAGACAAATATTTCATACTTCCTGCTCTAACAAAGATTATTTTAGTTGTCTCTCTGTCTGTCTGTGTTGAGTATCACTGTGGACAGACACATGTGAGACATTTCCTGATTAATAATGAACACAGTGTGATCAATAATTCAACAGTGCGTGCTGTAATTAATGATCAATAATTAATGCAGAAACAAATCTGGAGCTTTTAGTGCAGAATCACAGAGAGGACGGAGAGCAGGAGGAGCACACACCACTGATTCTTTATTTATTGATTTATTTTTATTGTTCCATGACCACAGAGAATCCTGCACCGTGATTGGCTGGAGGACTGAGGTTCACCATCATCTCCATGTTGGACAATTTGCGTCGTTGTTGATCTTATTTAGATTTAGTTTTTTGGAGGATTTCTTTAAAGACTAAAAGCTTTTACTTTTTATTCTCTAGTTATGAGAAACAAACCTTTCCTAAACATTTTGTAATTATTCTTATTTTTAATTATACACGGAAAACTAATCTAATTATTTATCCTGTGTGCACAAGTTGTGATACAGTTTGTATTTTAAATAAATTTATGTGCAGAAAATAAATCTTCAGGTGTGCGGTTTATAGATTCTATAATGTTTTAATTATAAATGAAATATCTGATGTGTCTCCTCCTCCGTCAGGACGAAGTGGAAGCGTCAGTCAGCCGTCGGTTTGGAGCTGCTCGCTGAAGCCGGCAGGATGTTCCTGCCCACACACTACCTGTACCCTCCTGCCCCGCCCACACTGGACCTTTACCTGTACAGAAACCACGCCCCCCACCACCACCACCCGGTCCCACCCCTGCTGCCCCGCGTCCTGACCCACTCTGATCCACACCCCCACTGACACCAGCACACTGGGAGGACTGGGAGGACTGGTTTCTTCAGGATGACGTTTGGAAATAAAAACTTCTGATGATCAGCTAAAGTTCAGACGACCTTTTGACTCGTTTCCACTGCAGGAACTTCATGAAACACGCTCCCGTCCTCTCTGTTGTCCCCTTTAAGGACGAGTTCCTGGAACTGAACTCTGCTCAGGAGGCGATTCTCAGTCCAGGTTCAGGTTCTTTCAGGATGATGATCGTGATTGGTCGTGTAGATGTGATGTCACATCACAACGAGGATGATGACACAACAAAATGACACACAGAGACATTTAACCAACACGTCCAGAGACGATTCAGACGCAGCTGCATTCAGAAGATTTCTCAGAATTACAACTCAAACTAAACGGGGAACGTTTAATAACTTTGAGAACGTTAAAGAACCAATCAGACGATGAGACGTTCAATTTGACGTTAAATTTGGGCTGTTTAGTCTGTATGATTGTCTTTGCAATGAAAACCTTTCAGCTTTCACGTTAAACTAAGACCAGACGTCCTTGAATAGTTGTCTTTCCAACATGAGACAGACGTCTCATTTTCCTCTTTCAACCAAAATCAAACGTTCCTTAGACGACTGGCAAAGCCATGTTTTCTTTTTCAGTCTTTTCAACCAATTTTTTTTGGTGGGATCTGATGATGTTAGGTGTTCTGAATATGTGTTGTTGTTATATTTCAGTTTTTTAAAATTTTAAATAAATATGCAAACAGTTCTTAGTGTTTTTGCTTCTTATTAATTATGCTCACATTATCAGGATACGATTATTGTCATCAATAATCCATAATAATAATAATAATAATAATTGGTCCATAACGTCAGAAAATGTTGATCAAAGTCCAAGATGACGTCCTGAAACGTCTGTTTTGTGGGTGTTTTTGTGGGACTCGTGAGGAACTGGTCTGCGTTGACTGGGACTCGTGAGGAACTGGTCTGTGTTGACTGGGACTCGTGAGGAACTGGTCTGTGTCGGTTCTAAACTGACATATAAAAGTCCTCAGTTTGTGTTTCTGCAGGAACAAACTGAAAGCAGAGAGCGATCGGAGGTTTTGATCAATAAATAATAAATGAAGTCTAATAAATTATCAATTATCAGAATAGTTTGTGGTTCATTTTCTTCCATCCAATCAGACGTCTGAACACTTAATTCAGAAAGAGACATTTACAGAGCGATTAGCTGCTGAAATATTAAACAGAGTGAAATATTGATGCAGTTAAAAGGCAGCGATTACACATCAGAGTGACCAGAGTGTTTCTTTAAGTGCTGCACAAAGTTAACAGATAAAAAAAGCACTGAAAACTTTCAAACTTTCACTTTACTTTCATATTTCTGTTTGTTTATTTATTAGCTCTGTTTATTTTTATATTTCTGATGTTTTTTAGATGCAAAAATGTCTGTGGGTCCTGAAATACACACAGATACTGAACAGATGAAGATTTAATTCATTTCTGCTTAAAGGTGCAACTTTAATTTAAACTAAAGTTAAACTCCGTTTATAATGAAGTGAGTCTTATTTTAGTATTAAAGTTGCATTAAAGTGGTCAATCTCTTCTTTTAATGAACGTCTTTAGTTCAGAGCAGCTTCGACTCACTTTGATACCTGATCTGACGTCGCATGAATTTACCTCTGTGTCACATTCAGGAACACAAAGAAAAAAAAGACAAAAGACAATCTGGATTCAGTCCACAGAAAAAATAAGAGGAAAGTAAACAGTAAGACTAGCTGTACTGCAGTATTACTGTAGTATTACTGTAGTATTCAGGATGTGTTGATGCTGGAAACAAGTAAAAAAAAACACTTACTGCTCAGTTTGAGAATAAAAATAACATTTAATTTTCCATCAAAAAGAAAAATAAATCTTTTCACCTCAGTAGAAAAACGTGTTATTTGGAGTTTGGAGTTTGACGTCCTGCTGTCAAAGATCCATGAAGGAAAATCTGTCGTTTTAACAGAGTCATGGAGACAGAGGACAGAATAAATGAGGACGTTCACCTGGACAGAGGCTTCATGAACCTGCATGTGAAGATATAAGATCAACACACCTGACAGCAGGTAAATAATACATCAGTAAATTAATGATCAGAGACTCTGTGTGTAAATTTAAACTCATGAAACATACAGTCAGAGTGAAAAACTTTGGTTTGATACCAGCAGATTGACTCTACGATGGTCTGGACCTCGTAAACTGTGTCTGAATCTGAGAAAAAAGTCAAAATACAAGAAAACTGCTGAATGTGACGAGTTTTCTTAAATCACTCGTACACACCACTGAAGAACAAAGCTGTTCATGAGAGATCTGATTGGCTGCAGTGATGGATGGACCTCTGCTTCAGTGTAAAACACACCACCGCCGCCGCCGCCGCCGCTGCTGCTGCTCGACACTCATCAGGTTCCGTCTGCAGCACCAACAGAAAATGTTGAGAACAACGAGACGTCAGGATTTCAGTTTTGAGTGGGCCGCAGTAACTTTGGCTTTTAATTACAGAAGTTTCCAACTGTTGGTCTCACTTTAATAAAAATGACTGGTATCATGCTGTGGAGGGCGACCAGCACCTCCAGCTGATTATGACACTTTTAAAATCTTTTTAAAAAGAGAGAACTTATTATTTCACTGCAGCAGTTTGTATTTATTTCAAGTATCCATATTTTCATTATGGATCAATTAGATCAATACATACAATTCATTAAGAAAAGTGACATTTGAACTCCTTTTAATGCATTTTGTTTGATGCGGCTCCATTAATCTTTACACTGATCGTATCATCGTTCATTTTCTACATGTGTTTTAGTTTGGATGAGAAATGCATCTGCAGGTATAAAATAAGACGATGACATGTTTTCCTCAGTACATCATTTTCTGCTGAACAACCATCATAGTGTGACGTGTAACATGTCTGAGGCGACGAATAATGACCCGTTGTGATTGGTCGGGGCCTCACATGTGATAATCACCAAATAAATGTTGGATAAATGGAAACTTGTTTTGACTTAAGGGTGTATTGAAATCTGATTTTAATAATTAAAAATAAAAGTTAAGAAAATATATGTCCTCCCAGTCATTTAAGGTGGGCCAGTTGTAGAAGTGGGTGGGCCCAGGCCCGTGAGGCCCACCCATAACGCCGCGCCTGGTCCACAGGAGCCAGAATGTGGCTGCAGGCAGGTGCTTTAAATTTATTTCTTTAGTTTTTGTTTTACAGATGGAGGCTCGAGCAGAACAGATAAAGTAACAGTGAAAATCAAGAAACAGCAGCTGGTTCTCCTGTTCCTGTTCTGTGCTGCAGACTGAGAACTGTGTGCAGGTCATCACCTCTTCATCACTCCTCCTCTTCCTCTCCTGACTGAGCGGACTTCTTCTTCTTTTTCTTCTTCTTGGCTTCTCTTCCCTCCAACCCGCTGGAGAACTCAGAACAGAACAGACTGACCTCCTTGTGACCAGGAGAGAACCTGAACAAGACAAGAAAGAACCACCGTTCAATAAACAGTCAAATGATCATCTTCACTGACGATTCATCTGTCAGTTTTTCTCTACAGCAAATGATTAACTCGAAAAATAGGTCCTAACAAGTGATCATTACAGGAGAGACGTGAAAACTTTTTTTTTTACTTTTTTGTTGTTGTTGCAATTTTCATTGTTTCCTGCAATTTCTTTGTAAAAACCACCTCAATACATCGCAACATGCATGGCATTTTTTTTTTAGGAAAGATGCAGTGAAATCAGGCATTTTTAGGCCACAACAATCCCCCAAAAAAGCCCATGAAATCCTGGAGGGGCGGGTGAACGAGGGCTCCAGATGAAGCGTGGCTGCAGCTGCTCCGACCTGCTCTTATGAAAAAGGTGAACACACTGAGTCGAGTCACCCGCATGTGACACTTTCTGCTATTTAAAAAAAAAAAAAAGTAATAATTTGTTTATTGGTGAAAATACAGGTGATGTACAACTGTTTAAGATGCATTTAAGATTTTTAAGATTTTTCAATAAAGGCTGCAATAAAAAAATAAAATAAAAAGTCAAAAGTCAGAGAAAAAAGAAAAGAAAAAGAGAAAAAGAAATGGACAGTTTCTGTCACATCAAAATCACAGAATCTGAAGGAGACTAAAATACGTTCTGTTGTTTTTCTGATGAGAAGAAAAACAGTGAGACGACCTGAGAACTCAGGGATGAACAGCTGAGTCCTCCTGTCCCACTTGTTCATGAACTCACCACCAGTTTGTTTACATGTATAAAAAATAACAGCTGATCACCTGAACGCACCATTACACAACTGACCAGCACCCAAAGGATTGTGGGATAGTGAGGAGGTGACAGACACAGACACACACACACACACCTGTAATTATGTCTCTACTGACCACTAACTGTGTGTGTGTGTGTGTGTGTGTGTGTGTGTGTGTGTGTGTGTGTGTGTGTGTGTGGTCAGATCATGTCCAGACAAGCCTGCTGTGAGGAGCAGCTGTGAACAACAACAACAACAACAACAACAACAACACCACACACACACACACACACACACACACACACATACACACACACACACACACAGTGAACATGATCTGTGACTGAAGGGAGCAGGAGTGTGTGTTTAAAGTGTGTGTGTGTTACTGTCAGTCATCTCAGCAGGGTGTGTGTGTTAATGTGTTAATGAGTACACACAGACAGACGTGTCAGACACACACACACACACACACACAGGGCAGAGTGTGTGCTGCTGGTTAATTCAATCCAGGTTTATTTTACTAGTGCTGCTAACTGAGTGACAAACACACAGCACTTCCTCTAACTCCTTCACAATAAAAGCATTCTGTGGGTTAGCCAGTGAAAAGCTTTTAATGTGAAGCAGCAGGAAGTGTTTGGTTTGTATCAGCAGTGACTTCACTGACGTCCGAGAGCTGATGAAGGTGAGGAGGAGGAGGAAGAGGCAGAGCTACTGTGTCACGTCAATATTGTGTCAATACACAGACACCAAATATCAGTATTTATTTATCAATATTTAATTATTATCATTATAATTGTTGTATCCATAAAACCGCAATTACCATTTTATTTATTACCAATAGTATCAACACTAATATTGTTTTTGCACCATTAAAAAAGCAAATGTGAGTTAAACATTTTGGTACCAGAACGTTAAAATCTGTTGCTTTTTCAGTAGAGCTGCATCGATCAGTCGATTCATCAATTAATCAATCAAAGGAAAATTAGTCCCCAACTATTCTGATGATGGATTAGTAGTTTCAGTCGAACATCACTGTCTGCTTCTTAAATGTGAAGATTTGCTGCTTTTCTTTGTTGTTTCTGACAGTAAGTGAAGAGTCTTTGTGTTTCGGACCGTTGATTGGACAAAAGGAGACGTGAGGACGTTTTGGACCGAACTCAGGACATCTGGGAAACTGATGAATGTTTCTCAGTCCCTCCAGGAAGTTGCTATCACAACAATTACAGCAAATTTAGCCAATCCCAGTGAATTCTGCACGACCTTTGAATTTTGTCTAATTACTAACAGTTCTCTGCAAATTTGACCAATCACTGAAGTTTCCTGCAAATTCCACCAATCACAGCAGACCTCCCACGCTGAAATTATACATGTCTGTCTCAATCAACCGACTTAACGTTTTATTGTTTAATATTTTGTTGTATTTTGATTTTTTTAGGTTTATCGTTGTCACTGACATTCATCAACAATCTGTGCGCCTACACAGTTTTCACATTTTGACTTTGAGCCCCAAAAAGATTTTGTTTCTTTGTGGAATAACAACAAGTGAACTTTTCATTTACATTTAAAGTAGTTTTTGTTTGGATTTTTTTAATCTTGAGCTTTTTTAATTTGATTTTTAATGAATTATACAAAAAATGATTTGAAGAATTAAACAGTAGCAACTCTTTTTACAGTTTTCACTTGTTCCCACAATTTCTTTTCAAAAAACTTTGAAGAACATACAGGCTGTGAAATCCTGGAGGGGCTGATTTTTCATAATGAGCAGACTTATTGATAATGAAAATCATTTTTCAGTCCACTAGGTGGTGCTGAGTGTCTGGATGGTTTCATTCTGCTGCAGTAAAAACGAGGTGACCAGACTGAAGGTTTGTCTCAGAGTTTCTCTTCGGGGACAGAAGTGAATAAAATCACCTGGTGGGTTCTGCTGAGTTCACAAACCTCCTCACCTCTTCTCTCTGGGTCGGCCTGGTGCTGCAGTCTTGTTCTGGTTCTTGACTGGACTCCTGGCCTGGTTGTGGTTCTTGTTGTGGTTCTTGTTGTGGTTCTTGGCCCCGGGGCCCGAGGGGCCCGAGGTGGCGCTCAGTCCCTGTGGAGCGTCTCTGAGGCCGAAGCTCTTGGCGGTGTGTCCCAGATGGAGCGAGCGGATGTGGAAGATGTGTTTGAGGTGGGCGGGATAGGTGGTGTACGCCCGCAGGAAAGACTGCAGCGCTGATGACATCACAGTGACATCACAGGGACACATGTCAACCAACAGAAGAACCCCGCAGATAAATAAACCAAAGAGATCACCACAGTGACGGTAACGAACCTCTCTTGGCAGTTTGAACCGACTGAATGTCTGAGTGAACAAAGTTCTCAAACTCCGTCTGAAGAACGGTGGCTCGTTCTCTGGTCTCCTGCTCAAGAGCTTTAGAAGAACTCTGAGAGACAGACGGACAGATGGACAGACAGAGAGACAGAGAGACAGACTGGTTAAAACATAAAACTAGAAACACAACCTGCTAATACAAAATATGAAATCGTCCTTCAGGTGGAACCAACAAGCGAGGAACAGAACAGAACTGGACTCAGCCAACAGGACGGCTAACATTAGCTGCACAGCTAACTGCACAACTGTACACTGTAAAGATACAACACTACTGTTAGCGTTAGCTTAATGTTAGCCTTCCATCTCACCTGCAATATTGTCACAGTATCGAGGTATCTGATCAAAAATATTGTGATTTTTATTGATTTTGTCACCCTAGCTGCTTCCACCCCCTGCAGTACACTCGAGCTGCAATGATTGATCGATCATTAAATTAATCACCAACTATTTTGATAATCAATCCATCAGTTTGAGACATTTTTTAAGAAAAAAAAAGTCTGATTCTCTGATTTCAGCTTCTTAAATGTGAATATTTTCTGGCTTCTTTCCTGCCCTCTGACAGTAAACTGAATATCTTTGACTTGTGGACAAAAGGGCCTAATGAGTAGTTGTCTCTTGTTGTATTAGTTTGCCCTCTTATGGAAACAATGCGTAAAAAATATTATTATTATTATTTTAATTTGAATGGTTGGAGCTTATGTGTGTTTTTTAGAGGAAATAATCAAATCATTTTTGTCCAATTCTGACAGCCCTGATGTCCACCGTTTGATTATTCAGGCCTTTAATCCACACAGGAAGCTGTGGGTTGATAAAAATCTGGGTCACTGTGAAGAACCTCGACCTCCTCTGAATGATTTTTATTGATGTATTTGATTCTATCTTTGACTCACTTTTACTGTCTGCTGTTGGTTTTGGGGCTTCATCTGATTTCACAATAAAATGCTGCAAAATCTAAATATGATCAATCAAATATTGGCATTATCCACTTAGAATTAAACAGCACAAAACCGTCCAGCTGATCAAACTGTGCGCGAGCGTGTCTCATGTTCAATAGATGGAGCGTATTTAAATGAAAGGTTAATCTAAATCAGTGTGATGATGTCAGAGAGTGAAGACACACAAACATCAGATCATCTCAGAGGTCAGACATGTTTGAAAGTCAACTCTGAACCTGCTGCAGGATCCACATCAGGTGTCTTTATAGACGGCTTCAATGAGACTGTCTGAACTGATCTGTCACTAACACCCCCCCCCCCCCCCCGCTTTTACTGTCACTACACGCCGTTTGATCCGCAGTCTTTGTTGGAGCTCTGCAGTCTGACACCGACACATTTGGGTCTTTAAAAGGAAAAAAGAAACGAGTGTTTAAAAAATTATTCTCATCATCGTCATCATCAGAGACACGGCAGGTGGTCTCAGCCGCCTGTTGGTTCACACTCTCAGCACAGATTTCATGAATCCACTGCAGTCTTCTAAAAACCTTAGTCTCACTCAGAAAGCCCCCGAGCTCCACTCCAAAACCAGTGGGAACCCCTAAAAGACCAGTGACCTGAAAACCTTTGAGACTCCTGAAACAGATGTGGACTCCAGGAACCCTTTAAAAGACCCCTGGAAACATATCTAAGACACCGCAAATAACCTGGAAATCTCCAAATACAACACTGGTATACACTGAGGGACAATTCAAACCCCTACAAAGACCCCTTGAACCCAATTAAGACCCACTGAATCCCCTCAAACATACCTGGAAACCAACCAAAGACCCGGAAGACTTTTTAAACCAACTCAAAAGCTCTTTCAACACCCTAAAAGATTTTCAGCTCCCTGAAAGATCAATGTGTCCCACTCAAATGCCCTTTGGACGCCGCAAAATATCCTTGGATCCCTCTGAAAGACCCCAGAAGCCATATGCTCAATTAAAGGAACCCTGAAATCCCTTTAAAGATCCATGGAACCCTGCTCACAGTCTCTTGGAGTTCACTGAAAATATTGTGACACCCTGGAACTTCCAAATACACCACTGGTACACCATGAAGAACAACTGGAAGCCCCACAAAGACCCCCAAAGCCCCCTCAATTACCCGTAGAACACCCTGTAAGAGCCACTGAATCCGCTCAAAGACTTATGAGGCTCTGAAAGACCCTTTAAACTGAAAGCTCTGAGAACACTCAAATGTCCTTTGAGCACCCAAAAATATCACTGGATCCCTTTGAAAGACTCCTGAAACCAACTCAAAGGCCCTGGAAGCCACTTAGCCCACAAGCAGGAACCCTAGAACCCCACTCAAAGTCTCCTAGAGTTCAATTAAAATACTAAACCCACCAAAAGATGCAAAGCACCTCTTTAGAGACTGAGATTCCCATGAAGAACCACGGAAACCATATCAAAGGACCCTTAAAACACCTCAACCATCCCTGAAATCCTAAACAACTAATATTCCCTCAAAGGCACCTGGAACATCCAAATACACCACTGGGATACTCTGAAGGACCCTTGGAACCCCAGCAAAGACAGAAAAACTCTTCAGACACCCTGAAATCCAGTAAAAGACCAACTCCTGATACCATTTACACCATACAACAATAAGTAAATGTTCCTTAAATGTGGAACCTTGAGTGCCTCACAGACCATTGGAACCCCATCAAAACCCCTGAAACCCTCAGGAGTCTGGGAAAGACACAGGAATACCAACAAAAACTCTGGAAATCCTTGAAGTTGCCTGGAACCACCTGAAAGACCTCTGCAGACACCTCAGAACCTGGAGGCGCTCTGAGGATAAAAGGGTCTTACCTTGCTGTGGTATTTGCCCCGCCCCTTGTATGTGTCATCCATCATCAGACTGGACAGGATATCCTGCAGCTTCATCTCTGATAGGCTGAAACACAACAAGACCCGCCCCCACAGTCAAAACCAGGATGGTGACCAACAGAAAGGCTGGAACAGCAGCACCATCAGCGTGACGGTACTGAGACGGTACAACATGTGGTGGTAACTGTCAGAAAGTGATTGGCTGTGATGGCTGTCAGTCAACAGACCTGATGTTGTGATTGGCCAGCTCGTTGATGAAGGCGGTCTCAGCAGGAGTGAGGAAGATGAGACTGCTTCCTGTTGCTCCGATACGGGCCGTCCGGCCGACACGGTGAACGTATTCTGCTGCCGCTGTGGGAGGAGTGTACTGAAAACACACGCCGAGGTTACTGAGAGATTTTCAAACCACACCCACAGAGAATCGTACACTGTGATTGGCTGGTTACTGAGCAGGATTACTGGGCAAAAGGACCAGACTACAATCACCGGTCTTTATCACCAACATGGGACCAGTTCTGTTCTGGTTCATGCACCTAACTTTGACCCGTTTGGAGCTTTGGTTTGGAACCGAAAAGTAGTTTCTAAGGAAGAACTAAAAACAAAAACAACTTTTCTTTGAGAACCAAAGTGGGCGTGTCATGTTCTGCAGCTCATTGTGCAGCGCCCTCTAATGATGGTAATCCTTCATTGCAATGGTTCTGCTCAGAACTGATGGAAACGTGAGCTGGTTCTCTAGAGAACACATCGATTAACACACACAAATCGATTAAGTGATATTGGTATCAATAAATCCCTGGTTCTAGGTTGTGTTTGTCCATGTTTACGCTGCTGAGACGAGCTGTCAAATTGAAAGAGTTCAGGACGTCTGCTGCCGTCGTCAATAATTACCTGAACGATCCAGGTGACCTGAGGGAGGTCCAGACCTCTGGCTGCTACATCCTGAAACACACAGGTTTATTAGTTTTACTGCAGATACAATGTAACATACAGTGTAACGTGTTATGTTTGCTTTATTGATTGATAATAATATTTATTTATTGTGCATTTATTTAATGTATTCATTACTTTTATGTATATTTGATATTATTATATTTTACAGAGACATAGATACTGACTGTACAGAGCAGGACTCCACTCTGAGACACTGAGAACTGCTGGAAGACCTCTGAGCGCTCCTGGTGGAGAAAACAAACACACCCACAGCGACCGTCAGCTGATCACAGAAAAACACTCCAGCACTGATGAGCACGAGACGCGCTGATGATGATGGTCTCACCTCCTGCTTCATGTTACCATGGAGACGCAGGAAGCTGATCCGGGGCTTCTGATTGGCCGAGGGCCCGGAGAGGACGGAGGTGAGGATTGAGTTGAGGAACTCGACGACCTCGCAGCTCGAGACGAAGACGATGAGTTTGTTGTTCTGAGAAAACTGAAGGACAACGATGTTCTGTTCTGTCAGTGTTTTCACACAGGTTTTTTTTTCATTTTATTTTATTATATTTTTTAATTTTGATTTTATTGTGCAGCAGAGTTTGTTTCTGATGTACATTTATTCACATTATAGAAATCTTTATATTTCACCTTGCACTTGTCCAGTATGAACGCAGCCAGACACACCAGTCTGATCTTACTGGGAACCACCACCACAAACTGCTTCAGAGCCTCCGGCACAGCAAAGTTCTCTGATTGGTCGGTGGTGCCGGCATCAGAAGTCACGGTCGAGCTGGTGGTGAGGTCAGAGGAGGCGGAGCCGGACACGTGGATACTGACTGGATCGTTGAGACAAACGTCTGCTAACCGCGTCACACCTGAAACACAGCAGGTTGATTATTTTCTGGTTTCTTTCCTCTGAATATCTTTGAGTTGTGGACAAAACAAGACATTTGAGGACGACATCTTGGACTGTGATCAACATTTTATGGACCATTTTATGAACAACTAATTGATTATTGGAAAAATTATTGCGAGATTGATCACTAGTTGACAAACAGTTTGGACCTATTTTTACGTCCCGGGAACTTAATTTTCAACCTGCAGTGGAAACGTGGGTGTTTACCGTGTGTGAGTGTCGCAGACAGCAGAACGTTCTGTCTGCTCGGTCCTGTGGAGTTCAGGCTGTTTAATATGACGGTCAGATCCTTCTCAAAACCCAGATCCAACGTCCTGAAAACACACATCATCATCAAAGTTAATACATCGACAGTGAGCAGAAATATTAGGAGAAATTGTTAGCAGACGTTCAAATCTTTTAAAAGTTGCCTGTAATGTTTTGCAGGGAGAGGAGGAACGCTGACTGCTGCTGAAACCACAGTGACTCATCTATATATTTATAGATTTATAGATTTATAGATTTATATAGGACTGTGGATTGTTTTCTCCTTTGATTGTCAGAATCAGAAAATAGTTTGTGTTTTTGTAAAATGAACAGAACTGAGGTGGAGTTCCTCAGGGCTCAACTCCTGGTTCTCCTCTGTTTTATCTCAACGTGTTCCAACCAGCTCAGACCATAAAAAACAACCGGTTCTCTTTCTATAATGATACAGACGAGAGCTGCAAACTGAAAACTCTTCATTTAATCTATCATCGATAAAATTAACAGCCAATTAATCGATTCGTCACACTTACAGAATCTTAAACATGTTTCATTTACCAAACAGCCCCTCAATCAAAGTTTTATTTCCACGGCAACATGTTCCACATTCTCTGACAGCGTTACACACACCTTTAGAAGTAAAGCTGCTAACTAGAACCAAACAGACAGGAACATGCGACCCACCTGTCGGCCTCGTCCAGAACCAGCCAGCGAACGGCGCTGAAGGCGATGCTCAGGGTGTTTTTGATGTGATCCACCAGACGACCGGGAGTAGAAACCAGGATGTTGATGCCTTTACGGAGCCTGAGGACAGAGACAGAGAGGGGACGGTCTGAACAGCGTGTTCCACAGTGAGACAAACTGTCCTGATGTCTGTCCAGGTCTGCAGAGAGTCGCAACAAAAAAGATGACACCGTCCAGACTCACGAAAGGCCGAGTATCGCTCTCTAACTTCTAAACTAGATTCATTCTTGAGTTCTATGGAGGACGGAGGAGTGTGAGCAGCTGCAGACAGATACAATCCAACCGGCAACCCCGGAAGACAGAGGAGGAGGAGGAGGAGGAGGAGGAGGAGGAGGAGGAGGAGGAGGAGGAGGAGGAGGAGGAGGAGAGTACCTGGCCTTCTCTGCTTTCCTCTTCTCTCCTCCCATCAGGACACCTGGGACAATCCAGGTAAATGGCTACAGAGAGAGAGAAAGAGAGATGAGTCATTAACACTTCCTGCAGTTCCTTCACAGTAAAAGTCTTCTGTAAAACTTCACAGCTGACAGAACAGAACGTAAATGAAGTTCCTCAGGGCTCGAGTCTTGGTCCTCCTCTGTTTAATGTCAACATGTTATTATAAACTACAAAGACACCTTGTAGTTTATGATTAAAAAAAGGTTCAAAACTTTAAAAAAAATGATCAGTTAATTAATCCTGTCGCAATCTTGTCAAATGATAAACAAGTCCAAACAGGCGGAGTGAACAGACACACATCAATTAGTGATCAATCTAGCATAATAAGTTGAGCTCTTATTTTGTAAAGGTGTTACCTTCAGAAGCTTCTGGAAGGTCTGAAACGTCTGCTGGGCAAGCTGAAGGACAGAAGGGAAGTTAGCGTAGCTTAGCATAAAGACTGGTAGAGGCAGCTAGCCTGACTCTACTAACAAACACTTCTTAAGTTCACTGATTCAACACTTTAGATCTGGTTTGTTTAGTCAGAACTGGTTTGCAGAGGAGTTACATGATGCCAAATTGATTTGCTGTAGTCCATTAACTGATCAATAGATAATTCATTGAAACAGTTTTATTAATCAGTTGTTTTTCTTTGGGTATTGGACCGGTCAGACAAAACAAGACATTTGAAGACTTTTTCCAGACTATTGTCTGGCATTTTAAAGGTCAGCTTGATCAATACGGTGATCTGGTTATTAGATGAAACTGTACCTCTCTTGTGGGGACGATGACGACAGCCAGAGGACCGTCCGACCTGCTGACCTTTGGCTGGACCGCTTGAAGACTCTGGACCACGGGGACGGCGTAGGACAAAGTCTTTCCTGCAGAGACACCAGAATCAGTCTGGTTTCTTCTCATCTTGAACTCTGATCAACGTTTTCAGATATTTTATGAACCGAGCAACTAATCGATTAATGGAGAAAACGATCAATAGATTGATCTTTACAGGAAAGACTTGAAAAATAGTAGGTCAAAGGTCATAAAGTAGATCCAAACATTTGAACACAGATGCTCGTCACCCTTTTTTCCTTCCAAAAAAAAAAAAAAAAAAAAAAGGCAAGTTGACGATTAATTTCAGAATCAATTAATAATCAATTATCCATTAATTGATGCACTAATTTAGGCCCTTTTATCAATGATCTGTGCACTTCTAAACTTTATAATTTTGTAAAAAAAAAGCATATTTTGTCTGAAGTTTTGTAGCTCTAACCCTTTTTTTCACATCAGGGTCCAGATCCAAGTACACTCGACCCCAAAGTCCAGTTTGTTTGATTGGTGTGAAAACACAAATTGGCTTTGATGTTTGATGAAATATAAGAAAAGTTTCACTTGGTCCTACAATTTAATAACAAAAAATACCTAAAAACATTACAACATTAATTTTTAGAAAAGCTGCCATGAAATCAGGCATTTTAGCAACAATCCCAAAAAAACTTCCTGGAGGGACTGAATCAGAAACCAGCAGCATTTGTTCCATCATGTGAAGAGCTCAGAAATATAGTCTCAATAAACACAAATTAAAACGCAAGTCTGTATCCAGAACAACCCGAATCATACTGCAGGAACCAACTGCCAAACCGTTATCATAGAACTTTAATTCTCCTGTATTTCTCCCTATTTGTGAAAAACTTGCACCCCTTTTTTCTTGTTTGTTATCGCAGCCTGTTTCTGGCTCTGTAAATGGATGTATAAAACCTACGACTGTTTCCACGACGACAACAACGGCTCTTAGAAAAGAAGAATTCCTGTTTCTTCAGGAAAGTTTTAAAGGAAAGGGTTGTGTGTTTTGTAAAATCTGCCACGTCAATTTTCTTTTTAAGGCAGGACAAAAAATAACTGAATGAGAGAAAACTGATGAACATTAGTTGATGCCAGAGGAGAATTTTAAAGACATTTACAGACAGATTTTGACTTTAACAAATATTGAACCTCCTGAGATTTGAAATTTGCAGAAAAACATGTTGGGATTTCAATAAAAATGTGGTTGAGTGCGCAGAGTTATGAACTTTGTGATCCTCACCTGATCCAGTCTGAGATCGAACGACAGCGTCTCGTCCTGACAGAAGAACTGGAATAGTCTGTTTCTGAACACTGAACACACACACACACACACACACACACACACACACACACACACACACACACACACACATTAATTTGCTGAAAAAGCTGAAAAGAAGGTGTGTGTGTGTGTGTGTGTGTGTGTGTGTGTGTGTGTGTGTGTGTGTGTCTTTGATTGATGGAAACATGATCTCACCTGGTCACTGTGGAAACATTCAGGACTTTGTTCAGTGTCGCCACCTGGTGGACAGAAACCAGCCAATCAGAACACAGCGCAGCAGCCAAAACAAACAGTGGATGAACTGACTGACAGGTGACATCATCATCCAGCAGCTTCCTCTGCCTGCTTCAGTCATCCTGTAAACCTGCTCTGTATGAAGCACCTGACTGACGACACAACTACAAAACGGAAAAACGTCGAGGTCAACTCAGCTTCCGTTTGTAGCACGTCACGCCAAACGCACAAAGACGTCCGTCAGTTTCTGCCTTCATGTCGCCAGCTTCTATTCAAAATGAAGTGTAGCTGATAGTCTGAACATCACAGACAGATATCAGTGTTAGCTCGCACGCTAACTGCTAACATCAGAGCAACTGATGCAAAACGAAGACACACGTGTTTTGGAGTCAGCTGGCGAGCTTCGGTTCCACTAGTTTGTCTGATTTTAGATGGTTTACATTGATAATGAGGCTGCAAACTGTTTTGTCTTTCCTTAATTGATCAATGATAAAATTAACAATCAATTAATCAATTAATCAGACTTACAAAATCTTTAAATGTTGCATTTACCAGAGAACCCCTCAATCCAAGTTTTATTTCCACAGCAACAAGTTCCACACCTTTAAGAATAAAGCTGCTAACTAGAACCATATAGGGTTCATCAGCTTGCCCGCATAGAGAACCGTTTTTGGTTCCTTTTTACAAAAATTCACTTGGAACCCTTTCAAACAGTTTTACATAGAACCCAACATAAAGGGTTATATCTCGAGCCATCTGTGAAAGGTTTCACCTAGAACCCCCTATGACAGGTTCTGCAGAGAACCTTTTAATGATGCAAAAGTTCCACTTGGAGGGTCTATCTAGAACTACCTTTCTAAGGCTGCTACCAAGAATCTTATCTGGAACCAAACCAAACCCACCGAGAACTGTTTTATATTACAGTACGAATTCAATAAATTATATTAAGAGTGTGTGTGTGTGTGTGTGTGTGTGTGTGTGTGTTACCAGGTGTGGGTGCAGGTTCAGGTCTGAGAACGAGTCACTGGTGAAAATCTGCTCCTTTAACTGAGAGACAGCAGGTCTGAAGGAGAGGAGAAGAAGAAGAAGAAGAAGATGATGATGATGAGGATGATGTCAGCAGGTTAGGAGCCAATCAGAATGAACCAATCAGAGGCGAGCATTGCACCTGTTGATCTCTGGGATCTCTGGGTTGTGTTTGAACAGAGACGAGGTCTTGATGCTGCTCCTTCCTGTTTCCTTTGCTCTGTCCTTCTCCTTCTTCTTCTGTGGTTTCCTCCTGTCCACCTGCTCACAAACAACACGTCATAATGATCTATATTATTTTTATAATAACTAATACAATCATTGATAATCAGCAGGTCGTGACTCCTCCTCCTTGTTTTTATTGTGAATTGGACCCTTTGACCACCTGACCCTCACCTGGAGGGCCAAGAAGAAACCTGATTGGTCCACAGGTGAGAGTTTACCTGAGTGTCTGCAGGGGGAGGAGCTTCAGTCTGCTCCTCCTCCTCCTCTTCCTCTTCTGCTGTGTCAGTGAGCTGCAGTCGTCTCTGTTTGAAGGAGTTCTTCTTCTTCTCGTCCCCTGAGGAGCTGAGCCTCCTCTTCTCTGCTCGCTGCTGCTTCTTCTGCAGGTCGAACACAGAACAGGAACGTCTCTGTCTCACCACAATCATTCAGTTAAATGTTTTGTGAACCCAAATAAGTTAACAATACTTTCAAAAATGAGGCAATCGGTCGCCACAATAGATTTGAGTTGATAAACTTAAACGTTGGAGGTTATCAGAGCTTTAATATAGTCAGTGTTACATGTCCTCTCTTGTTACAATTAAATAAAATAGAATAAATATTTGATAAAGTCAACTCATATATCAATAATATAACTCAGAATTTTCATTCATAACTTTTTCTCTCATTGCAACAAGTTAACACACTATAAAAACAAAAAAGTTGAGAAAACTTAAACTTCAAGGCAACTAAATCCAATAGATTTGACTCAAAAGTTTTGAAAAAGTTTTACCAATAATGTTCTGTTGAGATCATTTTTAATCTAATTTTCAAGTATCCAAATAAAAACAAATCGGGTTCATAGTTCACTTTTTTGCACTTTTTTTGTGCAGAAAAACCCAGTTTGCTGCTCAGTTTTTTGGGTTTTAAAAATGATTACAACCACAGCTGTGTGTGTGTTTTGTGTTTATGTCCATTCAGGGCTCGCAGTGAGATGAAATCAAAGTGAATCTGTATATGTTGTTCTAATGATAATAACACTGTAATGAAGTGATAATAACCTCTCTGTGATGTCTAATACTCACTGTGATCCATCTCTGCTGACCGGTCAGATGTTCCCTCCTGGGTGATGAAGAGGAGGAGAAACTGCTGCTGATGTTCAGACACAGCTGGTCCTCTTCTGATGACATCGTCAACACACCTGACTCCCACACAGACAGGTTAGAGAACAGTCAGAGCAGCTCTTAAAGATCTTTAATGACTTCAGACTCACACCAAACTTCATTCAAAAAACAACGCAGCCACTTGTCACCAGGATATAAAGCAAACAGCTGCATGTGTGATCATTTGCAACAGTTTCACTGTAACAGTTCATAAACATTATGCTGCCTTTGTTTGTATGTATAATGTATTTTGCAGTAATGTCTCCAGTTTTTACCTGAAAAACGTGAGACAAGCTTTGACAGCCACCTAAAACTGCTCTTAAAAGCTGTAGTTAGAAGAATGTATTAAAGAACAACGATTATATAAAAAATCTATACATTTATCAAAACCTCGGACGTTAGATTTATTTAATTCATGCCGAACTGAAGAGTGACTCCTGCTGATCTGTTCAGGGTTGATATTTAACTTTATTACCTGTGTTTCACTGTCTGACAGGTGAGGAAACTTCAAATCGACCGATTTCTGAATGGAGTCCGGCGTGACGTTCACAAGGCTCAGTGTCTGCTATAGATAGCCTGTTTAGCATCGTTAGCTCTTATTTTAACACAGCGACGAAACACAAACGAGCGAAATGTGTCATTAGAAGAGTGATACTGTTACACACAGTGACAGGATCACTTCCACACAGTGAGACACACACAAACACGTGTGTGTGTTTATGTGTGTACGTGAGGCTCAGTTGTAACTCAACTGCTAGCCTGATGCTAACCTGCTAATGCTAACAGCAGCTGCTCCGGTGAACAGACGTCAGTTTGAACATGTGAAGAAGCGAACAGAGAACATCAGGAGAATCAAATCAAATCAAACTCACCTAAATCTCTCAGAGATCACCGACCACCCCGCGTGGGGAACTCTTCCTGGTACGTCACTGAAGCCCCGCCTCCTTCACAGCTGATGCAGTGGACATGCGCACTAACTTCTTATTTTGCATTTTTACAGATTCAGAATCAGATCCAGCTGCTAATAATAACCAGTTATAGAACAAATATGAGGACTTTTTCATGGCTGACACAGGAACAGACAGAACAACTGAGAAAATCCAATATAAAACATTAATATAACCTTCATATATAACCTGTATAAAACCTGTATAGATTGTTTTTATATTTGTTTGCTTTTGTTTTTGTCTTTTAAATGCAACTATTTATTGACTCGCTCTTAATGTTTTCTAAATCTCAAATGCTATTTTAATGTTCTTTTAACGTTTTATTTTAATGTATTTCTATGTTCCTGTGAAGCTTTATAAAGTGCCTCAATATAACCTAAAAATAATATATGTAAAACTTCTGTATAACCTATATAAAATCTTAATATAACCTATACTGACCCCTCACTTCTCATGACGGGTCACGAGTCATCAACAACTGCTATAAACAACACGTAACTACTCGGACTGTTGGGGAGTAACGAGTTACAAGTAACTAGAGTTCAAAATAAAATGTAAATGTAATCTGCTACAGTCACTGAGGAAGAAAATGTGTAATTAAATTATAGTTACTGATGAAATGTTGGTGATTACAGAGAGTTTAGACCTGAAGACTGGTTGTGGTTCTCCAGGTGGAGATCTGAACTCTGCTGAGTGACGTCATGAGGACTGGAGAACCCTCTGTAGAACTGACGAGGATCCAAATAAAGAATAAAGAACAGGTTCATCATTACAACCTCTGAGTGGTGCCCTCTAGTGGACGTACTGATGAACATCCGGGTTAATGTAAAGGCCTCCAGCTGTCAGGACACCAGCAGAGTCCCTGTTGGGTTCCTGTTGGGTTCCTGTTGGGCTCTGGTGCCTGGCTCAGAGGCTCTGGTCCAACAGGATGAACAGAGGGTTTGAGTCTCTGCAGGAGACGAGGACAATCTGTCCATCATCACATCAGCAGCTGTCACGTCCCATTTCCCTCCTGCTCCGCTTCCTGTAGTCGACAGGAAGACTTAAAATAGAGCCGTCAATCACCGAGCGAGTCCGGCACCGCTGGGACTCAGACCGGCGCTCAGGAGGATTAATTATAGTCATTTACCAAAAATCAGCACTTTGAAACGTCTGTGGAGCGTCTGTGTGACAGAGAAGGAGTTTTCAATCAGCAGCACGACGGAGAGTTCTGAAGTAAACCAGATATTTTAACATGAAGGCTGAAATAAACGTCCTAAACTGAGATAAACTGCTTTTAGATCACAGAGGCTGCTGACAGAGAGACATCAGCTGCTGTCACTCACACACACACACACACACACACACACACACACACACACACACACACACACACACACAGAGCATTCATTAATAGTATTCATAAAACAGTGAACATACTGCAGTCTGTCTCTCTGTCTGTCTGTCTGCCTGCCTGTCTGTGTGTCTCTCTGTCTGTCTGTCTGTCTGTCTCTCTGTGTGTCTGCCTGTCTGTGTGTCTCTCTGTCTGTCTGTCTGTCTGTCTCTCTGTGTGTCTGTCTGTCTGTGTGTCTCTCTGTCTGTCTGTGTTCTGTGTACTTGAACAGCAGTGACTCGTGACCTGACCTGTACTTGAACAGCAGTGACTCGTGACCTGACCTGTACCTGAACAGCAGTGACTCGTGACCTGACCTGTACTTGAACAGCAGTGACTCGTGACCTGACCTGTACTTGAATCTTTTGACTCGAGCTGCATGATTTGGTAAAAAAGTCATACTGTGATTACTTCGACTGAAACTGCGATATGTGATACGACTAGTGGGAATGATAATTTTTGCATTACAATAAAGCTGCTCTTAAACCGTAAATCTCAGTTTATATTGTGCTATTGTATAAAATATCAGTTTTTTATTTTATCTTTACTTTCAGCAGATAAACACAACCATTTACTGCTGCTACAAACCTTCAAGTAATCAATACCATTAATCAAACCAATCATTTCAGACAAACTGATCATCTTTTAGCAGTCAGTGTTTCTGCAGTTGTGACAAAATATTAAAAAATAAACACATTAACAGCTTGAATTAAACTAAACCTGTCTGCGCTCTCCAGGGGAAATATTACACCAAACTCCCTTTAAAAAAAATAAAATATTAACTAAATAATTCATCACGTCCATAAAAACACAACTGTAGAAACACGATGTAAAATGCAGTCTTCTTATCAATTTTGGATCAATATAATCCAGCAACACAGACTCATAATACCGTTAACAATCGATCACCTTCTATCATGTGTGTGTGTGTGCAGATGATTGATTGCAGAGTGTTTTTTTGGTGGGACACAAATCTTCAAAATTAGTTGTGTGACCAAAAAGCGGATCAGTGTTTCCAGATAAAAATTGTATTTCTGTAATATCTTTTCCCCTCTTTGTACAACACAGTATCAACACGTCAAAAGTCTATCATCATTTTGTGACGCTGAGTTCAGGTCAACCTGCACGTGTTACATCCCACATGTTGCACAACTGATGCCTTCCAGTGCTGTGGGAAATTTGAAACTCACACTCAACAGCTCAGTGATTTTGTAAATCAATGAGGCTGAAACTTAAACCTCCTCAGATAAACTGGAGTTTTTGCGTTTTAGAAACCTGCAAAAATTCTATTTCAAAAGTTCTTGAGTAAAATCAAACAGAAAGTGCCGACAGCTGAAAGATTCAAGTTTATCAAAAAAAGAAAAAAGATTAAAAAAAAAAAGACAATTGGTCAGCAAAACTTTATTTAAAAACTTAAGAGTCTGAGATGGGCTCAAAACTGAAAAATCTATTAATGTGAGTTTTTTTTTTTTTGAAAAAAAAAAATTATGATGAAAAAATTATTTGCAGTGGTTGTCATTTTTTTAAAGTTTGAGAAACTCTGTTCTACAGTATCTAGTCCCTGTCTGAAAATGTTGGACATTAAAAAATAATAAAAGTGACTTCATGTTTGACATCTGTCATAAATGTTTCTGAATGATTTTAAAATATTTTCTGTTTTTTTTCAGATGTGTGAAAAGTCTGAAAACATTTGAACTCTGAGACGAGAACATGTTCTAAAGAGGAAGTCTGCCCGAGGCGACGTTTCCTCACACACACACACACACGCACACACACACACACACACACACACACACACACACACACACACAGATGAACAGGAGATGACTCTGTGTGTGTGTGTGTGTGTGTGTGTGAGGGTCAGACTGTGGCTGCAGGTTTCTGACTGTCAGATCTGATAAACTGAACACAGAGTTGAGCACTTCATTACCCATAAGCCCTCTGTGGTGAGGATGTATGTAACATGGAAACAAAGGCAGTGCTGCAAAGTAACCAAGTACATTTACTCAAGTACTTTATTGCACAGATCTGTTAAAGTCTTGATTCTGAGTCAGACTGTTGCCATGGTAACAGCTCTGATCATAGACGCTGGAGAAGAAATAAAATCATTGTTAAATCATTTTAAAATGAATATTACTGATTTTTGGTGCTTAATTTTGGCGTCCTGCATCTTTTCAGGGTTTATTTTACAATAATGACCCGCTCACTGTACATTATTATCTTATTAACTTTTTGATTAGTTAGTTAACTTTTTGGGTAAAGAAATAAAATAAATCTTACATTTGCTGAGCCAGATTCTAGACAAAGTCAATGATTAATGATTAATCAATTTAATTGCCAAATAAGGATTAAACAGATTAAACATGTAGTAGTGTAGAAGTGGCATTAATTGTGCTTCTGTGTCTTGACATTATTTTGTCTGGTGGATTCACTCACTGGATAAGAAAACTTAAATTAGTTTGTTGGCATTTTCAACTACTGGTGAAGGAAAATGCACAAAATTCGCAACCCAATAGGATTTAATTTGGCACGTGTCTGTAGAATTTTATCACAAAACATCATTTTGGTTGATAACATCATAACAACACCTGATTTAAGGTGATGAAGAGGTGAAATAATCATTTTGTGTTGTAACATTTTGATATGTTCAAATCTGATGTTGAGGACCTCAGAACAGACAAAGTCTCCACAGGCTGGGAACCAGTACTCAATATGACCCACATAGATTCATGACACCATCAGAGAGAAGACGTCATATTGGTTCCTTGTAGTAGCTTTCAGTACAGTTTGAGGTACTTGTACTTCTTTTCAATATTCCCTTTTTTCCCACCTCTGCTCCACTAAAAATCTTGAGCTTTTGCTTTACTTATCTGACAGTTTTTATCTGCAAAGCCACACATAAGTAAATAATATATAATAATAACATACGATATAACTACTGATACTTAAAAAAAAACCTAAATACTTGTTGTACTTCTGTATAAAAGTGTGTGAGGAATCAAACACACATTTGTGCTGCATCCTTTTTGTTTGAAACTGTCTCACAGAGTTATAAATATAAATGATCAATGTTAAAGTGGTGAAATGATAAATGACTCTTTCAAAGGAAAGGACTGAAAATATGATGAAACAAACATTTAATCTCTTTTCAGACAAACCAAGAACATGTTTTAAAAACTGATGAAGGAAAGTTTAAAGTTAAGTACTGCAGTTCCTCCTGCTCCTGTCTCCTACACCTGTGTCCAGATGTGTCCAGGTGTGTCCAGGTGTGTCCAGGTGTGTCCTCCTGTCTGTTAGTTAGCTGTCAGTTTGCTCTCCAAAGCCACAAACACTGAGTGAGGATCCTGATCAGCATCAATATGAACTGCATCTGGATACACACACTGTGCACACACACACACACACACACACACACACACACACACACACACACACACACACACAGTGAGGGTGATGTCAGCAAATGTCACTCAAACAGGAGGAAATAGTTAATTTGTTGGGGACTATTTTCAGCAGTGTGTGTGTGTGTGTGTGTGTGTGTGTGTGTGTGTGTGTGTGTGTGTGTGTGTGTACCTGCAGGGCTTCAGCATGTCTCCTGTACTGACTCAGTGTGTATCTCACAGCATCTGGGTTGTCCTCAGGTCTGGTCTGAAGTCTGTTCTGAACCTCAGAGCTCGGAGCCGGTCGAGTCACAGCATGGAACCTGCAGGAGGAAGTGACATCACAGGAGGAAATGTATGATGAGCGTGTAGCAGTGGAGCATTCTGGTGGTGCTGGACCTGGTCAAAATGGTTGCACTGACCGCTCCCCACTGACTGGGTCTGTAGCCCTGAGAGTGATTCTCTCCAGACAAACATCATCAGTCAACTCCAGGATGAAGACTCTGTGAGGAGACAGAGCACCGGTTATTACAGTGTTATTAAGACGTTATTCAGAGGTTATTAAGACGTTATTACATCATTATTAAGATGTTATTCAGAGGTTATTAAGACGTTATTACAACATTATTAAGACGTTATTCAGAGGTTATTACGACATCATTCAGAGGTTATTACGACATCATTCAGGGGTTATTAAGATGTTATTCAGAGGTTATTCAGAGGTTATTACGACGTTATTCAGACCAGACCAAACAAGTACGTTTAGTATGTAAATAAATAAGTATGTCTGTGAGTGAGTATGTGTGAGAGGGGTTACAGTGTAGGTAGTAGTAATAGTATGAGTAGTACTTGTTGGGTATGTACTGGGCCTCCTGCAGACTCTTGGCTTGTTGAAGGTCACGGGGGAAGCCGTGGAGGATCCAGCCTCTGCTGCTGCAGTCCAGTCGGCTCAGACGTTCCTCCACAACCCGCAGCACCAGGGAGTCTGGAACTAAACCAGGAGGTTCACCAATAATCAGTAATCGATCAGTTATAAGAAGCTTTTGGCAAATCAGAAAATGTCTGCTAGTGCAACCCAGCAGGGACTGAAAGCACTGGTAAACATCTGTACAGACCTGAGCATCAAGTGAGCTGATTGGTTGGTTAAACCGTGTGTGTGTGTGTGTGTGTGTGTGTGTGGTTACTTGGCCTCCCAGCATCCAGGTACGGTTGGATCTCTTTTCCCAGGGCTGAATCACCGGCTGCTACAGACCTCAGCAGCTGACCACAGCACACTGACAGATAGATATTTTTGTGTGAAATCCACAGTTTTGGTGTGACACTAGTCTGTAACCCTCACCTGCATTGTCTGCTAGCTTTATAATTGTCTCTTCCTTAGTCCCGCCCCTTTTCACTCTGTCCTCCACTGACTGTTGAGTGACCTTAGATCCTCAACCAACTTTATCTTTTTCTGTTTCCTGTAATTAAATCTACTCTGTGCTGAAGTTGTCTGTGTTAAAATGTAGAACACAGTTTGAAGATGGTTCAATGTTACTGGAGAACCTAGAAAAGACACATCTTTTAGTAAGTGAAAGTTAGCAAAACGCTGGGCAACTAGCTAACTTGTTTACATCAACTGTTAACTCCCTTGTTACATCTAACAGCTAATGTTAGCAAAAGGCTAGATGACTATCTAACTATTCTACATCAATTGTTAGCTAGCTCATCACATCTGATAGCTAATGTTTGTTTGTTTGTGTGTGTGTGTGTGTGTGTGTGTGTGTGTGTGTGTGTGTGTGTGTGTGTGTGTGTGTGTGTGTGTGTGTGTGTACCATCCACCATCTTGTATTTCCCTGACAGCATTCGGGCCTGGTGACTCTTTCCCGACCCCGGTGGACCCAACAGGATAATTCTGGGAGTCATGCGGCGATAACGTGTCTGAACGAAGGCCAGCGCTGACACACAAACATACACACACAGTGTGGGAACTTTCAAGTGAGAAGTGAAGTTGTGAACATAAATCAGGAGATCTTCATATTAGAGAAGTATAAAGAATAAACTAAAGGATCTCAAACTGAACCTTGAAGGACTCGTAAATATTAAACTACAGTATTCTGTATGTACGTGTAGTGATGTGTCATCATGAACTACTCCAACTACTAACACTTTGGTCAGATACTGTAACGTTTGTTTAAACAAATAAAAACTGAAAAATAAATGTTTGACACCAGTGGACTCATGTCTGTCCACGTAAATTAAGTCTCATGTAAAAATACATACATGACCAATGACTGATCATTTATGTGATTAGGGTGTGTGTGTGTGTGTGTGTGTGTGTGTGTGTGTGTGTGTGTGTGTGTGTGTGTGTGTGTGTGTGTACCTTGTTGGATGATGTCAGTGAGTGGCTGGTCAGCGTTGATGACCCTCAGGACGTGCTGATAACCTAAGGTCAGTCCTGTGACCTCACAGCGGTAACGATGAAGATCAGCCAATGGTTGCTTCTCTGACAGGCTCTGCGGCTTCACCAGACGCTGAGCGACGGCGGGGTCGTCCGGCCAGATGAAGGTCTCGTGGTACACATCTACAGACAGCAAGTGATGTCATGAGTAATCACCCTTTAGCAGGTACTGTGTGTCTCTTTGCGGACTCCTCTGATTGGACGGGTTGAACTGGACTCATTTACTGCACCAGTGTTGGACCAGTTACAATCCTGTTATTAGATTATAATTATTACAGCTCGTGTTGAGCCTCAGCTGCCTGTACTGGTGTTTTTTTGTCTTTGTTTTTGTTCCTTGTCTTTTTAGAGCTCTTGAGCTGCTAAAACACAATAGAACCAGTGTTAAGTTTGTCCATTCTGGGCTTTTGTAGAAACATAGCAGTTCAATATGGAGACCTCCATGAAGCGGAGCTGCTCCCTCTGTAAATATAAAGGGCTCATTCTAAGATGAATAACACAAAACGAAAACAATGATTCTTATTTTCAAATAACTGTACACTCATGAAAACATACTGACAAATATTATATTACTTTCTTGACATATTCTGACAATAAATTCTCCCCAAAACAAAAAAAGACATAACAAGACAAAAAAAAAAAAAGATCTAACAAAAAGAAAGACACACTGGACCTTTAACTTGACAGTTAAATGGGTCCAACAGTCTCTGATGTTAGAAGACAAAGCTTGTCTTGAACTACATGTAGAGAGAAACGTCTTCATGTGAACTCACTTCCTGTCAGCGGGTCCACCAGTTTCCCCTGAATCCTCTTCAACAGCACATCATGAGGAGCCTCCAACATCACTGCGCACACACACACACACACACACACACACACACACACACACACACACACACACACACACACACACATATAGATATATATAAATACATATATATGTAGTATATACATGAATTGTGGGTTGATATTTTGTTTTCTCACCAACGTGGTCAGGAAGGACTCCAGCCTCTGCGAGGCTCCGGGCCTGAAGACGAGTCTGAGGGAATCCCTCCAACACCCAGCCCTGTAACACACACACACACACACACACACACACACACACACACACACACAGAGCACACACACACACACACACACACACACACACACACACACACACACACACACACACACACACACACAGAGCTCACATAGCTGCCATTACACTGGTAGCTCAGTTAGCTGTGAAGCTGACTCTGCTCAGACTTGGAGTTTGTAGCATCAGGGTAATATTAGCATAAAAAGTTTGGCTGGGAGGAGCTTTTCAAGCCTGAGAGTCTGCTGACAGGAACGCTAATTAAATAATCAGACAGGCTAATGGCAGTGGGGGGTGGAGGGGAGAGAAAAGAGAGAGAGAAAAGATGATGTCTGTTCTTGCCAGGTAACATTTTTGTGATCCAGTAGCCAATAATGCCCTGACCAGCACCAGATAAAAATCAATGGTTAGCTTAAAACATTAGCTTCAGAACCACAATTCTGTACTGAATATGAAGTCCCTCAGCAACTGTTCACATCCCCTGAATTTGCATGTTTATTTTGATGACCTTTTGAGAGAACAGACTTCTTCAAACATCTTGGACTTTGTATTGAATGAATGAATGTTGATTTTATTTTAAAATGTGTGTTTGACTGTTTGAGTTCACTTTACTGTTCAATTCTTTTACGTCAGGTCATTAAAAGACGAATTTCACAGTTAACTATCATCATCATCATCATTATTATTATTATTAAGTTGAGGTAAGAGAGAATTTCAGACTGATGAATTTGAATAATGAGGCTGCATGTGTTATAAACTGCATTTTATTGTGTTAACAGTTTAAAAGCTGTTATAGTGAGACATAACTCAGTGTTCATGAACTTAAAGCTGCTCATTAAACTCCATTTCCTGACTGAACTCATTATTACATCTGTGTGTGTGTGTGTGCGTGTGTGTGTGTGTGAGGGTGACAGCAGCTGTCTGACAGTCACATCAAGTCTAAATAAAACCAGCATGTTTAATGCACAGAGCTGCTTCAGTCTCACTCTCACTGTTCTGCAGCATTAATCCCTCTGTGCTGCCTGCCAGGCTGAATAAAGACAACTGACAGCAGCACTGACAAACACACACACACACACACACTAACACACACACACACACACACACACACACTCACAGGCTGTGTGTGTGTGTGTGTGTGTGTGTGTGTGTGTGTGTGTGTGTGTGTGTGTGTGTGTGTGTTAGTGTGTGTGTGTGTGTGTGCAGGATGAAGTGCTGTCTGATTTTGTCTTCACTGGCTGTTAACAGATGATCAGACTGGGTGATCAGTTGTTGTGCTAAAGATATTGATTATCCTGTCAACAGTTTCCCAGCCATCTCGTCAGTATCACATCTATCAATACATCTATAGACATGCTAACATCGATACAAGCTTATCCAATGGGTGAACATCAATGCTGGCTTCTTCAGCAGGCTAACGTATTA
Source organism: Lutjanus erythropterus (assembly GCF_056507025.1). NCBI lineage: Eukaryota > Metazoa > Chordata > Actinopteri > Lutjaniformes > Lutjanidae > Lutjanus > Lutjanus erythropterus. Next base: position 1,042,718 of record NC_139326.1, read on the forward strand.
GCTTCTCAAGTAGAGATGCACCAGTTCCAGTTTTCTTGGCTGATTCCAATTTCCCATTTTTAAGGGTCTGACCTGCCGATACCAATTTTGGCCAACTCTGATTTTTAGTCTTTCTAAGAACCATAATTGGCAGCATTCACAAATATTGTTGCAACTTTTCTTGTAAAAATATAAAATTGGATGTTCATAATAAAACACTAAGTATTAACAATTACAGCCAGACCTTATATTATGTTAACATTATGTACTAGAGGGAACATGATCTTGTGAGATCTCATGGAATCTTGTGGGATTTCGCGGGATGCAGTTTCATGTGATGTCATGTGGAAGCAGACGTAAACAAACGCGGTGCAGCTGATTGCTGTAGTAAATCTTTACTGTAGGAAAAACAGAATGAAAAGTTAAACAAGTCTGAATGAGAAAATGTTCGAGGAGACGCATCAACAGGTTGTTTATTCTTCAGCCAGAACAGGAAGTGAGATTTTAACTGTCTGCTGTTGGCTAACATTAGCATGAAGGACTAGAAAGTTTAGCGCTGTTCTGCGACATCGTTGGCTGCTCAGCTGTTGCATCTCCTTGTAGACTGTCTGTCTTCTCTTTATCCTGTTCTTGAAATGACTGACACTGACTTCATGCAGGCGTGTCTGAGTGTGTGTGGCTGTGATCAGTGCTTTTGTGGGTGTTATGTTAGGTCGGTGTGTGCGACATGAATGACGTGACCATAGTGCAGAACATGTGTGTGAATATGACAGGCACAGAATTGGATATATGATGCTGATCGGCCGGTCACCGATCAGGGCCGGTCATGCTGAAAACCATCTGGTTCTCTGACCAGTCAAGCGGTGCATCTCTATTCTCGAGATTAACGCTCGCTTCTCCAACAGGCTAACATCAGGTAGCTTCTCCAATCAGCTAGCATCAATGTTGACTCTAAAACAGACTAACATCAAAGTTAGTGTCTCCAACAGGCCAATATCAACATTAGCTTCTCTAACATCACCTGTACTATTGAAGAACCAGTATGTTTTAGCTAGAAACAATCTTTTGCAACTCAATCATCGCCATGACAACTGAATCAGAGAGGAAGACCCGCGGATGTGGCTGGAAACTTTGGAAACAAAGTAAGTGGAGCTGGTTTTGAGAATCTTTTGTCTCACAGTCGTGATGATGAAGATAACTGAGATGATAAATTAAACTGTCAGACAGACAGGTAGAGAGAGAGAGAGACAGGTCAAGTATTTAATGTGACAGGAGGAGGCGGGGTCCTGATGGGAGCTGTCAATCACCCTCCTCTCCTCCATTTACACTGACAGACAGAAGATAAACACATCTCTCTCTCTCTGTCACACACACACACACACACACACACACACACACACACACACACACACAAAGTTACAGAGTCCCTGGTGTGTGTGTGTGATGAGTTTAGCCTGCGGCCAAAAACAGCCATTAGCAGATGAAAGTAGCTGCTGATCTCCCACACACACACACACACACACACACACACACACACACACACACACACACTAAACACTGATGCTAAATGCTAAACGTTGAAGCTAAATGCTGGAAGCTGAAAAAAGCAGCTGTTTGTAGAGTTTAGAGAAAAAAACTAAATCTGAACGCTGAGTTACTGCTGATCACACACACTGAACACACACTGTAACACACTGAATACACACTATAACACACTGAACACACACTATAACACACTGAACACACTGAACACACACTATAACACACTGAACACACTGAACACACACTATAACACACTGAACACACACTATAAATGAGGGATGATGTACAGTGAGTAGGTTTTTGACGTGAAATAAATCCTGAGCATCTAATTTTCAAGGACGCCCCTTGATGGAGGCTGTCCTTTCAATAAATTCAAATTCAAATATAAAACCGGAACCTCTGTAATGACCAATAAAACCTGCTCAAGGCACACCAGAAACATCTGAATGAACTCCTCACTGACCACTAGAACATCTTAAAGGACCTCTAGAACCTTTTTTAGGTTCTTATGTTGCTACACTCAGGTTGTCTTTAGTTGTCTGTGTATTTTTATTGTCTAACAGGAGCAGTCAGTGTGCAGGTTTTTGAACGGAGGGCAGACGATCAATGAGGCAGATTAGTGCAGTTGTGAGCTTCAGTTTGTGCTGCTGTTGTCATCGTTGTTGTTGTTGCTGTGTGAGTGTTGCTGACAGCGGCTTCGCTCTCTTTAATTCTCTTAACGTGATCAGAGAGACGCTCTCGGTGTCCTGATGAACGCTGACAGCCAACAGGACGTGATGCTAATGAGGAGCAGCAGAGAGGACGAGCCCGAGTGAAAACAACACGCGTGATGTGACAGCAGCGCCGCCTTTGATCAGCCAATCTCTGGGGAAACATGCCAAACACGCTGCTCGGCCTGCTGGGAATCGTAGTACGACACAATGACGACCAGAGCGCTAATTATTATCATCACAGCAGCACATCAGAGACGGAGACAATCAGAGAGACAGACAGACAGGTGATCAGCTGATCTTATTGGGTGTAGCTCAGTCCAGTCTGACAAACAGACCTGAAGGTTCATCACAGAGACGTTACATCACGTAAACAGGAGTCGTACGTTAACATCTCAATATCAGTTTAAGTGTACACTGTTAGAACATTTACACCACTTCACCTTTCTGTCAGACAGACTTTTCTGACAGGAAACCACCTCTATATAAGACAAATATCACTCTGGACAAACAAACCAAACTCAACTGACAGTTTTATCTCAGAGAACACAGGAGCTGTTGATCTGCTGCTGCCTCCATCTGTTAGTGTGTTTGTGTTACTGACGATCCCTTTAAAACACTGAAGTCACACAGTAACGCAGATCGAGTTTGTTTCCAACTTGTTTGACTTGTTTATAAAATTGTCAGGCCAGATGTTAATGAAACATCTGGCCTCCTCCGGTCCTCATGTTCTCATCCAGAACAGACTGAAATCACCTCTTTTCACCAGGACCAAGTCCATCTTTTTGGTTCAAACTAACGATTAACTAACTAAACTTAATCTAACAATGAATCAATGATCAACTAATTGGCCATTAAGAATTTGATCATTCATGTAAAATTTAATTGATCTTCTATCAAATAAACATGTAGCTCTTTATATGTCCAGACCGTGGTGTAATTTTGGTCCAGATCAAACTGAAAAGTCTGGAAGTTTGGGCCAGACGAGGTCCCACAGACTGATGTCGGTGTGAACAGTCCTACCCTGTTGAAACAGTCGGTCTCCTTCAGTCTCTGTTTGATCCGTTCAACCAGCACCTCAGCAGAAGGCACCTGAACACACACACACACACACACACACACACACACACACACACACACACACACACACACAGATTACAGATCAGCTGACCAACACTGGACCAAACAGTTCTAAAAGAAAGGGAACACTTCCCTCAGCATCATGTCTTCAAGAGTCACAGCAGGAAATGATTTTGGTTGATGTGTGTGCGGAGCCTCGGCGTCTCGCTCTGCTTCCTGACATACAGGAAATGAACCTGACATTTAAGGTAGAGTCAGTAGGATTTGGTCAAGCTGTTCCTAAACGCACCAGGATGTCAAATACAGACGTTTAGTGTTGGTCAAATGTCCTGAGCAGCACAATAATGAGAAGAAAGAAGTAGATCCAGTCAGAGAGCTGCAGAGTCTCTGCAGAAACACACACATCATCATCATCAGACTGATGATGTTCACATGAATATTTACATTATTTTCTTTAGAGAATTGTTGCAGACTACACCTTTAATGAGCTGCTCCAAACACACAAACAGCCACAGCCTCTGTGTGTGTGTGTGTACCTGCTGTGTGTGTGTGTATTGGCGTGCATGTGCGCTCATCTCTGATGGGTCCTGCAGTAAACTGTCAGCGGACACACAGACATGGACAGCTGTCAGCTCAGCGCTCAGTCTTTTGGCCTGAAGGACGACAAAAACAACCACAGAAGAAGAAGATGTGAAGACATGAACTGTGACCCTCAGTGGTTCAGTGGACTGTAACTTTATCAGGGGATGTTCAGCTTTTAAAGAGAAGAATTCAAGTTTTCAAACAGGATGTTACATCATATCACATACAGTCACTTTATTTATTTTAACCAGCTGTTCATGTTTAAATCATGATTATTTAACGCTCGAGTCGGGGAGAAACAGAGGCGTTATATTGAACTATGAATGCTAATTATTGGAATATTTTTGTTTGTTTTATTTCTTGTAGAGGTTATTATATGTAAATAGAAATGCAGTTTTGTTGTTTGAACATGGGGTGGAGCACGAGGTCAGAAACACAGGTAAGATAAGGTGAAGGTGGTGAGCAGCAGGTGTGTGAACAGGGCAAGCAAACAGTTTTTTGTGTGGCAGCATGGAAGTTTTTGGACAGTGTGTTGGAACTGAAACTGTTGGATACTTGCCTGTGATGGACACTAAACCTCTTTAATGGAAACCTGTCAGAGAAGAATAATCAACATATAATAGTTTACCTGTGTGAAGGTGAGCACAGGTGAAAATAAATGGGTCACCGCACCCAAAGATATCGGACACTGGTTTACTGTTGTTGCTAAGAACACACGTCCAAACACGTCCCCGTCCATCCCTCAGTGGCTTTAAATGTAGCGTTCATTTTTTTTATTGACAGATTCTACAATTATGATGATGGGACTGAAAGGATTTTTGGTTTCCATGAATGACTGTGTCGATGAAACAGCAAATTATGTTGAAAATCAAACATTTTTCAAGGAGTTCATTTGAATTCAAGAATAATCCCAAACTTGAAAACATTCCAACTTTCAAAACTACAGTATTGTATTTAAGTACTTACTTTAAAATGCAGTGGAGTGGAAGTAGAAAGGAGCATGAAAAGAAATCTTTAGAGGCACATATTGTACTTTTCACTCCACAGATGACATTTTTGTTCCATCCTCGGTCTGGAGGATGAAGTTTTCCTTCATGGTTTGAGATTTCAGACACAGACGTGTGCGTCTGCTTTCACTTCTGTCTCCACTAAATTATCTCATGTCTCATTTTCACAGTTTGACCTCTGACACCTGAGTCTGTGCAGCGGTGAGCACTGCTCCCACAAGTGTTTCATTGGTTCCTCTGATCCGAGGTCAGCCTCTTCTTCATTGGTGCCGTTTACACTGAGAAACATGATGTTAAAGTTAGCTGACTGATGAGACTCACCACTGTGTGTTTCCCAACACCAGGAGGACCGAGCAGCAGGACCTTGGGAACTGACAGACAGACAGACAGACAGACAGATGGACAGACAGGCAGGCAGACAGATAGACCATATTGCCATTTCAGTAAATTTTTTTGATTAATTGTTCAGCCATTTAACTTCCTGTTTATATGATACAAGACATAAGCTGCTCACAGACAGACACCATAAAGTCAGAGTGGGAAAAAAACATACGATCTAAAATCAGACACTGATAAAAAATACATGTAATATATTCACAAGTCTCTGCTGCAGCCAATTTACTTCACAGCTGCTTTCTTTGTTCCAAAATACAAGTTTATTGATCGATCATCTCTTCTTTGTGCAGATAAAAGCAGTTTGAATAATCCTGTGGGGAAACGTCACCAAATGAAACTAAACTAAAACTACAGATAAAACTAAATGTTTGGTGTTCAGATGCATCAGGTCCAACTGGGACACACACAGAACATCAAATGGAAATGATCTAAATCTGTTACACAATGGGATTTGATATATCATATTGTTAACTTTGGTTTGAGGTTTGAAGAAATGTATATAAAACAAATATAGACGCTATAATTCAACTTCAGAAAAGAGAAAAATAAATGAAGCTGATTATCATGAATCTACTAACCTGCACCTTCAAGATATTATTTATTTAAAATATGAGTTTGGAATACAAACCTTCCTGTTTGGATTCTTCTGTGGTACTATTAGTTTTCTACAGTAAGAAAAGGACACGATCATTTAAGAAGGTTGTGCATCTTTGAGAGTCGTAAAGTGAGAATCCCTGTAAAACACAGACGTGTTTCAGAGTTCAAATCTGACGAGCTGAAAGTGTGCAGCTCTCTGCTGAGCTTCAAAAAAGCCTTGAATTGGAAAATAATTCAGGATTATACTGTAAAATAATGAAGGATTATAATTTAAAGGAAATGTTTTTTTTCCCTCTTTCTCTCTTTTGCATTGTTTTTTGTATTATCGTTATTCTGGATCATCTCATCTTCATGGATTGTACAGGATAAACAAAAAAGGCTTCTGGCTTCAGTCTGTTCTTTTTTCAGTTGCTGGCTGTGGATCTTACTGTGTGAAAAAATTAATTTTAACCAAAATAAATTCTGCGTTCATTCAAACTAAAACAGGCACAACAGCACTGCCCTCTAGAGGAAACAGGCAGGAACTTCTCAGAGTGTAGAACTGAGAAAAGTTTCCTTGTTATGTCAGTTTTATATCTTTATATCAGCTTATTGTTTCTACATATTAATCCTGACCTCTGATTTGACCTTTGACCTTATTTGGAAGTTCCTGTATTTTTACCAAAAATTATTGAGTCATACCAAAGCAAAAAGAAACGTCCATTTAATCTGATCACTTTAGCTTGAAAAAGCAGAATAATAACAAATATGATTAAATCCTCAGTCTGATAATGATGTGAAATCAAATTACACATTTTACTGATATTATTTACATTATTGTTATTATCATTATTTAATTACAACATTCATTCTTATATTATGATAAGGTGATGTTCCAACTGACTTTTAAATTTAATTATTTCAGTGGTTTTGGGATGTTTTGAGCATTTGAAGCTGCTGATATTTATATTCTGATAAAATATCATTTTAAATACAAAAGGCAATATGCAACAGAAAAGCGTGAGCTCCACCTGTTTTCACCACGTTTGGATCTATTTTTCAACTAGTGATCAATCTGGTAATAATTTCTCCACTAATCAATCAGTTGCTTGGTTCATAAAATGTCTGAAAATGTTGATCAAAGTTCAAGATGATGTTCTCAAATATTAAATATCATCAGACCTTTTCTAATAAAACATGACACTGATTAATTAATTGTAATGCAATTTTACACCTGGGAGTCTGAGGTGAGTCTGACAGTTCTGACTCGGTGCTCTTTAATATTTTTCCATGTCTTTTTTTGCTTCATTTATTTATCTTTTATATGCAGGAAGAGTTTTTCTCACATGCTTTCTGACACTGCTGGTTTAAATGGAAAATTCTGGCAGCTTTTTTTCCAAAATAAAAAAACTTTTGAAACAAATATAAATTAATTTAATCTGAATTTTGGACACATGCACACATAACAGGGCAGATTCAAGGGGCACATGGGACATAAATATAGACATATATATAGTACAGAACTTATTTTGGTGCTAAAGAAATAATAAAATTAACTGTATGAGTGTTATTACATGTCATAGTCTAATGAACACCTCTATTAAACTGAACTCAGGTCAGACAGGTCCTGGAGTCACAGCTCCATCTAGTGGCTGCACAAATATGTCATTCATCACTTTTTCATTTGGTGTTTATTGGTTATTATGGGATGTAAAACACAAGTTTGTGCTCTGAGTTGCATTCAGGTGACTTACTGTCTATTTTGTCCCTCTTCAGCAGAGCGATCATGTAACTGATCGGATCTTCAGGCTGATTGATCACCAGACTGGTCAGCATGCTCTGAAACACACACACACACACACACACACACACACACACACACACACACACAATCTTTGATGTGTATCTGCGTGTTTGAACTGTGTAAATATGCAAAATGCTTCTTTATTACCTTCATCAGGTTGAAGATGTCGTGTTCTTCAGCGTAGGTGACCATCTGAGGAGGAACCCTCACAGGATTCTCAGTGTCATCCATCAGGACAAAGACGATGAAGACGATGAAGAGCACAAACAATGAGGATGTTTAGTTTCCCTGAGGACCACAAATGCATCCCATTCAGAAAATTCAGCAGCAGCTACAAGCCAGTATTAGCTATGTTCACGTTAAAGTTTTTAGAAGCTAATGTTTTTATTTTTGGAGTTTTAGTACTGTGAAACAGACATTAAATATAAAAATGACACATTTAGAGATAAATCTATCTCTTAGGATATTTATTTTCCCTGTGGACCATGAAAGCATCATATTTTGAAGATCCAACAGCAGCAGCGGAGAGAAAACAGACTGAAGTCTGAGGGAAACCTTCAGGTTCTCTGATGTTTCCTGAAAGATCCTGAAACTGGTCTGAGATCAGTCTGTTCTGGTCTCAGCTATTTTTCAAATGACATGATGCGTAATTAATGAATTAGGAATCAAAGATTAAGTTAATTGGCAATGTTTTTGATAATCAACTATATTAATAAAAAATGCAATTAATTTGATGTTTTTTTAATTCTTACATCATTATTCTTATTTTCATTGGAAAACATGTTAAAGGTCTGATTTTTGCGGCGATCTGTACCAAACGATGTAGAACTGCGATGATTTGTTGATTTATTGATTAGCTGTCATCTACTGAATTAGTTACTTGATCATCATTTTCATAAACGATTAATCAGTTTGGATGTTTTTTTTTTTTCTTAAATAAAACTGTCCATATTTTCTCATTTCAGCTTCTTAAATTTGAATATTTTCTGGTTTCTTTATTCCTCTCTGACAGAAAACTGATTATTTTTGAGATTTGGACAAAACAAGACATTTGAAGACGTCATCTTGGACTCTGAGAGACATTTTCCGACACTTTACAACAACTAATCGATTAGTGTAAAAAGTCAGAGCCAGACTGATCACGAGTTGAAAAGTAAATATAAAGATACTGATCGACACAATAAGATTCAGCCACAGAAACATGATGAAAGTCAAACCAGCGGCTCGTCTGATGGAGTGAAACATGTCAGACGGTACAGAAACAGTTAACTAACTAACGTTACTTTGCTTCTTACTTTTATAAAGTTACTTTCCGTGTTTCTGTTGATTTCTGAATTAAACTAAACACAAACACGCGTTACATGTTAAAATATCGTTTCTAAGACCAGAAACTCTTCGTGTTAAATGAAAGTAAAAACCTCACCTGCAGTAGTTTAACGAGTCGGTTGCCAAGAAGGGTGTGTTTGTTGCTAAGGAAAACGTCATCAGCACGCGTCCGCAAACTGGACTGGAAGAGGTCGCGCGGACGTTTTCAGTATTAAAATAGAGAGCAAAAACATGTTGTTTGTTTATCGTCAAGAACCACAAATACGAAAAGGTTTTGATAATAATAAAATGTTATAATTATATGTTACGTTATAATTGTCTTTTCTGTAGTATTATATTTAAATTATTATTGTTATTTAATATGTTTCATCTACAATAATAATAATAATAATAATAATAATAATAATAGTAATAATAATAATAATACAATTTAAGATTTGGTTCTGTTCTGCTGTATATTGATATGCTCAGTTGGGACAATAACCATTAATCAATGATCAATTAAACGGTTAAGAATTTGATCGATCACATAAAATTTAATTGATCTACGATCAGCTCTTTATGTTTCATAGGCTACACTCTTAGAAACAAGGCTTCCAAAAAGGTAGAACGCTTGTTGGGTTTAATGTAGAACTCAGAAACTAGAACTTAGAAAGTAAAAGTTCTAACAGGAACCAAAGTGGTTCTCCTATGGGGACAAGCTGAAAAACCCTATATGGTTCTAGTTAGCAGCTTTATTTCTAAGGGTGTATGTAACACTGTCAGAGAATGTGGAACATGTTCCTGTGGAAATAAAACTTTGATTGAGGGGTTGTTTGGTAAAAACAACATTTTAAAGATTTAAGGTCTGATTAACTGATTAATTGATTGTTAATTTTACCAATGATCGACTAAGGAGAGCGCTGACAGTTTCCGACCCTAATTCTCAGTAGTTTTTCAGCCATAGAGGTAGAGGGAGGGTTAGATGGTTTAGGGAGGATTCTCAATATGAAAATGTCATGAGAAATGTCTGATAACGTTCATGTGTTGACAAAATGTTGGGCATAAAAATATCAAAAAATAAAAGAAAGACTGCGGTCTCTTGTCGAGGTTCTGATGACGTGACGGTTCTTGATTCTGGTTAAAACCAGAGAAGGATCGGGGTTGAACCTGCAGCTCTGGTCAGACACAAACTTGAGACAGACCTGCAGAGGTTTCACACGTCTTTATTTCTAGTGTTCACAGTTTCATATTCGTCTCTTCAGGTTTGTGACACTCAGGTACAGGTGGTTCAGATGTTTCCTGACAGAAGAAAACTGAGCAATGAGTTCATGTCCAACAGCAAGAAAGAAAAAACACCCAGATGATCAACAGAGGTCGATAGATTCAGGTTCAATCAGCTGGATTCAGTCCTGCTGAGGACAACAGGACATCTTTGGTCCGTAAACTGAAACCAAACCTCATCAGGTTTTGGTTTAAAGGTTCAGTCTGATATTTTTGGAAATTATTCTTTTTCTTTTTGAGAGTGAGGAGCTCAGTCAAATATGAATACTGTTAGCCTGTTAGCTTAGCAAAAAGACTGACAGCAGCACTTTGAAATTGTTGACCGATTCTGCAAAGCCAGGCCGAACTCGTCCTCGACTCGTCTCTGTAGTGAACATACAGAAATCAAACTCCTGAGCTATGAACCTGAGGAGACATTTTTATCTCATATCAGTTTACATGCAGCTAATCATCCAATCAGAACAAATAATTAAGGCTAAAGACTGCAGCTGTCACCACAGACCGATTTATTTTCAACAAAGCTAGCACTCTGCTGAGGCTCCATGTCAGAAGATAACAGGAGAAAAACACCTCATAATCCCACCATTAAGGCTCTTATATGAACACAGTGAACTTGGTGTCAACAACTCATCTGAAAAATCACTCAGAATTCCATGAAGTACACGAGGAAGAAAATTTGTGGGAGCTGAAAGGCTGAACGTTGGGTTTAAACTTCAGAAATTGCTCCACTAGAGGGGAGACGTCTGATGGCTGATGCAGGTCATTTGAAACATAGAGGATCGAGAACAGAACCCTGAGGAACCCCACAGCTCTGACCTCTGAGCCTGCTGGGTGTGGGAGTTAGCAGCTGTTTGCTAACATGTTGGCCACACTAGGCTTACTTCATAAGATGATATTATGTCAGACATGGTGTTGTTGTGCAGCTTGTTCTGCTGCCCCTAGTGGACAAAAAAAATAATAATTAGCAATAATTATAACAGTCGAATCAATTAGATTCCTGAGGAAGGCATACTGCACAAGTCAGATATGAGTTAGTGTTTGGACGCTGGTGTGCTTGAAAGATAAGCGACAGCTGCTGAAGAAGAGAGAAAAAAAAAAGATTTTTGGGCAACAGTAAGGCAGTTTCACATTACAGCTAACGCTGTATGATTAGCACAGCTGCTGTTAGCTTCTTTGTAAATTCATTAACACTAAAAAACTGAGATTTCCCTCCATTTTCTTCCCTTATTTTTGGCTTTAATAAGTCGTTTCCTGAACTCCGAGTCTCTCCACACACAAAACCAACCATCAATCGATCTTTTAAAATCAGGACCTTCAGTCACAGCAGAGAAGAAAAAAAAAATAACGCAGTTATGTTCATTCATAATATATTCACATGCAAAACTTGTTTTCAGAGGTAAAATCTATTTTGATTACTCTCCCAAAAATGCATCTTGCTTGCTAGCTAACAAGCTAATGTAAGCTGTGTTAATGCTAAAGTAGCCAGAAGCTAATGTTTTTATCTTTGGTGTCTTTGTAATGTGGAACCGATATTAAATATTAAACTCTTCAAAAGAAGAAAACATTTAGAGATAAATCTAAATCTGAGCTTATTTATGGAGTAAATTAAATGTATTCATGACATGAATTATCTGTTTGTTTGTTGCTTTTAGCTGCTCTGACATGGTAATTTGTTTTTCAGTTCAGTTTGTACTGATGTTATTTAGTTTAACATCTTATTGTTTAATATTATTCATAGTGTTGATTCACATGTTGGAAACAAGAGTTGTTGCTTCAGCTTTTATTGTGTTTTGTATATTCATTGCCACATCAAATCAAATATTAGCTAACATGCAGGCCAGCAGTACAGGTACTTAGTAGTTCACTCAAGTCCACTGATATTAAACTTGTAATGTTAGCAATTTTTGTCAAACTAGCTAACAATAAATTGCTTCTTTCTTTTTTGTCAAACTAACTTATATTAAGCTGAAGAAACTCTTGGCTAAAAAAATGTTAGCTTATGAGCTAATTGTAGCATCATTAATGATAAAAGTTCATTAAAAGCTTGCTGTTGTCTACATGGAGGAAGGAATCTCTGTTGTATTTTGTCTAATTTGATATTTAGCTGCTCTACTGGAGCAATAACTCAGACTGAATTTCTCAAATGAAGCTTGTAGCATGGTTAGCTCAGCAGTTAGCTGTTTGCAGCTCCAGTTGCTCAACACTGCATCACAAAGTGTCAAGAAGCACAAATTAATTTCACTTAGTTTTGAGTAAATGTTTGTAGTTATTTTCTTGCTCTTTACAGCAGGTTTTGGACGATGCTGCTGTGTATTAACAGAAATCATTATTTTTCATATTAATGGTGACTGAAGGTTCTGATGTGTTAAAGGGACAAAGTCTGACAGACAGACGGTGGTTTCCTGTCTGATGGCAGCAGGTTGACCGTGTTTACTGTGATACAACCACACTTCAAACACTCTGAACTGTCTCTTTAATACAAAGATCAGATGGTGATTGGCTGTCAGCATGGTTAGCCAGTTAGCATTAGCCAGCTAGTCTCCGTTCCTCCGTCAGTACTCGGGCATCGTCTCGTCATAGTCCATGATGCTCAGCTCGTGTCTCCTCTGGCGGACGACGAGCGTCAGGTCAGCAGGGGGCACTGCAGCTCCAGGAACAGAGAGGATGCTGGGAGCTGAGGCGTGGCTCGGAGGCTCCGTCTGAGGACTTCCTGCGAGGAGCGTGGCCTCCTCCGCCTCCTGACCCAGAGGAGGGCTCTCTGGCTGCTCATCATCCTCCTCTTCCTCTGGCTCCTCCCCTTCCTTCGGCTCCTCCTCCTCCTGGCTGTGATTGGTTGGTCTGAACAGCTGCCGCGCTCGCTGCTCCAGGAAGGAGCCGACGGCCAGGGGGGAGTCGATGGGCGAGAGGGAGATTGGGGAGGATGAGCAGGAGGGGAGGTGCAGGGGGGAGGTGGAGAGCGCGTCCACACCGCCGTTTATTATCCCCACAGAAGAAGAAGAGGAGGGGCGGGGCATCACGCTGCCCTGAGGAGCTGGTAGAGAGACACTGCCACTGTTTGACCTGAGAGAGAGAGAAAGAGATGATATCATCACATTGTGATTGGTTCAGAAAGCTGTGACATCATCGGTGAGAGAGGTGTACCTGCTGCAGACGTCCTGAGGGCGGCTGTGTGTGTGTGTGTCGGCCGTGTGTGTGTCCAGTTGGATCTGACTGTACAGGTGAAGCATCTCAGTCTGAAGAGTCTGAGTGAGTCTCTTCAGAGCGACACAGCGACTGTCACAGGCCGACAGCTCACACCTGAAACACACAAAAATTTTGACTTTCTATTTTGTGGCTCTTGTGGAGAAAACGCCACGGCTTTTGTCCACAGGAGGTGAGAACATCGACAAAATATCACAATTCCTTGTAAACACTTTAAGTCTTGAAAAATAATAAAAGAAGCAGGCCTTAAAATCACAGTTGTGTTCAATCTTATCTCAGACCTCCCATATTAACTTCCTAACTAGAGCTTTGAACTTGACCCATTAGGCCTGTATCCATGACAACGGCTGTCTCCCCTCACTTGTCTAGCTACAGTTTGTTACTCCAAGCAACATGTGAGTTCAGATACCTGATCCCACAAGTGCTTTTACACACTAGTGGTGGGTGGTGACATCACTGGTGCCTCGCCTCGCCCACGACAGATTTTACCCCACCGTCATTAGCGTGCTAAACGTTTTAGCATATTAAAATTAGCCTGTCCCGCTTTACTGTGGCAGGTATCAGACGACGCACTGGAGATCAATATTCTTCATGAAGATGAGACATTTTGTACGTGAACAGAAGTAAGACATTTATATTAATGAGCTTTAGAATGAACAGAACCTGCAGCTGCTGAGTTGATCAGCTGTGTGCTTCACTGACACATTTCACACACTTCCTGTTTCTGGACTCTGACCTGCTCTGGGCCTTGGTGTCCTCCAGGAGTTTCTTCTGATCCTGGATCAGCTGGTCCTTCTTGGTCAGCTGGTTCTCCAGCTCTGCTATCCTGTGATTGGCTGCTTCCAGCTTCTGTCTCTGCTGGACGTCGCTGTCCTTCAGACGCTGGTACTCCTTACTCACACTGCACTGCAGCATGGACGCCTCCTGAACAGCACACACACACACACACACACACACACACACACACACAGACACACACACACACACACACACACACACACACACAGACACACACACACACACACACACACACACACACACACACACATACACACACACACACACACACACACACACATACACACACATACAGACACACACACACACACACACACACACACACACACACACACACACACACACACACACATACACACACACACACACACACACACACACACACACACACACACAGACACACACACACACACACACACACACACACACACACACACACACATACACACACACACACACACATACACACACACACACACACACACACACACACACACACACACACATACACACACACACACATACAACAAATCCAGGTCTGGAACAGTGTGGTCCCTGAACGCCACATGCTGTTGTTTTTAAGTTGGTGGTGTGACAGTGTGTCAGCTTGTTGTGGATCGATCTGTTGTTCATCAGATAATAATCAGATCATTGAAAAGTTTGATTAAAATGACAAAACAATTGGTTTAGGCTTGATGAGATTCACTGAAACGTTCAGTATAATCTGACGACTGGAACGACTGAATCATTGACAGTTTTTGTGACCTAAAACTGGACTGAAGTTTTTTTTTTATTTACTGAAATAGGACTAAAAATGCTCAACCTTTTAGTCAACTAAAACTGGACTGAAGAAACAGAGTGAGGCTGACTAAATATGACAGAAACAAGGACAGACCTACTTAACTCAACTTCAGCTGGTGTTAAATGCAGAAAATCCAAATTCATTCTATTTTCAAATCTCAGTTTGTATTATAATTTGTTTACTTTTTCTCTGATCAGTAAAATTTAGAAAATGTACCAGTGCTTTTATTTTTCTTATATAGATATACATTTGACACTAAGATTAAATAAAATATAGTTGAACATGAACTATTTTGTGTGTGTGTGTGTGTGTGTGTGTGTGTGTGTGTGTGCGTGTGCGTGTGCGTGTGTGCGTTTGTGTGTGTGTGTGTGCTCACGGTCCACTGGTGTGTCTCTCCTCCCTCCAGCTGTTCAGTCAGTCCTCTGTTTGTCTCTCTGAGCAGGACGAGCTGCTGGTTCAACAGGAACATCTGCTGCTGCAGCTGCTCACTGCTGCACAGCTGAACACACACACACACACACACACACACACACACACGAGAACACACACAAGAACACTAAAGAACACTAAAGAACACTAAAGAACAATAAAGAACACTTAAACCTGCAGAGGCAGTGAGATTAATTACCCTTAACAGGGTTAATGAACTCGTCTGAGGACCTGAATGTAACACATGTTCATTTATATGTTTGAGTCTCTGCAGGTTTAAATAAAGTAAGAAAATAAAAATAAAATAAATACTTCCATCAGCTCGCCTCACCTTGAGTGACAACTGGGTCAGCTGATGCTCTGCATTATAAGCCTTGTTATTGGCTTTCTGAAGCTCCGCCTCCAGATCCTTCAACCTGCTCTGACACTCCTGAAGCTCGCTCTGAAACAGCCAATCACAACACAGGAAGTTTTAAAACAGCCAATCACAACACAGGAAGTTTTAAAAAAGCCAATCACAACATGGGTTGTTCTCAAAGAGCCAATTACAGCACAGGAATAATACGGCTCTTTATGCGATGATGTGTTGTTGTTTGTTGGTGTGTGTTTGTGTGTGTGTGTGTGTGTGTGTGTGTGTGTGTGTGTGTGTGTGTCATCACCTTCAGTCTCTGGTTGTCTCTCTGCTCCTCCTGGTGTTGCAGCAGCAGTTGTTGGATGTGTGTGTGCAGCTGTGTGGTGTGTGTGTGTGTGTCCTGCTGCAGCTGTGTGTATCGTCTCTGTTCTTCCTCCAGACTCGTCTTCAGAGAGCGAATCTCTTCGTCTTGAGCGCTCAGCTGACCCTTCTGAAACAAACATACACACACACATCATAACCATCAGAGGAAAGTTCAGAGGTCACCACAGTCAGCAGGAGGCGTCTGTCCTGTCCTGTCTCTGGACTGAACTGCTGGACAGACTGACAGCTGCTGGTGTCCAAAGACCTCGTCACCATCTCACTGATGCGTTTAATGACCCTTCATCTGTTCTTTATACAACAAATGTTGCTGCAGTTTTCATCAGTTCTCTTCTCCTGCACCACAGAAGGAGGTGATGTTGTGTCCTAATGTCCAAAATGCGCAGACAGGGATGCAATGCAACATGTCTATCGACGACATATTTCTGTGTTAAGAAAAAAACAAACAAACAAAAAAACACAAGAGCTACTTGACAATAACTAAAATAAACACCTCACTGTACTAAAGGTGATGCGATTCTGCAGTGAAGCCTTGTGGGTGTTTTTACGCTGCACATTTAAATGAATTATTAAAATCATGATCCCGTAAGTTAAAAGTGATGCAGTTAAAAAATTCAGTGCCAGTAAATATCAGCAGGTTTAAAATGTAGATGTCAGCTGTATCATCTCCATATTTTGATTATAACATGATGCTGAATGTAAGAAAGCAAACAAACAAAGGGAGGAAGAAAACAAAGAGCAGCGACAGACGGAATAAATGAAAGATTACATAAAAAGAGAAAAACAGGAAGGAAGGGAGGATGACAGAGAGAAGAAAACAAGAATAGCAAGAATGGAAAAGAGAAAAGACGAACGGAGAGAAAAGACAGGTGTGTTACCATGGCGACACTGTGCTCCTCGAGCGCGGTGGCATTGATGACTCTCCGCAGCAGGCGGCGGTTCCTGATGGCGTGTTGTTGTCGTTTGAATCGTTCGTACTGCAGCTGACTGTGGACCAGCAACAGCTGACTCCTCAGAGACTGAAGCTCCTCCCCCTGGGCAGGGCCTAACACACACACACACACACACACACACACACACACACACACACACACACACACACACACACACACAGTACCTGTAACACCTGTGGGGATCACTGATCTCATGTCTGAAGGTGATGCCTTTAAAGCCCTGCAGGAGTCTGGAGTTTACAGTGTTGAAGAGCAGATTTATGACTTTAAAGCTGCTACAGTGAACTTGTATGTTGTGTTGGTTTTGAGGCTCCCTGTGGACCAAAGCGGAAGTGTTTACACTCTAATAACCACAAAATACAAAAAGAAAAACATCAAAAGTAAAATTAAGTCTCCTCCTGCGTTTTTTAAACTGACTGACTGTAACTTTGTGTGTGAAAATGTGAATGGGGGCTGTTTCATTAAGAATAACTTTATAGAAGCAGACTAGCTTCTCCCTTCACAAACACTGGTTGTGACCCACTTATTTGGATCACAAAACAAGGAAATGACTGTAGAGGAAATTCTGCAAATTTAAGATTTATATTTGCAGCACAGCTTTTATAAAACATTAAAACTCAGGACTATAATTGTAATAGTTGAGTTGAGATGTTTCAGTCCTGACACTGCTTTGAGAAAAATGATGAGAGATTAGTCTGGTTAGTCTGGTTAGTGCTCAACCAGTTAGAGAAATCTCACTTCCATTCATGAACATGCTGCTCAGAAAATATGATCTAAAAAATTTGATTTACAAGCAGGTTTATCAGAGTTCCTCCTCTGTATGAGAGCTCTTCAGGACGCCTCATTTTCCTCAGTTTCTCTGGTCCAAATATGAGAACATTTGTAGAGCTGCAACGATTAATCAATCATTGAATTAATTGGCAACTATTTTGCTGATTAATTGTTTTTTGTAAGAAAAAAAGACTAAATTCTCTGATTTCAGTTTCTTAAATGTGAATATTTTCTGGTTTCTTTCCTCTCTGACAGTAAACTAAATATCTTTGAGTTGTGGACAAAACAAGACATTTGAGGACTTTAGGACTTTGATCAACATGTTATAACATTTTATTACATTTTATGGACCAAACAACCAATCGATTAATAAAGAAAATGATCGACAGGATAATCAATAATGAAAATAAAAGTTAGAGGGAATGTTTAAGAAAGAGCTCAGTAGGTCGTGTGGAGCTTAAACAGAATATTTAAATTATATTGTGTCTCGCACTTTCACAATATTTTCTTGAACAAACGTTCTAATTTTATTTGTCAAGAATCTAATCAGCAGATTAACTGATAATGTAAACAACTGTTGGGGGACTTTTGATGGTTTTAATTGAGACAATAAGGATATTTTAGCTGGAAGGTAAAGTATTAGAATATATTGTAAGAATCAGTGTCACTCAGCTGAGAAACGATGCTCACAGTAAACATTTCGATAATGAAGTGTTGAGCTCACAGCTCAGCGACATCTAGTGTCAGATTTACACCAAATTTGGTTGTCAGATGGAAACTCTGTTGGAACTAAAATATGATTTTAAATATTCAAAAATGTTTGACAGAAGAAGAAAAGAACCTGATTTATTAATACTGAATATGTTGAAATTTGAGGAACATAATCGTGAGAAAACATGAAAAATATCTGACATCAGAAATCCGAGGAGTTAATTTGTCATGAAGCCGCACAAAGTCTTCATCAAAGAGAAACGACTCACAAAAACACCAGAATCAACAAGTCAAACCCTCCACATTCATTTCCTTTATCATATCAATAAGGCAATTAATCAATCAATAATCAATTAATGGTGTTAATATTATGAATGTGAGTGTGTCATCAGTGTTAGTTTCAGGTACCTTTGGTTTTCATGCTCTGCTGTTTACCTCCAAAATGACTCCGATCCACCGACTTACTGACTGTTGACAACCTGTGACACACACACACACACACACACACACACACACACACACACACACACACACACACACACACACACACACACACACACACAATCATCATCAGACTGTGATGTACAAACTGTTTTGTTCCTCTAAAGAACAGAAAACTTAAGTGTTGAACGGAAAAAGGAAATTAAATTGGACCCTTTAAACATTTTTATGGCTAAATAAAAAATATGTTTCATTGTAATTTGAGTGAACTGAACCTTTAAGGTCTCGTGTCACGGCTCTGATATGACCTCACACCTACATCACATCTGTTCCTCTCTGCTCTTGTTTTTATTTTCCCCACACAGAACCTCACGTTAGCTACCTGACAGGTGTTAGCTCGCTCCAGCAGACCTGTTCCTGACCAGCAGAGCATCAGGGGGGCGGGGCTAAAACGCCTCATCAGTAAACCATCACATGTAAACTGTCAATAAAAACAATAACACACTGACCACTGCTGTTTCCTCTTTTTTTGGTTACTGGTCTCCATGGTAACAGTCTCACCTCCGGCTGAGGCCTTCGTGGGCGTCGTGACCGTGGATGATCAGCTGGTCCAAAACCTCCAGAGGAGAGACGGAGGTCTGCTCCTCCTCCCTGTCCTCCCTCTCTCCTCCTACTCCCTCCTTCAGCTCTCCTGCTGCTCTGTCCAGCGCCTCCTACAGGCCATGACAGGAACAACATCAAAGAATTAATACAAAGAAAGGACTGATCAATAGCAGCCTGCACCTTCTGGGCTCAAACTAACAATTATTTTTACTACATTAAGTAATTTAGCAGAACTTTACTGTCAGATTTCAGACTGAAACAAAGAAAACTGAGATGGTTTGAGCATTTTTGAAGCTTTAGAACATTCAGTACAGATAATCTAGTTGTTTTTTGGCATTTATGCAACATTTTTAAACATTTACTAGAACAAATAAAAATTTATTTGTTGAGAAACTAATTGGCAGAATAATCTGTTGAAGGAGGGTTTATGGTTTTAAGTTAGTCAGCTAACACGATGTTATTTTACCTGCGTCTTCTTCCCGATGAAGAGCGTGGCGGCGCGGGGCAGAGCGAGCTCAAACAGAGGTTCGTATGAAGGGGCGGGGCTTTGCTCTATGTGGGCGAAGCCTCCCTCTTCCGTTGAGGGGTGAGGGGGTGTGAAGCAGAGTGAGATGGAGCAGGGGGGAGAGCGGAGGGCTGAACCTGACGATGCCTCATCACGACTGGGAGTGGAGGTGAGGAGGAGGGGCTGAGAGGAGGAGGAGGAGGAGGAGGAAGGCTGCTGGGACCCGACGTCTGCAGAGACACAAAGGGTCAGCGGTCAAAGGTTACAACCACGACCTCCAGAAACCTAAATCTGATCAGCTGATCTTCACCTTCACTGTTGTTGTTGATGACATCACTCTGGCCCCTCCCCTCCTTCTCTGTGATTGGCTGAAAGGACGACCCCACCGGCTCTGTGAGCATCTTCACCTGTGAGGACGACAGAGAGACTCTTTCACAATAAAAGTCTTCCTGTGTAGAGAACAGAGCTGAACGTCCAGCTGCAGTCGTGTTCTGATCTCACCTGGTTCATGTTGTTGTCAGCGGTAAGACCGCCATTTTGGTTCTCGTCAGTCAGCGGGGTCGCCGGGACGGTGGCTGAGGAGGGACATTTCACACCTGGAGTGAAGTGTAAAAGAGTTATTGATCAGGAGTGCCACAGGTTACCGACGTGTCTCGTAGTGTCTCACCTGAGATGGAGGTGGTCCTGCTCAGTGGGTGGGAGGAGCCTGTAGCAGTAGGTTCAGGAGGAGGCGTGGACAAACCACACTGAGAGGAGGGGCTCCACGTGACATCATCAGCCTGCACACAGACACAGGTTTGTTTCAACCATTTACTGGCTGTATGGAGTCATGTGACCAAACTGTTGCCTGTTAAATTTGCCGGTTGTAAAAAAAAAAAAACCCCAGATGTCTGACGTACCGATTCAGAAAATATCTCCGATATGTACGGCCTACAGTTTCCCACAATGCAAAGTGCTAGGATGGACTTATTTTTTCAATTTCGTTTTGTATTTAATTCATATTAACAGCAGTACAAACAAACAAATGGACAACAGAAAGCGAAAATGACAAAAACAAAAATGCATTTACATTTTACATGATGACAGAATTCATGTCACATGCAACAAATAACGTAAAGGACAATGTACAGAGAGCAGGTCGCTGTCGTGAAATAAATCCTGACAGGATGACGCAGCAGACTGAATCATCGTGTGCAGCCCTACCTGTATGTAGGAGCTGTTGAGTGTCAGCTGATTCAGACTCAGGTGTCCAGATGTTGGAGGGCAGAATGAACTTCCTGTCAAATATCACATGAGATATCCATTAATTAAAAAAAAAACAAAAACTCAACACCAGAATCTCACTAAAAATAATCAAAACTATACATCCAAATAAACACAAGCACATCACATGTCATCACACATCAACAGAAAGAAAAAGATGAAGCTCTAAAATCTGTGTTAACATATTCTGCTCCATGATGCATTCACTGACCTGAGCTGGTGATGGTGTCCGAGGTGAAGGGGGAGGACAGAGGGGGGGGTCTGGGTGAGGAGGAGGAGGAGGGTGAGGGAGGAGGGTCTCTGAGGGAGGAGTACACCTCCTCCTCACAGGACGACTCGAGAGGATCCAGAGATACTCTGGAGCACTCGATCATGATGTCATGGACTTCATAACACCTCCACCTGGGAGACACAGGAAGTGTTTTATTTTGAAAGTTCCTGTTGTACACTGAGAGTAGATCCTGTTTATCAGCTTCTTCTTCTATAGGAGCTGGCTCAGGTGTCTGTGTGTTACCTGTGAACTCACCTGGTTGGGTCCAGCTCGTAGTCCTGAGTCCCTGTGACGAGCTCTGGGTGAACCCTGACATGTTCCAGCATCGGCTGACGCACAGACAGAAACACAGACAGAGAGACACTGTTAAAGACTAAAGAGCTGAAGAGAGAGAACTCCAGCTCCCGACTAAGTTTTAGGACAACTGACCCAACAATCTTATCAAATTTTCAGGTGGAATTTGCGACCCACCTGCCAGTTTTGGTGAATTTGGTCTTACAGTTTTTGCTGCATGAACACTTTTAGTGGAGAAAGATATAAAGGAAGAAAGAATAATCAGAACAAAAACAATCGGGGTCCACAGTGAGCGACGCTGATTGGACCACGAATGATTCAAACTGGTAGTCAGGACATAAACCAGGCGAGCCTCGATGTTCAGTCACATTCAAGATCCATTAAAACAGATCAACGATGTGTTGGCTGATCAGTATCGGCTGATATTTGCTTTGTTGACTACAATCATGTTTAACCCAGGAGTGACCTGCTGATGCACTCGACTCTGTGTTTGATTATAACACACTGTGTCGTTCCTTGATTGAATCCACAGGTCGTTCTTCATTGCAGCAAAAAACACTTTATTTCCTTCACGCAATGAACGATGTCCATTTTGTTTCAAAAAGACCAGAACATTCAGCGTACGGCGTGACAAACATTTTAGCGCCGTAGCGGTCAAAAACTCTTTGTCCTTCCGGGTCAAACACCTGACAACAACAGTAACCCTGCTGCCTTTACACCTGAGCATGACGAAAGAACAGCGACACCCCTGTTCAAGACAATGAACTACAAGTGAAACCTTTGAATATTTCACCAACATATTTGGCTCCTACGTCGTTCACCTACGACACACGTTTATCTGTTGTTCCACATCAGTTTTGTGCAGGATAAATGTTGTGTTGTTATTTTCAGTCAGACTCAGACAACAGCTGCTGATTCAGAGAAGAAGAAACTGACTGAACAGTGTGATGAAGGGCTGAATGGCTTTTTTATAACGAAGATTTCTTTGTGTCTTTGCACAAACGAGAAATAAACAACAGAGGCGTCAGTATCAGCTCAGAGTTTCTCATTAACATGAGATCAGCTCCAGACTCTCTGCTGTGCTTCTGCTTCACTTCATGTTATGTGAGGAATGCAGCAGCTGCTGTTTACAGACACTATTTCTGTCTGTCTGTCTGTAACAGAGTCTGACACCAGTACAGACGTGTGAACGGGTCTAATACTGCTGATAGTTAATCAATCACTGATCAATCAGTCATCTATTACACTCTCAACAACACTGTAGATCAAAATACTCACAACGTTCTCATTCAGTTTGTTGTTGATTTCCTCCAAGTTTCCAAACTACAGTTCCCATGATGCTTTGAGGGATGCAAACAGGAAGTATACTGTTGCCATGGAGTCAGTGAGATAGCTGAGAGCTTTGGTTTCTACTGGTCTGTACTAGTCTGCACTGGTCCATACTGGTCTGTACTGGTCTGTACTGGTCTGTACTGTTCTGCAATGGTCCGTGCTGATCTGTACTGGTCTGTACTGGTCTGCAATGGTCCGTGCTGATCTGTACTGGTCCGTACTGATCTGTACTGGTCCGTACTGATCTGTACTGGTCTGTACTGGTCTGCACTGGTCCGTACTGATCTGTACTGGTCTGTACTGACCTTGACAACCTCCTGGAATGTGTCCAGGTTCTCCTTCATGCTGTAGTGCAGTCTGAGGTAGGAGATGAAGTTACAGGGGAACATCCCGTACAGACGGTGGAACAGAGAGTACACACTTGCGTGAAGGTGGACGAGGTGGACCACCGGGACGTGACCTGCAGGGGACAAACAGGCATCCAATCAGAAGAGATAAACAGTCAGTCAGAACAAGGTGGGTCACAGTCACACATGCATGATATAAACACGGTTAATCTTCTCTCATTCACTTCTGGTGCAACACAAATTTTCATCTTTGCTTTGTTGAACTCTGGTGACCTTTGACCCATGTGACCCCTCCCAGCTGGCTCCACCCACATTCAGCACAACAGGACACACGTTTCCCCCCTCGACAGGCTCGCCTACGTTCACATGTGTGACCTCACCGGGGTTTTTGTAGCTCCAGGAGGCGAGGCGTCCGAACACGTCGAAGAAGTCGTAAATGTGTTGTTTCCCAGCCTGAGGGATCATGGGTAACAGAGTGATGAGGACCAGGACCCCAGTGATCAGGACCACGACGTCAGTGTCCGTCTGAGGAGACAAATTCATATGTAAAAAAACAGAAGAATCAAGAGCCACATGATAATTCTCAAAATTAACTCATTATCTTTATATGATCTAATTATTTTTTCTTTGTACACTTTGTTAAACTGAAAAATATTTGAAGAGCCCTTTAAATCATTCTGCAGACAGTTTCACACCAATAACTGATATCTTTCTTTAAAGCAGTCAGCAGTAGTAAACAGGGAGAGATGTACTTCACCTTCTTTAAAGGCAGCGGTTGCACTTGTAGTTTGCTTTAGCGTGTAAATAATTGCATTTGTCAGACAAACGTGAAGTTTATTTTGTGTTTTTTCATTAAACCACTTCAAGCAACTCTGTAGTGAAGAAGATCACTGTCTGCTCAGCGTGTTCACTTTAAAAACTCTGGACCTGCTCTGCATGTTGGACAGCAACGTGTTTCCTCAGATTGTACTGTATGGTACTGGAACCTGGAGGGAGTGACTGGAAAATGTTGGCCCCTTTTCTGTTCGTTCAGTTGAGAATATATGAATCAAATCTGACAAAAAGATCTCCACCCCCTAATTTAACATGTGCATCATGTTTACTTAATGTTTAAAATTTTGATGCAGTGTGAATCGTTTTATCATCGAATCGTAGCCCTCTGAATCGGAATCGAATCAAGTCGTGAGGTACCCGGAGATTCCCTCCCCTAGAACTGATCAACCCTCCTTCTATGATCCTCGTCCACTGAAATAAAACAAACTGTTTTCACAAGTTTCCTGTTAATACTCGGCTTTTTGTCCTGCACTCAATGAATCTTGTCTGGAACTCATCTAAATCTTTAAGTTTTAATAATCCTGACATGTCATGAAGTCATGTCAACTCATACGAATACAGCCTGTGTAAACTTGTGACCAGTGGTTAAATTACCTGAAACCAGTCACATTGTACGTGTGTGTCACAGTGCGCTCTGGTAATTAAACAAACAGCAGTAAACCTCTGAATTTATCCAGTTATTTTATCAATTTTACAGCAAAAATACCCACTTAACTTCACTATGGGGCTTATAGTAATCATCAGATAACGTTTGGTTGTAACAATGGAGGAACTGGATCCAAGTAAATATGTACCAGTCCCAGTCTGAGAGCTTCCTGATCCTGTTCCTGCAGGATCCAGCAAAAAAAATATGTTCTGGCATGTTAGATTAGCATTTAACGTTTTGTTCTGTTGTGTGTATTATCACATCACCTGTGTGAGAATATCACACTACTTCATTACTCTTTCTTTTAATAGATTCAGAATATTCCTGCAAATGCAGTGTTTAAGTCCCAGTTCCTAAATCGTTTTCCTAATTATTCTATAAATAAAAATAAAAAAATACAAACCAAGGCTTCATAATCTACAGACCCACTGAATAAACATGTTTCAAAAACATCCCCGCCTCTAATTTTTTCACAAATTACACACTGGGTATTACTACAGTATTAGTATCAGCAATATTAATACAGTGTCATCATCAGTACCTTGAGGCAGCGCAGCAGCGACGGCAGCAGCGGCGAGCGGCTGATGTGATGAACCCAGGGAGGCTGTTTTCTGATCAGGTGACCCAGCAGGGTCAGAGCAGCCAATCTGGATCCAGGTCTGCTCAGAGACTCATGGAGCTTCTCCAGCAGGGGCTGAGGAAGGGAGACAGAGTCAATAATGTCATCAATAATGATCAATATACTGTGTGATGTCATCATGTTAATAAATCAATTAGTTATTTTTAGTGTGTGTGTGTGTGTGAGAGAGAGAGAGAGAGAGAGAGAGAGAGAGAGAGAGAGAGAGAGAGAGAGAGAGAGAGAGACCTGACCTTGTGATGAGTCTCTCTGATGGAGGACAGGAGGAGAACTGCCTGATAGGAGGATGAGTCCAGGTAATAATCCACCAGCGAGGAGAGAACAGCACCTCCTCTGTCTGACAAGAGAACTACAGGTCACACTGAGGGACTGAACTCAAGTCTACAAGTCCTCCAAACAGATGGAGACAGGCAGGTAGAGACAGACAGGTAGAGACAGACAGGTAGAGACAGGCAGGTGGACTCACCTGTACTCAGCTGCTGGTTGACTGCTGCTCTCACTTGCTCCGCCTCCTGCAGCTCTGAACTGTCCAGTGAGAGGAGGAGCTCACTGATACTCACCTGCTCCCTGGACATCATGAACACCTGGAGACATTTGATTAATCTATTATTAAATCAATCACAATCAGTTTTGATAATTGATTATCCTTTGAGTCATTTTTTTTAAATTAAAAAAATGTCCAAAGTCTCTGATTTCAGCTTTTTAAATGTGATTATTTTCTGGTTTCTTTCCTGCTCTCTGACAGTAAACTGAATATCTTTGGACATTTTATGGATCAAACAACTAATTGATTAATGAGAAAATAATCAACAGATTAATTGATAATGAAAGTGACAGAGAAGTTTGCAAGATTGGGACAGGATTAATGAATCACATAATTAAAATAGAAATGTGAATATTCTGGTGTTTCTGCAGAAAATAACCCGCAGATTCATCAATTATAGAGGATTCAGTTGAGTTCAGAGTCTGTTTGTCTTCAGTCAGAGATGAAAAAAAAATCAAAGGAAAAAAGTAACAACTTCAAAAATTAGTTCTAATCAATTTTATACATTAAAGGCATCCTTTGTCATGTGGACAAACATCTTCCCTAGAATGTGTTTTATTTTTGAAAAAAAATAGTGGTTTGAAAATACAGAAACTGCAAAAAGTTGCAGAGAAACCACCGTAACTTCAGTTACTGTATCTGCAAGAAAATCAAGAACTACTCAATCAACTAATCAACTACTTTTCGACTAGTGATCAATCAAGTAACAATTATTCCACTAATCAATCAGTTGTTTGGTCCATAAACTGTAATAAAATGTTATAAAATGTTGATCAAAGTCCAAATGTCTTGTTTTGTCCACAACTCAAAGATATTCAGTTTACTGTCAGAGAGGAAAGAAACCAGAAAATATTCACATTTAAGAAGCTGAAATCAGAGAATTTGGACTTTTTCATTTAAAAAGAAAAAGAGGAAAAAGAAGGAAGAGATTCAAACCAATTAACCGTTTTTTTAACAGTTGTCAGTTAATGAACTAATTACTGCAACTTTGGTGTATTTTGTATATTTTGATGATAAAACTGCAGAGTCTGAAGACTGAGTCGGAATACAGTAACTGTAACTGTAATGGAGTATTTTACTCTGGTATAACTACCTGTACTACAGCAGTACTGTGTACTTTGAGTGAATTCTGTTATATATATAAAGTCGCTCAGTGATGATGTCACTGCTGTGGAATAATGACATCAATGAAACGTTACAGTTATTTTAAGTTATAGACAAAGTTCAGACTGAAGCTAACAGTTAGCATGATAATTACAACAGCTAAATGCGGGCTGCTAAGCTAACATGCTAACAGCTGAGCTGTCAGTCTGTGTGTTTTGGAGTGTTAGCAGGTGAGCTAATAACTAACAGCTGACAGCGTTATGTTCCCGCCCGCAACGCTTCTGTCCGGTAACTTCCGGTGTCACAAATAAACAGACAAACAGACGGTTTGTAAAAAAATAAACATTCAAACTAAAGTTTGTGAGCGTAGTTTAACTGTGTTACCTTCAGACCTGTTGATCCGAGCAGGGCGCAGCCATATTGAGCAACACTAAGCCCCGCCCACCCTTCTGCTGTCGATCAACGTCAAGAGGGCTTCAGGGCCGCAGGAAAAGATGGGAGAAAAGACAGTCCACAGAGAACACGTGTTCAAGTGTGATATCAGCGTCGCTCTTTCATTCTTCTTCTTCTTCTCCACTAAAAGCGTTTATGCAGCAAAAACTACAAGACAAAAATTCACCAAAATCAGCAGGTGGTTTTCAAATCCATCCACTACTCAGGCAATAAAGAAAAAGAAAGAAAGAAAATTTACGGTTCTGTAATTATCTTGAAAACAGTTTGGTGTAAACTCAAAATTTTACTATTCTTATTTCTTTTACTGTGTCTTATTGCTTTTTCTATGTTTTAGTGTCTTTGCTTGTGTCTTGTTTTACTTCAGCCTTAGTTAACTCCTGTTTGGCCCTCTGCTGT
The DNA here is from genome assembly GCF_056507025.1 of Lutjanus erythropterus. Taxonomy (NCBI): domain Eukaryota; kingdom Metazoa; phylum Chordata; class Actinopteri; order Lutjaniformes; family Lutjanidae; genus Lutjanus; species Lutjanus erythropterus. The sequence goes on from NC_139326.1 coordinate 1,071,051, forward strand.
TATTTTTCCTTGGTATCCTGCTCTTGTGCTCTTTTACTTTGTCTATCAAAGCACTTTGTAAACTCTGTTTTTAAAGGTGCTATATGAATAAAGTTATTATTATTATTATTATTATTATTATTATTATTATTATTATTATTATTATTATTATTATTATTATTTGCATCTTTTCTCAATGAATCTTCTGCTGTTTAGGTATTACAGCAGTCTGTCACATACCTGACATACACAAACGCTGTTCACATTCATCACCAAATCAATGAAACGTCAAGAAATTAAATCATTTTAGGATGAAAGTGGAGTGAACATGGCATCTGTTTCTTTCATTTAAAGATGAAACTTTAGATATAAATCTCAGCTGCTGCATAAACTTTTCTCACCAATAAAATCTGGTAAAAACCAGGAGGTTCTCTGGTGCAAAGTCTCTGTGCCAAAATAAAGTAATAAGACACCTGAAGAGATCAGTGTGTGTGTGTGTGTGCGTGTGTGTGTGTGTGTGTGTGTGTGTGCATGTGTGTGAGCAGCAACAGCTGTGTGTGTTCTCAGTCCAATGATAAAAAGAAGTTGAGCAACTGTCACCTTAAACCTTGAAGTCATGGAGTTCTGTAACTGAACAAGAACAAAACAGAACAAACAGAACAACACACTGATGTTTTTCTGCAGAACAAAGAACATGTGATTGCAGAACATCTTCAGGGTGTTAATCTGTATTTATATTTTCACTCTGTTATTAAAGTGAGAGAACATTTCTCACTCATTATTGAGAACTGAGACAAATTTTGATTTTGATTCTTGAGTTCTGCTGCAAAATATATTCAAGCTGTTGTAAAGTTCCAACCCGGTGATTAAATGTTCTATGAAATGTGGACGTCGACTCTGTCAGAGGGAAAATCTGACGCTGTTCTGTTGTTACATTGAAGACACTTTATTACTGCAGTTTCCACCAAACGAGAGAAAACGTAGCTGAGAGGCTGCTGCACGCCTGTTCAGACCAACGTGAGGAAACACATCGATCGATAACAGAAAAACAGACTGAATGTGCCCCAGAACGTTTTATCTAAAATGTTGGACTGCTCCTTTAAAGCTGAGGTGTTGGAGATAAGAGGTTTCCATCAGAGTATAAATACCTGCAGGAGGTCAGTGTGACAGACAGGCAGGTGAGCAGACAGACAGACAGACAGACAGACAGGATGCTGTTGGTGCTTCTGTTCAGCATCTGGTCGAGTTCAGCTTCAGCTGCAAAGGTCAGTTCATTGATTATTAATTATTTATTAGTTATCAGAGTATAAATATGATGTTTTCATTGTGTCATTAAATGTTCAATGTTCAGACTCAAACCATCTCAGCTCTGTCTGACTTCCTGTCTGCTGCTTGTTGGTTCCTTTTTACACTGTAAAACCAAATTATTAAAAACTTAAACTCAGAATTTTCAATTAATAGGAACTTTGAACATCAAGTAATACTTTTAAATTTAAAATCTGTCAGTTCTGTGCTGTAAAAAAGTTGAGAAAATCTATTTCAAGTCAACTGTATTCAACAGATTTCTGATTTTTGATTTAAGCTCAAATTCTCAAAACTCAGTTTTGACATAAACTGAACAAAGTTTTGCCGACGTTTCATCTTTTGTTGAGATAATTCACTTTTCTTCTTAAAAAAATCAATTCTTGTGACTTTTATAAACCACCCCAAATATTGTATATTAAAAATAGTTCACAGTGAGCTATGAACCTGATTTGTCTTTATTTGGATGCCTGAAAATTAAATTAAAAAAATTATTTCAACAAAATATTATTAGCTGCCAAAACTTGTTCAACTTGAGTTCGACTTTTAAACTCAAATCTATTGAATTAAGTTGCCTTGAAATTTTGAGTTTTGTCAACTTTTTTGTTTTTACAGTGTGTTAACTTGGTGTGAATGAAAATATCAATCATTTTAATTTAACTACAACCAAAGAGTAAATCTAACATCACAAGTATATTTAAACTCTGATAATCTAAAGTATTGCTAAATTATTTGGCTTTACATTGTAACTAATAATGTTTTGTTGACATAATTTACTTTTCTTCTTTAGATAAACTTGATTTTTTTTAGTTTTAGAAAATCAACTGCATTTCAAACACTGTAAACTCTTAGAAGTGAAAGTGAATAATGGTTAATAATTCAATATTTTCACTTGCAACTCATTTTCAAGCAGCCAAATAAAAACGAATCAGATTCATAATTCACTGTGAACAATTTTTGAAATACAGAGATTCCAAATTTTTAATATGAAGTATAAAAATATTTCATGTTCAAAGTTCCTATTAATAGAAAATTATGAACTTAAGTTTTACTTTTTGATGATCTGTTACAGTTAATTAATGTGAGAATTTGGTTTTAACCTCTGTGTGTGTGTGTGTAGCTGGGCGTGGTGCAGACAGAGGGGGGGCAGGTGGAGGGACAGAGTCACAGGATGGGGCTCTTCAGGTCCGTCGACGTCTTTCAAGGGATCCCCTTCGCTGACGTTCCTGGAAAGTGGGAGAAACCAAAACCTCACCCTGGATGGAGCGGTAAATCGACTCATCATTAAAGATTAAATTAACACTTATTATTAATGTCTCACCTGGTCACTGTGATGTTCAGGTGTACTCCAGGACACAGTGACATCACTGAAACGCTGCTGCTCACACTGATCTTAAAGGGTCATTCTGGTTTATTGATGTGGTCATGTGACTCGTGCTGTAGGGATTTGGGACGAGCTGTTGGAGCCTCTTCCAGCTTTCAAAGTAAACCTCATGTTCACCTGAATAAGTTTTAACACCTGTCTGTGGGTCTGAAAGTAAACGAGCTGCAGTTGGATCTGCATCACCCTTCATATTCACACGTTCATGTTGTATCCTGTCGGCCTGCAGCTCAGGAGACGAGGACAAACTGAGCGCGACTCAAAGAGACACAACATCAGGATTTATCCTTTAACAAACATCCAATCACAGATCATTGCTGCATAAATCCAGAGATTTAAAATGAAACCCACTGAAATCGCTTGCATCACTTTCACCCTCCTTTCTGATTCCACCTGTGGATATTTAGAATAATCTCTGATGTTGGTCAGGTGCTCCTCACCTGTTTCCTTATTTTTCTTCTGCTCTGTTTTTCTTTTTTTCCACATCAACTTTAATGTCTTTTCTTTTTGACATGAGACACAGTCTGTTTCTCCGGGGACACAACATGCACCTCTTCACTTACTGCAGCTCTAGAAATGATTATTATGAGTCACAGTGTGTCTTTTCTGTCTTCTTCCTCAGACTCAGGCAAATAAAAACTTTCACATCAGTTCACCCCTGCACACTAAAGAAATGCCTGATTCTGCCTGAGTGTAATGTTAGAATGACTTCACCACTTCCTCCATGATACTTTTGTTTGCACTGTTAGCCTAGCTTAGCATAAAGACTGGAAGAAAAAGGAAACCGCTAGCTTCTGTCAGATTCTTCCTGACTCCATACTGACAACATAATCTCAACCAGAGTAAACATGATTTCAAACTGAAGAGTTTATCTCGTTAATAATCTGAATGTTGATGAGAATAAAACAGAACACAAACACATTCATGTTGTTGTTTGTTGTTGTTTGTTGTTTGTTGTTTTCAGGAGTTCTGAAGGCGACTAAATCTCCAGAGCGCTGCCTGCAGGTGACGCTGCTGCAGACAAAAACCCGGGGCAGCGAGAACTGTCTGTATCTGAACATCTTTGTTCCACAGGGACGCAAATGTAGGTAACACACACACACACACACACACACACACACACACACACACACACACACACACACACACACACACACCAGTTAAAATTTATGAAAAGTCATCAAAAAGTTTTTTTTAACTCTTATTTTTTCAGTTTTCTGAGACTTTTGTGCAGCAGTTTTCACCTCTATCCACATTTTTTTAAATAATCTTTTTTAAATTATGTTTTGATAACGCAGGGAAACACTGACAGAAAGACACATAAAATCATGTTATTGATCCTGGACACACATCCCACCTCACTCCTGTAACAGAACAAACAGATAAAATCAACAAAACTAACAAATGAAAAACCAAGTATAGTCATAAATTAATAACTCATAGGCATGTAATATAAGCAATAAAAGAAAAAAACAAAGAACATATAAACAGAGAGTAACATTACATGATACATTTTGTATGTATGTTATACTCAAAAAAGAGGAAGAGAAAGGAAGGAAGAAAAGAAAAAAGGAAGGAAGTGCTGACTAAAGTTAAAATGAAAAAAAATTAATAACATAAATAAACAAATTTCCCTTTTTTATTTGCAGATGTTCTTATATATGCACAAGAGAGAAATTTATATGTAAAAAAGAAAATTAAACAAAATTACAAATAGATGGAAAATTAAAAAAAAAGGGAAGAGGACACATGTAATAACATCTTTATTGTCCAGAACAGGACTGAGAAATAAATCAATATAATATTGGCTCATGATAGATTTAGGATATTATTATATTGTGACATGACATCGGTGTTGTGTTTTCCTGTACTGATGTTATTTTCTGAATTTACCAGAATGTTCCAGCTGTTCTATCATCTGCATTTACCCACTTAGTCATCATATCCACATTTCTGATGATTATTGATCAAATAAAGAAAAGACAAATGAAAGAAAAAGTCCAAATTCTCTGATTTCAGCTTCTTAACTGTGAATAAATGTGAATTCTTTGCTCCTCTCTGACAGTAAACTCAATATCTTTGGGTTGTGGACAAAACAAGACATCCTTGGAGTTTTTGGACATTTTCTTTGGACCAAACAACTAATTGATTAGTGGGAAAATTATTGTTTGGACCTATTTTTCAACTGTCAGACTGTTGCTCTGACTGACTAACAGAAACCCTCTCTGTCTGTCTGTCCGTCAGTGTCGACCAACCTCCCGGTGATGGTGTACCTGTTCGGGGGAGCCTTCCTGTTGGGGGCGTCCAACGACGCGGCGATCCTCGGGGACTCTCTGTACGACGGGAAGGAGATGGCCGACAGAGGCGACGTCATCGTGGTGACGGTGAACTACAGAGTCGGTACGCTGGGATTCCTGAGCACCGGAGATTCACGACTGCCAGGTGTGTGACCACAACAACAACCCTCACTGTCACTATTGATCTGTTATCGATTATTTATCAGTGCACAAAACAACAAAAACACAAAACAGGTCAAGTCAGCTGACACGTGTCCACCTGTTGCAGTTCAGGTCAGTATCTCGGGGTCAGACCAGGACTGAAGTTGTGTTTTGGTGCCTGCTGGTGATTTCCCAGCATGCAGAGCTGCGGTGTGTTTGCTGTCTTATCAGTATTTTGGAAGATAAACTGCCTGTTAGCTCAGCTGCTGAATGTTCCTCCGGCCAGAGGAGATCATGTTCAGGACAGATGACGGGGAGGTGGTTCAGGTGTGGTTTTGATCAGTACCTTGTCCCGTCTCCTCAGTGTGGAGACAAGTAACAGACTTGTGGACCTTTTCCAATGAAGGAACTCTTCAGGGAACCAAGAAAGTTCTCTGCAAATTTAAGAACTTTACCTGCATTTTATTTAAAAGAACCGGAGCCTAACTTTTGTTTTCTGATGTCTGAGGGCTTTTTCACACTTGAAGGTCTAAATCAAGGTGTGAAGGTCCACACGTCGGGCCGCAGGTTCACGTCCACACGTCGGGCCGCAGGTCGACGTCCACACGTCGGGCCGCAGGTCGACGTCCACACGTCGGGCCGCAGGTCGACGTCCACACGTCGGGCCGCAGGTTCACGTCCACACGCCGGGCCGCAGGTCGACGTCCACACGTCGGGCCGCAGGTCGACGTCCACACGTCGGGCCGCAGGTCGACGTCCACACGTCAGCACTGAATGTGGTGACATTGCTTTAGTTTAATGATGATATGTCAGTTTATTGTAGGGCTGGGTATTGTTAAGAACCTCACGATTCGATTCGATTTCGATTTTTTTAGGTTTCGATTCGATTCGATATTGATTTAAATTTTTCAATATCGATTCAGTAAGAAGTAGAAATACACAAATAATTAAGAGTACCTGTTGGCAATTATTAAATATTTATTTTCATGCCCATAACACATGTGGTACGTTACTTCACATCTTTGGGCAATAAAACATCTGAAAATAAAACATTAGCAGCACCATAATAGCTCACTTGTGCATATAAACCTCTGTCTTCACCTCTGCGTACAGCTTCGGGATGGCGACCTCTGTCATGTGTTTTCGTGTTGGTACAGCGTATCGTGGTTCAAGTGTGTGTACCATCTTCTTAAAACCTTCATTTTCCACGACACTGTACGGTCGAAGGTCCTTGCAAATGAAGACGGCAACAGACTCTGTTATCTTCTGTGCGCGGACAGAGCTTGGCGGTAGTTTGCAGACATATTGTTGTTGTTTGGTCGCGTGCAGCCTCCGTCCTTAAAACGCGAATCACACGAAGATGTTGCGCACAGCGCCCCCAATGGCCAGGAGGTGAATCGATTCAGAGGGTTTGCTTAATCGATATTGAATTAGGAGGCGGATAATTTCGATGCATCAATTTTTCGATATTTTTACCCACCCCTAGTTTATTGTGACCCAGACCACATACAAACTGGTTTTACTTTTCTACATCCAAATACCCGTCATCTGTCCCACTTGCCTGATAATAATGTTCAGCCAGTAGTGAGGGGGCAGAGACTGCTGGGAATAAACGACAAAGTAATAGATTTGCGTGTCTCACTTTCCCCTGATTGTCTGAATAACTCACAAGATTTGTCGATAATTAATAACTGATCAAAAGTGTTGTCAGGGACACGTCCCTCCTGTCCCTACACAATTCTACAGCCTTGGTACTTAATGAACAGGGCAACTCGTCTCCTGATGACCTCAGTCACAGACAGGAAACAGTAAACAGGTGTTTCTTTGACCTCTCAGGTAACTATGGCCTGTGGGATCAGCATGCTGCCATCTCCTGGGTCCGCAGGAACATCGAGGCATTCGGAGGAAATCCCGACAACATCACCATCTTCGGCCAATCAGCTGGGGCCGCCAGCGTCAGCTACCAGGTCAGAGATTCAAACGCTGCTGCTGACTTCTTTAAACTTTTGGTTGTTTGGTGTCCTCACAGATATGTGAGAGGCTGAGATTTTCAGGAGGTGTCTGTCTGTTTGTCCTCTCAGATGCTGTCTCCCTACAATAAAGGGTTATTCCGCAGAGCGATCTCTCAGTGTGGTGTGGCTCTCAGTCCCTGGGCTCTGCAGAAGAACCCCATGGCTCTCACCAAGAAGGTCCACAAAACATTTTGCTGTTCTGTCAAATGTAGATGAAAAATAAAAAAGTAAAGTTGGATCAATCTGATTTTTGGGTGTTGTTTTTTTGTTTATGCAGATCGCTCGAAAAGTTGGCTGCTGGAGAAGCAACGAGGACGAGATGATAGCATGTCTGAAGATGAGTGACCCAGTCGGTTTGACCATGGCGGGAAAGATCGATGTGCTGCTGATTCTGGGGAAAGGTCAGAACAGCTAGAACCACCAAAAACATGTCTGCACGAAATGAAACATGACTCATAACTGTCTTCTGCTGTCACTGAGATGTGGACCAGCAGAGGGCAGAAGTTAGACCCCAAACCAACAAACAAGAGAAGCCTTTTACGACTCCATCGACTCACCACATGTTAGAGCTGGTCGTAAGGTGTTGGCGTCTCATTCTTATGGCTCCACTGAACACATAGAGAATGTGGACTTGCAAAGCTAGCTAAGTTACGGTTTGTGAGTGCATGAAGGTGGACAGTTCTCTGTCTCAGTCTGTCTGTCCTCCCTGCAGGTGTGGTCATGGACCTCCTTGAACTCGCTCCGGTGGTCGATGGTGATTTTATCCCTAATGATCCCAGTCAGCTGTTTCACAACGCCGCTCAGTTTGATTACATGGCTGGAGTGAACAGCATGGATGGACACATCTTCGCTGGAGTCGACGTTCCTTCGATCAACATAAGAAATGCCACCTCTGTGTGAGTAATGAAATGAATGTTTACTTATAAAGTACAACCAAAGTTGATCAAAGTGCTGCACAATGAAATATCAGCAGTTAAGAAATATAACATGGTAAACAGCAAGATACCAGCAGAGATAAGTATCATCCCATGCACAAGTAAATAAGTAGAGGAACATATAAAAATATAAAACACAGGAGACATTTTGGGCCACAACAATTCCAAAAGACGGCCCACGAAATCCTGATAAGTTACACACTGAGTGCTTCATGCAAAAGTTAAAAAACAACCAAACACAAATTCTGAAACTGAAAACAACTTCAAAATCTTTGCGGGCTGAAATACCAAAAAGCTATGTAGCTACATAATTAAGTATTAAAGGATTCATTTGACATTTAGTGAAATCATCTGTAGACTAAACATGAAGCTACAGAAAGCAAACATTTAGTTTAGCTTAGCATAAAGACTGGAAATTGGGGAAACACAAAAATCAAAATCCACCTACCTGCAGCTCTGAGGCCGGAGCTCGACTGTGGGCCGCAGAGAGGCCAGATGTTGGCAGCTGGAGTCAGAACAGAGTTGTTGAGTTGATTCTTCTGCATCACAAGTAAAGAACCAGGCGGCTGCATTCAGATTCATTTGTTCTGTGAAGAAAATGACATAAAGAAGTTGTGGCAAAGACACTCTTCTGATGTCCTGATTTTGTAACTCGGTCATGTTCGTCCTCAGGGAGCAGGTGAGGGGTCTGCTGGTCGGTCTGACTAAAGAGAAAGGGAACGCAGCCGTCGACTCAGCCTACAGCGTCTACTCAGCTCACTGGGGTTCAGCTCCAGATCCAGCGGTGGTGAAGAAGACGGTGGCTGACATTGAGACGGACTTCCTGTTCCTGGTTCCCACTCAGATCGCCCTGCAGCTCCATGCCAACAACTCCAGGTCTGCTCTGATTGGTCCAAACACCACGTTTACCATTTGTTAATTTTGCCGTCTTCTTGGCTGCACAGCAGATTTTATAGTTCATGCCAACGTTAACATAGAAGAGCAGCGGTCTGGACTAACCGCTTGTAAAACTCTGTTTGGGACTAGGGACTAATAGCAACTAATGATTATTTTCACTATTGATCTGTCAATTATTAGTTGTCTGATCAATAAAATGCTAGAAAATGGTGACAATTTCAGTCAGTGTTTCTCAGAACTTAAAAAATTAATCAAAACAATTGATTGATTAAACAATCCCATGTTGAAATCAGCAGGAGAGCTAGTTAGCTGTTAGCAGCTAACAGAGCTAACAAAGCTAATGGCTAATGTAGCTAAGTACACAGCAGGACATAGAACATGAACTGCAGTTTAATGTGACATCACAGCTTTACAGCCAATAAAAGTATTAAAGTACTACAGCTGAGTTCAATTTGGAGGTAAAAGTACTCACAGTTCATATTTAAATTGACCAGAATGCATCTCTCTCTCTGCTGCTGTTGTTTGTCCCTTAGGGGAGCCCATACCTACTCTTATCTGTTCAACATGGAGACTCGTATACCAGGATTCCCTCGCTGGGTGGAGGCGGAGCACGCCGAGGACCTGCAGTACCTGTTCGGGAAACCCTTCTCCACCCCGCTGGTCTACTTTCCCCGACACCGAGACCTGTCCAAGTACATGATCGCGTACTGGACCAACTTCGCCAGGACCGGGTAAACTCCCAGTATGCAAGCGCATAAACTGGTTCAAACAGGTTTGAACTGGTTTTAACAAGTGTGAATTGGGTTAAATTGTCTTCAACTAGTTACAAGTAAGTTATCTGAACTGGTTTTGCACTAGTTTGACCAGCTTTTTGCACTGGTCTGAACTGGTTTAATTTGGTTTACACTGGTCTGAACTCCTGAATGGACTGATAAACTGCAGGTTTGAATTCATGTGAACAAGTGTGAACTGGTTTAAAATAGGTACAAACTGGTTTAAAATGGCTTGAACTAGTTATAAGTTATCAGAACTTTTTTTTTTCACTGGTCTAAACTAGTTTGCGCTGGTGGGAACTGGCTTAAATTGGTTTGCACTAGTCTGAATTGGTTTAAACTGGTCTGGACTATTTAAATTGGTTTGAACTGATTTAAACTGGTCTGAATGGATGAATGGGCTGATGGACCGGTGAAAACAGATGTGAACTGGGTTAAACTGGTATAATCTCTCCCTCTCCTCCTGTCCAGTGATCCCAGTAACGGCGAAAGTAAAGTCCCAGTTCCTTGGCCTGCCTTCACCAAATACCACCAACCGTACCTGACCATTAACCACAAGATCACCAAGTCCTCCATCAGGTAACACACTATCATCTACTGTACTCTACTGAGTTCTACTGTGATGTCATCTACTGTGACTCTGTTCTTCCGTTTTCCCAAAAACCTCAATGATCATTTTCAACTTGTTTTATAATCAGTACTTTTATTTAAAATGACTGAAGCACCCTGACTCTTCTGTAGTCCACTGTGTTCTACTAATGCATGCTATTATAATCACAATCTGTTGTCTGTGTAGTACTTCTGCTTCACTGTATTTTTACTGTGTTCTACTGCACTCTACTATATGCTGTTTAAGTCAGCTCTGTTTTGTCTCTACTCTGTTTTGTTTTCTTCTGCCGCTCTGCAAAATCAATGATGCTGTATATTATTATCATACTGCATTTTAAAAAAACAGGTTTGCACTGGTCAAAGGTGGTTTAAACTGGTTTACACTGGTCTGACTTGGGTTAAACTGGTCTGGACCAGTTTAAACTAGTCTGAACAGCATCAGAGTTTTTTTGTACATTTTTTTTCTTAAATTGTTTTCCTCTGCAAAAAATCTATTCTCTTTTATTTATTTATTTAATTTTTATCAATGCTGCTGTATGTCATCATCAAAGTACATTTTATTCTCCACTTTAAATTCTGATCTTGATTCTTCTTTGTCGTCGTCTCTTCAGCTACGACCTGAGATCAGAATACGTCAACTACTGGACCAAAACCTACAGCACCCTGCCGTCAGTCAGGAGGGAGGAAGAAGAAGAAGAAGAATAAGAAGATGGAGGGATGAAGAGAGGAGAGAAGGACAAAAACAGTCCAATCTAAACTGCTGAGAGGCTCCAGTGATGTCTTTTCATTATTAAATTTTCTTCCCTTCAGTTGTAATTTTGAACATTTTAATCACAGTATTGTAATTATTAATGAATTGATTACTGACAGCAGAAAGAGTATTAATCTGAAGAAAAAACAAACCCACAGTCTGTGTTGTCTTCTTCTCTGGTGGAATAAATGAAGCTGATCGCTGCATTCTGAGGCTTTTATTTCTGAGGTGGAGAGTAACTAAGTATATTTACTCTAGTACTGTAGGTATAATTTTAAGGTATCTGCTGTGTGTCTATTTTTTTCTACTGCACTACATTTTTCTCAGCTCGACTGATGAAGGATGTTTGAGACCTGCTTTGGAGGAGAAAATTTTGACATTTCTCTGCTCACATTTACTCTCTGTAGGCCAATATGTGTACATGAATGTTCTCTTGATGTAATCCATTACTTGTTCAGTCCATAAAATATCATAAATTGGTGAAAAATGTTGATCAGTGTCCAAGATGACAGTCCGTGTCGACTGTGTTTTCAGGAAGTTCTGAGTTTAAACCAAATGATCCTTTCCTAAACCTCACAAAGGCCTTTATTTTGAAACTGTAACCGGATGTTGTATATATGAGCAGTGAACAGCTAATCGATTGATTAATCCCGTCACAACCATGTCAGTTGAAAAGTAGGTCCAAAAATATGTCCAAACATGTGAAGCACATGGACAAAAGAGTTTAGACCAGTGTTTTCCTTCTTAACACAATAAAATCTTTAGCTAGCTAGTTTGCTAATGTTTTGCTAATGTAAGTTAACTTGAGATGTGATTTAATATGTTGCTTTGAACTGAATTAAGTTTCCCTCAACTTTTTTGTTTGTACAGTGTGTAAACTTGTTGCAATGAGAGATGTGACTGAAAATTTTAAAAGTTTAATTTACTGAAAATATTTGATTTGCCTCAATCAAATATTTTGCTACAACTTTAATCATGTAACACTGCTGATATTTAAAGGAGAAGTGTGTGATTTCCAGTGGCATCTAACGTTCAAACCTTAGATTGCAACTAAGAGGATTTACCCCGACACCGCCCCTCTCTCACCAAGAGTACGGTGGCCGTCAGCGGACAAAATGGCGAGCGAAAGCTATCTCACAACAAACTACAGTTATGTGTGTAGGATGAATTACCTGTCCAGCAGAAAACAGGCAACCTCGGCGTCACTGTGAAAACGTTTGTCCTCCATCAGTGATTTCCATCGTGTAAACGCTATGCCGATGTTGATTCGTGTTTTTTGCCGTTTCCTGTCATGCTTGCGTTTACTTTCTTTGCGTCTCCGCTTCTTGGATGACGGGGATTCACTGTCCGCTGCTTTTTGTTCTGGTACAGTGTTTGTATGATCCTCCATTTGTCAAAACTGTGCCAGTCAAGATTCACAACGCTAAACGATCTGCCAGCAATCACCCGCGTCTATCCTCCCCGTCTACTTCCGTGTTTACGCTGCGGCGTCTACGTAAGGTCGCCATGGGCTTCCCAAGACTCACTGTTAGTGCAGTTTGTCCGCTCTGCGCTGCCGTAGACGGCGCAGGATGATGATCTCCGTAAGTCAACCTGACCGTATGTAACTACAAATGGCTATTTCTAAAGTAACAGGAACATATTGATTAGAGTTTACGTTGATTGATAATAATAAATAACATACTTATATATAATATATCTCATTTACGTACATAAATTCCTGTAATTTTTACACACTGGTCCTTTAAGCTCTGACAGCCTCCAACTTTTAAGTTTATCAGCTCAGAAATTGTGGCAACCGATTGCCTCAACTTTTCTGAGTATTGATAACTTATCATTGTAGTAGGTTACTAATACATCAAAGTGTTTTACATTGGTTGTTTATTAGTTTGTGCAGCAGTTGCTCCCTTTGTTGGGCACCATTTATTGATTAATTGGTCGATTTAAAGACAAAACAATCTGAAATTTGAATCATGTGAGGTATTTTTTCACTATAGGCCATGATAAAGAATTGGCAGCTGTGTGTGCACTGTGCATGGTAGGATGTTGTTCTTCATTTTGAAATTGTAAACCTGCTAATCATCCTAAGGCTGACTAAATGTAATGGATTACAGTTCCCCCTTTGTCCACCAGGAGGAACTGTGACACCACGTGATGTCTTTATGAGGACTAACTGTGTGTCAGAACATGAAGGGACACAACAGGTGGAGAGTAGAAACACAGTAGAAGAATAAAAAAGATAAAAGTGAAGTAACGACAGGCAGAGAGGAGGAGTGATGTGAATAAAAGACTTTAAGACTTTAGTGTGACATTTCAGGAGGAGGAAGGAGGAACAAGTATGAGTTCTCACAGCTGCTCAGTTCTGCATTAATGTTGCAACAGACTGAAGCAGGAAACAGACATGACACATTCAACGTCTCTGCATCACACTGAACACACCACAGACACACACAGAGGAGCAGAGAGGAGGTGAACGCTGCAGGAGCGCAGGAGCAACTCTGCACAAAGACAAAAGAAGAGAAAAGAAGAGGAGGTGAAAGGTGAACAGAGGAGAAGTTTATGAAGAAGTGAAACCAAAAGAGTCAAAAAGAACGCAGAGGAGAAAGAAAAGAAAAGGAGGAGAAGGAGGGAGCGAGGAAGAGGAGTAAAAAGAAGACAGAGGACAACAAGAAGAAGAGGAGGAGAGAGGAGTGAGACTTTAAACATAAGAGGAAGCACAAAGTCAGAGAGGAGGGCAAGGGGAGGAGGAGAGGAAACACAAGGAGGTGAGACGACAGAGGAGGAGGACATCAAGACAAGTGGAGCACAGAGAGGAGGTGAGGAAGAAGAGGAGGAGGTGCAGTGTGACGATGGAGGAGGACATCAGGAAACAGGGGATGCTCTACCTGCAGCAGCAGAGGTTTGGAAAGGTACAGACCCCCCCCCCCCCCACACACACACACACACATACACGCACACACAGAGCGCTAACAACAGAGCTAATGCTAATGCTAATTTTTCTGTGTGAGCAGCAGTGACAGCAGCAAATTAATTATGACTCCACTACAGTGACTCTGTTCTGACTCATTGAGGTGCATCAAAGTATCGGCACTAAAGTGATTTTAAAGTTTCCATCAAACGGGAGCAGAATGACCCTTCTTAAGCCCCGCCTCTTTTTGCTGTGTGTTCCAGCAGGTGAATAGGTTCGGTGCCTCGGTCAGCTTTCTCCTTTTCTTGTAAAAGCAACATATTGGTTCACGTCTCAAGTTATCTGAAGTTAGCAAAACGTTAGCTCATTAGCTAGCTAATCATCATGGAAAAGTAGATTTGCGAAACTTAAAAACAGTTCATTTGTTTTAAGAAATTATTTTCAATTTAAAAAATATATCTTTAAAAAAAAATTCAGTTTTTAAAACATATCTTCAGTTTTTTTAAAAATATCTTCAGTTTAAAAAAGTTTGTTTTAATTTTTAGTTGTTTGGTCTTGGTCGTGTTTACTGGGAGGCTGCTGAGCCTGGCTATGTTGCCAGCAGCTAACAGCTAACAGTTAGTACTTAGCTGCTTTAGCAACATGTAAAGCTAAAGCTGTCTGTCCATCAGGAAACTGTGTAATAAAATCAGGGAGAGTTGAAGCTGAGCAGTCAGTAGACATCAGAGGAGAAACCAGAAAATATTTTCTGATTCAGTTTCACTAAAGTGTGAATTAGTGAATAAAGTTATTAAGTTGTGTTTTTGTACAGTGGCGCCCTCAGAAACACTACCGGCCACCCCGCTGTGTCATAAGGAAGAGAAATGAGAAAGAGAAAGTTTCATTGGACGTGAATTTAGTAACACTGTTTCCAATCATTTTCCAGGAAAAGACAAACCCTGAAATATCTTTGAAAATATAGAAAATATTTGCAAAATGACTGGACCGGATACTGGATTATATGTGAGATATAGATCAATACTTCTGTGATTTACAAAAATATAAGTGTTGATTTGGACTTCATGGGAACTTTAAAGCTTCAACAGTAAAGTACTCCTGTCAATGTGATCACATATTATTGGATTATTAATATGTATGCATCATTCTGGAATGAGCATTTTATGTTGTAACTGCTCAAAAGTTGTAATCTAAATGACTTTTTACACTCCTACATGCCTGTTGTTGAGAACTGCAGTGTGACCACTTGCAGTTTTCTCAGGAAACACTCATCTGATCAACTTCACACTTGATGATGCACTCTCAGGGATCCCCAGCAACACACCTTTCAAGTGTGAAGTTGATCTGATGAATGAATCACGAGATTCATGAAGGACAGTCTTACACACAGACAGAGATTCCTTTTTTACAGTTAGATGGTGTTCCTACAGCGCCACCTGTTGGCCAGATTGCACCAAATTTGTTGTGTGCTGTCTGACTTTACTGAGTTGTTTGTTTTTTACTGCAGAGTGTATTCTAACTGTTATTGTGTGTGTGTGTGTGTGTGTGTGTGTGTGTGTGTGTGTGTGTGTTGTGTGTGTGCAGAAGTGGAAGCGTGTGTGGTGTGTCCTCTACAGAGAGAGTTCTTGTTCAATTTCCAGACTGGAGTTCTTTGAGTGTAAAGACGGAGGCAGTGTGGAGAAGAACGACAAGAGTCTTCGCAAACAGCAAGAACACAAGAAGGTAGAACACAGAACTCTACAGCAGAATCATGACCCGGTTAAAGTTCTGCAAATCTTCTGAGGCCGACCCAAACCTTTAATCAACAAATGAGAGCTGATTCACACTGATGATACGTTCAGGTGTTAATGTGACAGATAAACAGCTGATAGATCAGGTCAGAAGAAAAAAAAAGGTCCACCTGCACCAGTGGAATCACTGCTCTACTGGATTCTACTGCATCCTTTTCAGCCACACTGGAGGCTACTTTAATGTATTCTTCTCTACTCTAACACCCCTCTGTGTGTGTGTGTGTGTGTGTGTGTGTGTGCGCGTGTGCGCGTGCGTGCGTATGTGTGTGCAGGTGATCCGTCTGGCGGACTGTATCCGGGTGTCGGAGGTGGACATGGACGGATGTCCCAGAGACACGGGACCCTTCCTGATTGAGACCACAGAGAAGATCTATGTGTTTGCTGCAGACAGACAACAGCTGGATGACTGGACACACAGACTGTGTGAGATCGCCTTCCCTGTAGGTGCACACACACACACACACACACACACACACACACACACACACACACACACACACACACACACACACACACAAACACACACACACAATTGCCAATTTATATCTGTAGTTGAGATCATTTATTTTTGTTCTTCAGATAAACTTGAATTTTTGAGTTGCACATGTGCAGACTTAAAATAAATAAAAGATTTATCACTGAACCTCCATCACTGTAGTTTTCGGACATTCTGCTAGCTTGTGATGCTACAATGACTTCCTGTTAGCTGATTGCTCCTGATTGTAAGCTAGTTAGTCGTTACTATGAACTGAAGAGGAACTTTATGTTCAGACTTGGTGCTGCTGTTAAATGGAGCTGGTGAGCTTGTGGTTATGACGTGAAGTCATGCATGTGATAAGGTTGGCAATCAAGAGATAAAGTCGTGAAAATAGTGCTGCTAGGCAACGGCAACATGGAAGCCAAAACTACTGTAACTGAAAGATGAATATCAACATTTTTCTCAGACATGTTTTAAAATTAATGAAGAAAAACTCTATATGACTAAAAATGACATGACATTAACTTAGCCTCCACTGGAAAATGAACTGAGGTCCACCTGAGGTCACATGATCATTGTCAGGTCACATGACAGGTTTGTCAGCTGTGTGAATGAAGGTGTCACTCACAGATTACAGTAACAGACTGAGCTCAGTTTTTGGACGCTACAGAATCACACATCATCAGGACAGCAGACAGGAGGACGCTACAGAATCACATAACATCAGGACAGCAGACAGGAGGACGCTACAGAATCACATAACATCAGGACAGCAGACAGGAGGACGCTACAGAAACACATCATCAGGACAGCAGACAGGAGGACGCTACAGAATCACATAACATCAGGACAGCAGACAGGAGGACGCTACAGAAACACATAACATCAGTGTCAAATATTGACTCTTGCTTGGACATATTTCTTCGATTGGTGACTACAGACTGCCGGGACAGTAACCAATGAGAGAACAGGACCAGTTTTACTATCAGACTGAGGACATTTCATGTGACTTTTTTCTCACAGTCTTTCTAAGAATGTTTTTTTTATGATTTGAGTTCACTCTGTTGTTCTCTGGATGAGGACAGACGTTTTTCATAGCAGCCGTATTGACATGAAACAGTAAACACAGGTGTGACCAATGATACATACTTTCCATTTAGTGCAGCAGAGCTTTGACAGTGAACGCACAACAGGAGTTTGGGAGGTGAATGATGGAGTCCAGTCATCAGACAGGAAAGAAAAGACGTTCCTGGTTCACACGTTCTCACTGACAGCTGACTGACTTTAGAGGAAACTGGTTGTTTTGTCACCTCTGCATCGTCCTCTTCGTCCACTCCGTGTAAAGTAAAGTTCGTTGTCATGGAAACCACATTGATCCTGCTGCCGGCGTCCATCAGTGCAGATAAGAGTCAGATAAGTTTGGTTAATGAGCACGTTGGAGCTTTATTCAGTGTTTCACACAGGGTCCCTTCAAAATAAAAGCACATTGAAAAGGGTAAGAACAAATTAAAAATGAAACGGATAAAATGTGAAAAGCAACAGTTCAGATACAGACAGACTCTGTTTCTGCCTTCATGTTGAATACTGTGTGTGTGGTTATAAATATCAGAATGATGATGACAGACAGCTGACCGTCCTGAGTCACAGCTCCACTTCCTCTTTCTCCCTGTGTGACAGGAAATACACACTTTAGACACACACACAGCCAATCAGAGGGCAACTTCTCGGATATTTCAACTAGTGATCAATCTGGCAATAATTTTTCTACAAATCCTTTCGTTGTTTGGTTCATAAAATGTTGATCAAAGTCCAAGATGATGTCCTCAGATGTCTTGTTTTGTCCACAACTCAAAGATATTCAGTTTACTGTCAGAGAGGAAAGAAACCAGAAAATATTCACATTTAAGAAGCTGAAATCAGAGAATCTTGACTTTTTTTTTCTTTAAATAATGATTCAAAACAATTCATTGATTATCAGAAATGCTGGTGATTGATTGATCATTGCAGCTGTAATATGAACATATGCTATATTATATTTTGTCACAGTAGATGTTTCTGTGTGTGTAGATGAGCTGGATGGAGCCCAGTGTGAAGAGAGGCAGCCTGCGGAGAGGACACAGAGTGGACGAAGACGAAGGAATGGAGGACAACTCGCTGTACAGTGGCAGAGAGACAGGTAGGTTACACCTGTCTGTCTGTCTGCCTGTCCAACTACTACCTGAACCACCTTCATTTATTAACCAATTAAAAAGTCTTTACTAATGATTTCAGCCAAGTTTTAAACTCTTCAACTCTCTCATCGTGCTTCGTGTCCTCGTGTCCTTGTGTCCTTGTGTCCTCATGTCTTCGTGTCCTCGTGTCATGGGGTGGTCATCATGTTTCTGCAGCAGTGTTTCTTTTTTCATTTCAACCTTTAGTCATGACTTCCTGTCGCACCTCCAACCAAACCTCACTTCCTCTCTCACTCTTTTCCCATCGAGGTTAAATTTAGCAGCCTGCGGCTAAATGCTGCATCAGTCTGCTGCAACGTGTTCACACACACACACACACACACACACTCACACACACACTTAACACACACACGAACATATGACACCATCTTCATTAATGTTCTCAGATCATTTCCTGAGGTAGAAAAACCCTTAAAAATAGATAAATAAATAAAAAAATTACTAAAAATAGTCTGGACTTTTTCTGGAGTCTTTTTCAGTTGTTAACATTTGATCTGACTGGATTTGATTTAGCACATATTAATAAACATAAAGAAAACAACATAGATATAACAAGGATAAACAAAGGAGACTTATGAACCTACGAGGTTCATCATGGGACTCACCCTGTTATAAACTGGAGCAAATCAAAATTTGATTACAATTACTGATTAAGAGTGTAGATATTTAGATTCAGAACCTTAAGAGCCTGATTTACTGAAGGTCTGTGTGCAAAAACGTGCAAACTTGACACCACCTGTAAACAAATGTGCAAACTGATGTACTAACGGTGCACACTGAGGATTGTGTCTCTCAGATGTGTAAGACAGGACGCACTGTCCATTTAATTTAGATGTTTCTACCCTAGTGTGCAAAATACTGGGAGGAGAAAATGCAAATAGGTTCATTTAGCCTGAAAATAATTAGCGGTGACTGTGGCTGCGTCTGTATTTAATACATTTGAAAGGTTTCTGATTTTAAGTCATGAGCTGTGTGTGAGATGCATTTATTTTTATTTTGATTCAATAATCCTTAATGCAGAAACACCATGATTAGACATACATTTTTTTGCAGCCTGTTTGTGGCCAAACAAAACTGAACATTCACAGCCCAGCGAAAATAAACACTGACCTTTGTTATGTCTTCTTATTTCCTTCTTTTCACCAACCAATTACATTTTGAACTGGGGGTTTTGGCAGGTTGACTGCTCAGACTTACTTGCTGTAGCTCAACAACGTCTTTATTTTCCTCTTCCACCTGCACCTCCATGGGATTGAATTTCATTTTGCGCTTGCACACGTTCTGCTTTCTGTCCAAACTCCCCGTGGTGGAAACACACACAGAACCCTCCTTTAAATCCTGCTGTCTCCACAGTGTGTGCACCTGTTTCATTTACACACTTATTCTTAGTTGATCACCTGCAGAACACAAATGAGCAATATGTTAGAATGCACACACAATTTAATGCTCTTTATCTGAAATCTTATTAAATCGGCACCTAAGTCATTTTTTACAGCACAAGTCTCACACTGATGTGAAAAGAAAAGACAAATGAAGAAATAATAGAAGAAAAAATAATCTTACTGAAGTGTTTTGTAGATGTTTTTGAAACACAGAGAGACTGACTTGGGGGCTGATTTACATCATTCTACAATATGGATGTAGTTTTACAGACGTGTTTTAACACGAGGAATGTCTGGTTTTATAAGAATGATGATTTGAATTGAAATGAACATTTCGGTGAGCGGACTCTCTTATGAACAGTAAGTTCATAAGTAAACAAACTCACATACTTGAAGTCTATTAATGTCAAATATGGACAAAATGTTCAGCTAATGAAGCAAATGTCAGTCGTCATATATACAGTAAAGGCATATTCCAGAAGTCTTCACACTGTTTGCATAAACATGCAGACAGCAAACACTCAGGGCTCCATCTTCCGTCCGGTGCGAAGCAGCTCACAGTGCAGCCGTCATTGCTATTTTTGACCAACGCGGTCGTCATTTTCTCACCCAACGCCCACGCTGTGCAGGTATCAAATGTACTTCTGCCCTCTATGCACCCATGGTGGTATTTGTGTTAAAATGAAGTGTGGTGCATATAAATAATATGAATATCTAAATAAAAAAGGATTCCACAGTTAATCCACAGGTCGTAAAAATTAACATTGTGACTTAAAGCAGATGATGGCATGGAGGTTAAAAAGACGGAAGCTGTGTGAACATTTCAGCAAAACAAACAGCTGAGATAAATGTTCAGATTTCAGAAAGATTTCTGCAGAAATGCACACAAATTAATATTTTTTTTAAACAGTGTGTCTGCAGTTGAAACATGCTGCAGAAACATAGTTTTCTGCTGATCATTTTCATTACTCATCGATTAGTTGTTTGGGCAGTAAAATGTCAGAAAATATCACTCAGTGTTTCCTGAAGCCCAAGATGACGTCCTCAAATGTCTCGTTTTGTCCACAACTGAAAGATATTCAGTTTACTGTCAGAGACGAGGAAAGAAAGCAGAAAATATTCACATTTAAGAAGCTGAAATCAGAGAATTTGGACTTTTTTCTGAAAAATTACTCAAACTGATTAATTTATTGAAATGTGCTGCGGATGGACATTTTCCTGCAGGTTGTGGAGTCTGAATGAGAAAATGACCCACAGTTTGGTCCACAGAGACGTCTGTTTGTCTGACTGAGTTCTGACAGTTTGACTTTTACTGTTGCATGTTAGCAAGTAAATAAAACTGAACATAAAAGTACAGAAATATCCTCAGCTCCGTGTAGCAAAAGTTCTGGCTGGGCAGTAAAAATAGTCATGAAATTGAATCTGGAAATTTATGTACATCGACATGAATTTTCC
Source organism: Lutjanus erythropterus (assembly GCF_056507025.1). Classification (NCBI taxonomy): domain Eukaryota; kingdom Metazoa; phylum Chordata; class Actinopteri; order Lutjaniformes; family Lutjanidae; genus Lutjanus; species Lutjanus erythropterus. The sequence goes on from NC_139326.1 coordinate 1,092,369, forward strand.
TTTTTTGTGACTTTCAAACTTTCAAACTAATGTTTTATCCACCTTCGTTCTCAAACTGCAGGCAGGTTAGTAACAATAATTATTAAATGGCTATTACATGTCTTTTTTCTCAAGCGATAGGTTCAACAATAAGTCCAGACATGTGGACAAGATGGTGACAGGATTAATTAATCACAATGTCTGGTGAGCTTTCAAAATAAAGGTTTTTGTTAGGTTTTGGAAAGGCTCATTTGAGTTAAAATAAGAACTTCCTTAAAACAGTCAACACCAGCTGTTAGAGTCACACAGGAAACTGCTGAATTATGACAATAATAATCCAGAAACATGAAGCAGCTGCAGTTTGACTTTAATATTGATCTTCATCACACAGATCAGATCAGATCAGATCAGATTGTGATACTGCAGCAAGTATCTCAGAACTGCAGATGGACGCACATGAAGTACTTTTACTACGTGTTTCACAGCTGAAGGTCAGAGTGAAAACCTCGTATCTGCAGGTTTTAATACGTGTTAACTTTTACAACAAACGAGAGATTTTTCCACTGCGGTTCAGATACACACACACACTGTCAGGTCCAGTTGTCAGTGTGTGTTGTGTCGTGGAAACTTGAGCCCCTGCTGCGGTGTGTGTGGGTGTGTGTGTGTGTGGTACAGGGTGTTGCAGCGCTGCAGTGGCCGGCGGCTGCAGGACGACCTCAGCTTTTATCTCGTCAGGACAAACTTCCTGTTTCTCAGCAGGAAGTGAACTCGTTTATGAGTGAAGACGTTTTTATTCTCTGTGGTTTGACGTTTCTCTGAAGAGTTGCTGTGTGTGTGTGTTTCTGTTTGTACCTGAGCTGCTGCTCTGATTGCCGGGTTAAATTTAGTCAGTGGTGACGGTGAAGTCATGAGGTCGACCAGAACTTAGTAAAGATCAATAATAAATGCAGAGACACAGTCAGAGGTGGTTACAGTCGACTAACCGCTGCACGACAACTCAGTCTAACAACAGACTCACAGTCTCAGACAGCAGCAGAGTCACATTTTTTATTTGATCTGTTCTTCTCAACATGATATTCAAACATTTTGTCAAAGACAAAGAAATTTAGAACAAATGAGATAAAGACACAAAGATGAACAAGCAGTCAGCAACAAGCTGTCATGAAGAAAGTCACAGATACAAATACAAACTACAGTCATAACATTTAGTTTATAACTGAGGAGATGATGTGAAGCTCCTGAAGCTGCTACTGTTTCCCCACATCCTCACACACCTGCAGCACACACACACCTGTCTCTCTCTGTGTGTGTGTGTGTGTGTGTGTGTGTGTGTGTGTGTGTGGTTTCCTCTGTGTGTCACACATCTGAGAACATGCTAACTGCTGCTGCCAGTCTGAAGGTGTCATGACGGAAATAAAAAACATGTATATGATGCTTCTCAGTTCAGCAGTGTCAGACGTCGTGTCCCATAAAACACACTGAAAGTCAAATATGAGACATTAATATTTTGAGCTTGTGAAGCCGTGTTCTCAAATAATTTCACAGCCTGCAGTTGTATATCACTTTTTGTGTGCATATACAAAAAATATAATGCACATATAAAAGTTTCTGAATGTGTAATTGTGTTCTGCAGAAATATTCTGTGCATGTGTAAAAAATTGTGCACACAGATATAAATTGCACATGTGCAAAAAAAAAATTGTAACTTTCAGTGAGCAGCGTGCTGATTGGCTAAATACAGCCAATCAGGGACGGGCATAAAAACGGGCAAAATTTGTCCTCATAAATCGTGACTTGTATCTTTGTAAGTACAAGGTCACAAAAACACACAAAAAAAATGAATGTCCGTCTCTCAGATTTTGTATTTCTGCACAAATTTTAATTACAAATACACAAAACCTTTCTTCAACCTTTGTTCACATGTGCAAATTCTGTCTTTGTGCGCAAAATTTTTCAGACGTGCTGAATATTTCTACAGCTGCAAGCTGCATTCAGGTCTCAGTAAATATTTCATCAAAATTGTTAAGTTTCTTTTTAAATTTATGTCCATTTGTGTTCAGGTAACGACGCAGGACTCTGATTAGTCACTGCTTTGTGTCCCCCCACACTAAACCCAACAAAGACTTTTATTTTGAAAGTGTAACCAGACATTGTAATTTATTAATACTGTCACACTCATGTCAGGTGAAAAACAACGTCCATTAATGAGTTACATAATGGCTACGTGTGTGTGTGTGTGTGTGTGTGTGTGTGTGTGTGTGTGTGTGTGTGTCTTCAGTGCGTGACTTCAGAGTGTGTGTTCGGAGGACGGAGGCATCTGATCGCTGCAGACTGAAAGGAGACGGCGTCCTGCGGGCAGACGTGGACGCTCTTCATCTGATCGATAAGACAGGAGAGATCGTGTTCTCCTGGCCGTACAGATACCTGCGCCGCTTTGGACGAGACAAGGTAGAGACACGACAACCGCCAAACACTACGACAACACAACAACACAACAACACAAACAACACAACAACACAAACAACACAACAACACAAACAACACAACAACACAACAACACAAACAACACATACAATAATACATGGCACATGTTACTACCAGGTGTGAACATGTTGACATTTGTTGACTCTGGTTTCTGGTCCCTGTCTCTGGTTTCTGGTCCCTGTCTCTGGTTTCCGATCTCTGGTCCCCGTCTCTGGTTTCTGGTCCCTGTCTCTGGTTTCTGGTCGCTGTCTCTGGTCTCTGGTCCCTGTCTCTGGTTTCTGATCTCTGGTCCCTGTCTCCGGTCCCTGTCTCTGGTTTCTGGTCCCTGTCTCTGGTCTCTCATCTCTGGTCCCTGTCTCTGGTTTCTGGTCCCTGTCTCTGGTCTCTCATCTCTGGTCTCTCATCTCTGGTCCCTGTCTCTGGTCTCTGATCTCTGGTCCCTGTCTCCGGTCCCTGTCTCTGGTTTCTGGTCCCTGTCTCTGGTCTCTGGTCTCTGGTCTCTGGTCCCTGTCTCTGGTCCCTGTCTCTGGTTTCTGGTCCCTGTCTCTGGTCTCTGGTCTCTGGTCTCTGATCTCTGGTCCCTGTCTCCGGTCCCTGTCTCTGGTTTCTGGTCTCTGGTCTCTGGTCTCTGGTCTCTGGTCCCTGTCTCTGGTCTCTGATCTCTGGTCCCTGTCTCTGGTCTCTGATCTCTGGTCCCTGTCTCCGGTCCTTGTCTCTGGTTTCTGGTACCTGTCTCTGGTCTCTCATCTCTGGTCCCTGTCTCTGGTCTCTCATCTCTGATCCCTGTCTCTGATCTCTGATCTCTGTCCCTCGTCAGTCCACGTTCTCCTTCGAGGCGGGACGCAGGTGTGACTCTGGCGAGGGCAGCTTTGAGTTCGACACCAAACAGGGGAACGTCCTGTTTCAGGCGGTCGAGGCCGCCATCAACCTGCAGCGGATCTCCCTCCCCCACAGGCAGACCTCTGGGGGGGGACAGGTGAGTCCGGAGACACCCCAGGACCTGAACCTGCCCCCCCTGCCCCTCAACCCGCCCCTGATCCAGAACAGGATGCCACCACTGCCTCAGCCACGCAGCCATATCCCACAAGCCCCTGCTGCTCAGGTCAGCTCACAGTACAGATCATCTCTTTGTACTTTCAAAGTAAAGCCTGGACTGTCAGAATAAAGTCAACATTTGAAGTACAAAGTCAGCATTTTGAAAATAAAGTCTGTATTCTTCAATAATTTCCTGGTAAATTCATGACTGTCAGAATAACAATGATAACAAAAAGCCATTATTTTCAGAGTAAAAGCCTTTATTTCTGCATTTCAAAGCCTGTGGTTCTGTGTTTCAAAATCTGGATTGTCAGAAATTTCACAACAAAGTCAAACTGTTTGATAAAGGCAAGATTTTTAGTACAAAGCTGGTATTTTAAGAAAAGTCTGAATTTGTCAAATATATTAGGATTGTCACCAATTTTTGAAATAAAGTCACAATTTCCAAAATAAAACTGGCTAAAACAAACAGAACAGAGATTTCACCGAAGTCTGTTCATAATTCTGACAGTTTAATGTTTCCTGCTACAGGTGACCTCTCACTGAACAAAAATAAAACAAGTCCAAAATTCAGAGAGTGTCAGATTCAATTTACAGTTTGTTTGTTTTTTATTAGAAATTTATTTATTTATTGTCACAGATTTCAAGATTTTTTCTCTGTTGATTCCTCCCTCTTTAAGCTTTATATCTTATTACAAAAAACAGAAACAATAATAATGATAATCTGCAGTTATAGAAAAGCAGATGATAACGAGCTGTTGTAGATTAATAAAGTGTGTGTGTGTGTGTGTGTGTGTGTGTGTGTGTGTGTGTGTGTGTGTGTGTGTGTGTGTGTGTGATGTTTGGTGTGTGCAGGCAGCTGATGGTGTGTACAGCATGGTGACTGAAACTCCAAATCTTCAGATGATTCATCAGAAAGACAAAGAGAGCTCCACTGCTTCACATCAGCAGCAGCAACAACAACAACAACAACAACAACAACAACAACATCGCCCCCTGCCGGTAGGAAACATAAACTGTAGTTGTTGTTTTTTTTTATCAAACAGACAGGAAGACATAGAGCATCTGATCATGAGATTTAATGATGAAAAGAAAATAGAGATGATCATCAAACTGACAGAAAACAGATTTAAACAACTTCAACACTTCAACATTACAGTTACTGCTGAAGGATAAAAAAAAACGATCCAAAGGGGACATGTTGAGAACATGTCAACACCAGGTGTGAACATGTCAGGTGTGAACATGTCAGGTGTGAACATGTTAACAGCAGGTGTGAACATGTTAACAGCAGGTGTGAACATGTTAACAGCAGGTGTGAACATGTCAGGTGTGAACATGTCAGGTGTGAGCATGTCAGGTGTGAACATGTCAGGTGTGAACATGTTAACAGCAGGTGTGAACATGTTAACAGCAGGTGTGAACATGTTAACAGCAGGTGTGAACATGTCAGGTGTGAACATGTCAGGTGTGAGCATGTCAGGTGTGAACATGTTAAGAACCAAATATCAGGTCATTATAGTTGACGAAGGTTTTGAGGTGGTGACTTGAGGTATGTTTGGGATGAAGGGAGGGGCTAGATGTGTACAAGATGGTGTCGTCAGCATACAGTAAGAAGTGCGAGCTGCAGAGGAGTTTACAGTAAAAAGTACTGATTCAACTTATTTACTGCAATAAAAGTGGAAAAGGTACACACTGAAATGTACTTAAAATATAAAAGTAAGTAGTCACCCTCTTTGTTACATCTCGTTATGTCGTTTATGTAGTTTTTAAAAGAAAATCTTTTAAGTCATTTTTGTCTTGTTTCATCTTTTGTCATTTTTGTCTTTACTTCTTTGATTTTTTTTAACGTATTTTACATGTTGTTATGTGTTGTTGCCTTTTATTATGTTGTTCTTTCCTTTTTACATATTTTGTTAGGTCTTAAACAACCTGCTGCAGCTTTTTGTTTTTTGTTTTGTCTTTTATGTCTTGTTAGATAGATGATGTTTTATGTTTTGTTACGTCTTTTACATTGTCTGTACTTTCTTCTTTCATTATGTCTTATGTTTTTTTAATGTCTGTCCTGTGTGATATTCTCTGATGATCCACCAGTCAATGATGTTGGAAGGCGGCGCACAATGATGCAAAATAACAATAATCAATAATTCACCTCAAAGTCATTCAAACTAAAGTAATGAGTAAGTGAGGAGGAGAAAGTTCAGATATTTGTGTTTAGATGTAGGGAGGAAAAGCAAAAAGATACCTGAAAACTCTACTTCAGTACAGTATCAAAGTATTTGTACTTAGTTACATCACACCTCAGGGGAGTTTTCAGCGACATGATTGATCACTGATTGGTTGTGTTTCTGTCCATTGTGTCCTCAGTCTCGTCTGGAGCCTCCGGTTGATAAAACTCTGACTGGAGTGAAGAGTCTGACTCTGGACACTCGCGGCGGCTCCGTCCCACGTAAGAACCAGGTCAAGATGATCTCCAGCTGTCCTCTGCCTCACGCCGAGCCGGGTCCCAACCCGGCCCCGGGCTCTGGCCCGTCCCCCAACCCACGCCTCAGCCCCAAACTGAGCTCCAGCCCCTCCACGGACCAGACGTACTCCCAGATCAGCCTGCCGCCTGAGCGATGCACCAGGAGGGAGAAGAAAGGTGGCGGCGGCAGTAGCGGTGGCGGTGTGGCTCCGCCCTGCAACCCCTCTCCTATCCCTCCGGAGCCTGAGTACTCGCTCCCCTTCGACACCATCGCCATGAACGTCATGACCAACATCCTGAACTCTCATCACGCTCAGGGAGCGGAGTCCGGCACAGACCCGCTCTACGACAGCATCGACGAGATGAAGATCAGGAACATCTTCCCGAGTGACACTCCCGTCGCCGCTGCCGCCGCCACCGCTGCTGCTGGCCCCACATATGGGAAGGTGGAACACATCTACGACGAGCCCGAAGGGTGCGCCGCTGCACAGAAACTTCCCACCTCTGTGTACGATGACCCTGAGGAGATGAGAGGAGACGCCTGGAGGATTATGGGCACACCTGCTGACCCCAAAGGTCACGAGTACCCGTACAACCCCCGCGTGGACGACTACGCCGTCCCCAAACGACCCCTGAGGGCGTGTCCTATGACACAGAGCACAGACAAAGAAGAAGACGGAGAAGAGGAGCCACAGCAGGAGGAGGAGGAGGAGCAGAGGGAGAAGCAGCAGGATTCACCGTACGACAACGTCATGGTCAAGATGATGTAGAGAGTCAATAATCAATAATCACTGATCAAAGTCTGAGCTGATCACTGACACTTTATATGCTGTTGTTTTTTGTTGGCGTACCTGACAATGACGTCATCACCTTATAATTCACAGGTGAACCGTCAATGCTCAGCTCGCTGTTGTTTTCCTGCAACCTCAGGAAGTGGGGTACTAGTGCCCCCCAGGGGTACGTTGGAGTACTGCAGGCGGTACGTAAGATTTATTACAAACATATATCTGTCATGTTTAATTCCTAAAATACTTAGCAAATATGTTAGTTAATAAATGTAAGTTCAGTTAAATCACATTTTATATTCAATGTTCCTGTTTTCAAAAACCGTCAGCTGCAATAAAACATCACAGAAGAAGAAAAAGACGAATGCAGTGACATTCACTGTGAGCAGGAGGACGAAAGTAAAGAAAATGGATTCGTGGTTGAAACATAGAAGTAATAAACACTGAGAAAGAAATGAAAAGGAAACAAAATAGCTTCAGTATCAGGAAGAATCTGTTTATCTCAATCAGCACTGAGGAAATACTTCAAAGGGGTCCATCAGTTTGACCACCACTCTGACAACTAGAGCTGATACGATCAATTATTTTTATGATCAATCATCGTGTAGTCTAAGAATGAAGAGAATTCAACTTTTTTTTCACAGCATCCATGTTCACTCTGTCTTTGTCTTCTGAGCCTGTCAGTGAAGTGACCTCCAGCTGAAAGTTCTCACATGTCTGAGTGTCTTTAAATGCACCACCACTGTCAGAATTTATTTATATGTTTATAAGATCCAAAAGGGTTTGATGTGGGGAGAAATTATGGTTCCGCTTTCTATGAAGGTCATGCTTATATTGCATTATAAGACATCATGATGCATTTATAAATGTTTATTATGCATAACAACCTTTAGCAAGGTTTATAAAGTATTATAAGTGGTAGACATAATGTATCATAGTTGCAGCATTCATAATGCTTTATAACTCCATGTCAATGTGGTAACAGAAGAATCTGAATCCTGGGTTACATAGCACCTTATAACTAATAACATAATATGTGCTATTACATGATTTTATGAGCCTCAAGTAATGTGACATATTGTATACAGTTATAAGCAATTGTGTGATGTTTATAACCAGTTATGACACATTAGAACAATTCCCTATGTGTCTTTATAACTGGCTAAAGTCATGTTGGTTATAATGTGCTGTGTCGTCATATTCTTTGGTTTGGAGTTATAAAACAGAATGAATGCTGAATTTAAGTCCATCACTTCATAAACCTTGTTATAAGTTGTCATACATGATTTGGAGCATTTATTAAGAGTTTTATAAAGCCTTATAGATGCATTATAATGTCCTGAGGATGTGCTTATGATGCATTATACACATGACTTTCATAGAGAGTGTAACCGAAACTAGTTGTGGATATGATTTGATGAATCTGACCTGTCCAGCAGAGGGCAGCAGAGCTCACATCTGATTATCACTGCAACGTATCAGCCCAAATATCTCATCTGCATATCATCACCTGACTGTAAACTGTGGACATCATCATCATCATCATCATCATCATCATTGTTCATTCAGTGAGTGTGTTGTGATGTTTGTGTACAGATGTGGTCCAGATGTGTAGAGCCTGTAAATCTCAAATAAATCCTCATTTATTATCAAACTTGTTGCTTCCTTCAAATTTGAATCCGGTTAAATTCAATCAGTGATCAATGGTTTCCTCCAGACGGACTGGAACAGATACGAAACGTTCTGCAGAGGATGTTACACGACAGCTGGAGAAAAAAATGTAGAACTTTAAATAAATTAGAGAAGAGTAGAAACAATAGTTGTATATATATTATATACATCAGATCAGAGCTCCAGATGTGACAGTTAGAGGTCGATATGTTTAATTTATCAACATGTGACTCTCGACTTTAACTCCTCTCACTGTGTGTGTGTGTGTGTGTGTGTGTGTATGTGTGTGTTAATGGATGACTCGAGGCTTCCTGTTTAACACGGCAACTTAGCATAATTAAACAGACACACACACACACACACACACACACACACACTCGGGGATGGTCATAATTACACAGATGTGTGTGTGTGTGTGTGTGTCAGAGTTTAGAGGTAGTACTTTATTCATCACATCAAGAACTAGCCAATCAGAATCCACCGTTCAACATGAGAACTGCTGCAGAGATGACATGCTATTTTCCTGCTGAGGAGCTTTTTGTCTGTTGGCCATCAGACGACCTGTTACTCTGAAACACCAACGGTCCAAAAAATGTTTTGTCTTGTTTTCTCAAAAACACCCGATCACTGCAGCAAAATAACATGTAGCTTAAAGCTGAGGTAGGCAACATATTTTTGGCGTCAATGATCAATAATTCCATAATTACTTTTCAGGATATTGTAAATCAGATGGTCTGAGACAGAACTAGACTTCTGCTCTGTTGTCAGACTTTAAGGAACCTGACCTATGATGGTAGACTGAACACTGTTTGTGTTTTAACCTTTTGGGATTAAAAAGTGCGTTTGTGTTCAGGTTTGCTTGTTGACCTGTGTGCAGCAGCGACCAGGAGTCGATGATTAGTCTCTCTGTCCATGTCGCTCACCAGAGGAGACGTGTGTTTGACTGTGAGAGTAAAGAGAGGAGGGATGTAAAGGAAAAAGAAAAAAAATCGACTTCTGGTGAGAACTGACACAGACGGGGCTTTGACACTGACGTTTATGGCCATGCTGAGTCAAACCGTGTCGCGCTGATTTGCATTTCCATTACCGTTTTTATCACACCAAGATGCACACCAGATTGAACCGACTCTGGAGCGGGGGCGAAGCGAGCCGGACTGGCCTCCAAGTGCAGTGATGTCTCGCCATGATGAGCTTCCTTGAACAAGCGAGTGTTGTGACACTGAGTTCGTGAGTGCAGGAGAGCAGAGAGAAAGATGTTTTTAAAAGCCTCTTTACGTTCAGCTCCCAGTACCTTTCGATCTTCACACCGAATCTTTATGTTTTAGTTTCTGTCCTCTGTCGCTGTTTCTACTCTCAGGTATCTGCTTTACTTCAGCTGATGTCTGTCGCTCTGTGCTCACTCATGAGTGTGTCAGTAAACTGCTGCGTGTGCGCATGAAGCACGTGCTGCTCGTCTGGTGGGAGGAGCTCAGGACACAAAACTAAACGTATCTCAACCATTTTTTCTACCTGCTGCAGCTTTAACTCAGAAGTTATAAATATTTCTTCAGCCAAGGATCCTCACAAGATGAACGTGAACGTCCATTAGAATTATTTGTTATAGCCTGTTTTTTATACTTCTGTAGTCCCCTCTATATTTATGTGAAAGAACAACACAAAATAACAATATTAGACAGGTATTAAAAATATCCATCACATATGAAAAGAATTCTTCACTCTTTTTGCATAAATAAAATAAAATGTGGATTCTGATTATTTTAAATACTACAGACTCTTTTACAGTTTGGAAACAATGAGCGAGCTGCACGTGTAGTTTGCCAATGGGAGAATGGCAGAATTGAGCAGTTTTGTTCCTGACGTCATGTTTTTTATCTCGCAGCTGTAGACGACGCCCATCGTTCTGAAACAGTCATGATCCCGTCACAATTCTGTACAACTTAAGTCGACCAGTGGAATATAGATTCTGACATACCGGGTTTGCAACAACCAGACATTTTGGTGAGTCTGGTGCTGCTAAAATGTTTTCAACGTTCGCAGTTGTGGACAGAAGTTTCCTCTTGTGTGTTTTATAATTTTTGCTTGTTGCGCACAACAAGAATTATAATTTTTCACAGTAAACTGGTTCTAAACTGTCCTTTAAACTAACAAACTGTCCTCTGGACTGTAAAACACTTAATGTGAAAATATTTGACTGTGTTTCAGATTCAGATTCAGGCTGACAACACTTCACACTGTGCAACAACCAGCTACACACACACACACACACACACACACACACACACACACACACACACACACACACACACACACACACACACACATTCAACGATGCTCTTTTTGTTTCCAGCCTAGTGTGTTGTAAGGCGGACAGAGAGATGCATGCTGGGATGCCTTTGTATCCCGCTGAGTCCCTGGGGGGCCTGTGTCATATATTTGTATGTGTGTGTGTGTGTCTGTGTGTATGTGTGTGTGTTGAGTCAGTGGCCTGGAAGCTGAGTGGAACCTCTCTTCTCCTCATGATCCTGAACACCAGAGGAATAAATAGTGATGTCATTTGTGTCCTACTTCCTGTTCACAGCTGAGATCAAACAACACAAGGAGACAGTGATGTCATCACGTGACTTCAACTGGGACACAAGCAAACAGGCTCCAGTCTGACCACAGATTTATGAAAAGATTAGTAAACACACTTTAAAAAAAAAAAAACAACATATATATATATATATATATATATATATATATATATATATATGTTGTAGGGGCTCACATGTGAAAGAAATTTCTGCTTTCTGACAGAAAGCTGTTGTTTGTGCCCTGCATTAGTTATTATTATTATTTTGTCCCAAACATGATTTTTTTTTTTCAATCTAGCCAAGTAAAATAAACTCAGTCAGAAAATAAAAAGTCACACTGGATTCACACTGGAGACAAACGTCAGACTTCTAACACATGGACCATGTGACCCTTAAAAATGTCACAGGTGGTTGCCGTGTGACATCAAAGTTGTATCATCGTCCCAAAATCTAAAATTTAACATTTTTATCAGTTTTTCAGAATTTATCCAATAAATTTTACAAAGATCCTCCTGGAACATCAGCTCCCATCAGCTGCACGGCAACACGGCCTGAAGCTCTCCGATTGGATGATTTTTTATTCAGAAGCAGGTGGATTGAGTTAATCTGAAGAACTGTGCTGAGTGACACCTGAATCCAGTTAAGATCTGATTTAAACACACCTGTTCAGTTTAAATCTGCCTCTGTGTGTGTGTGTGTGTGTGTGTGTGTGTGTGTGTGTGTGTGTGTGTGTGTGTGTGTGTGTGTGTGTGCGTGTTAATTATAAGGTATGTGGTGAGCAGCGGGGATGGGGAAATCGGGGCTGGAGATGCTTGTTTCCGTGGTAACTGCAGTAGGGATCTGGAGCTGCGTCCATGTTGCTGTGGCAACCATATATGCTGGCAGTAGAGGGGGTGATGAATGTAATTTAAATACAGTGAGAGAGACGACCACAGAAGAAGAAGAAGAAATGTGAGTGGTGCATTTCTTCTTCGGCTGGTCTTCTTTTACAAGAATAACACAAAAGGTGGAGGCAAAGTAAAACTTGTATTTCCCCCCCGGCTCACTTCTCCTCTATTAACTCATGTTACATAAGATAATAACCTTCTATAATTATATTAACACAATATAACACAACAAAATACATGACATAATGTATGTATATATATATGCAAACAGTTCAGTGTCTGTGTGTCTGTGAGACTGAGTGAAGCTCAGTGTCTTTATTTAACAGGAACTTCTCCCATTCTGCTGATGTCTCTTTTCTTGTCCTGCCCTCTAGAGCTCCGCCCCTCTGATTGATCATCAGGTGTAACTGATCAGGTCTGAGTCAGGTGATGACAGCATCTGTGCAGCAGCAGAAGACATCGTGGCTTCAGTCTCGGTGACATATTTATCTCTTATTCCAGTATTGTTTATGTGTTTCCTTTTGTCATTTTCTGTTTGTCTTAAATTATGTTTTGATTAGTATTATTGTTTTTATTTGTTTGGGGAGGCCCCTTGGATCAGCCTGCTGCTTCCTGACCTCTTCTGACATGTTCATTTAAAAAAAAAAAAAAAAAAAGTTTTCTTTCCTAATTGTATTTTACATGCGAGGAAAATAAAAAATAAATCGTGACAAACATTGGCTGAGATTAGTAATAATAATAATAAAATATACAATAAAATTATATATATATATATATATATATATATATATATATATATATATATATATATATATATATATATATTCACAGCTTTCTTATGTAATCTAGGAAAATAAATTATAAATATAGAAAAAAAAATGTTTTGTAAAATGTCCTTTTTATGTGTTTGACCGTTCAGGTGTTTCTGTGAGCGCGCGTGCTCGTGCACGCGTCGCCTCATTAATTCACCAACAGCAGAGAGGCTCCTCGTGCCCGCGCTCCGCTCCGACGGCCGCGCGCCTCCTCTCCTCCCCGTGTGAGCGCGCGGGAGCGAGCGTCAGGATCCAAGGACGGACCGCGGGCACGAGCTTCAGGTCATCTGGAAGTCCGCGAGCATCAACCGACACAGAACCGACAGAGAACCGACAGAGAACCATCAGAGAACCGTGATGACTGAAGGAGAGAAGAAGAAATAAAACGTTCTCCGGATGTTTCCTGTGACGATGATGATGATGATGATGATGAAGAGACACCGTGAATCAACAGGACGAGGAGGCGCGACACCATCAACAATGTCATCAAACTGGGACTGAAAAATATCAGTTATCGATCAGTGATCAGGATTAATCAGCGCTGAGAGACAGAGACAGACGGACGGTTTTTTTTCACCGCTTCAACCTTTAAATTCATTCATTCATTAAAAAAACACAGAAAGAACCTTTAACCTGCAACAGAACCCGAGGAGAACACACACACACACACACACACACACACACACACACACACACACACACACACACACACACACACACACACACACCAGTCTGAGTCACTGGGAGCTTCAGCTGGTTTACAGAAATCACAGACCGTCAAATCAACAGGAGACCGACCGACCGACCGACGCACGTCTGTAACGGAATCTGACCCGCGAGGAGGAGAGACGGTCCGGCTTTTAATCTGAAAATCAGCAGCAGACAGTGAGTCTCATCATCTTTGATATCATTTTTCTTCTCGCTCTGTCTCATTAATTGATGATAATTAATTCAGGAACTTGATTAAATATTCAGTCCTTCGTCTTCACCAGCCGTTTCTTCAACACGACGTCCTCCTCATCGTCACGGTTTTATGTAAAAATAGAAATAATTCATAATTTTCCTCCTGAATCTGTTCATTTTATTTCACCTCATCCTCTTTAACCTTTTTCTTCTTCTGCTCTATAGATTCATTTTTTAAATGAAAACTCAGATTAAATCTTAATCCATTAATCAAATTAATGTTTGACTTTTGAAAAATATGGAGGAAAAAGGAGATAAAATAATAAACAAAGTCAGAATTCTGAGTTTATTATCACAATTTAGAGAATAAAGTTTGTTAACGAGCCAATCAGTGATCCACATGTCAAAGTGAAGCCACGCCCACCGCTGACATCCAGACCACGTGATTGGACGCTGCTGCTGTCGCTCTGTAAATGATTGACAGGTGTGTTCATTTTATAAACGATGTCACTTTGTTCCTGTTGAGGATTGACTGAAGAAATAAATCTCACAAAGTTTTCATGTTGAGTTTGAACTTTTGTTGTTGTGAGCGGATGAAACTGGACGGACGCAGCTCATTGGCCGCGTGTCACTGTCCAGTGTGTCCTCTAACATCACCTGAGGACAGCAGCCTCCGCCCCATCTGAAGGAAAAGAAATATTAAATATAAATATTCAGCTCAGTGTGAGTCTTTATTGTGTTTTGATAGAGAACAGGTTCACCTGAAACAAAACACACAACCAGTCCTGGAACTCCACAGTCTAAAGCAATAATAATAATGATAATAATAACAGTAACACAAAACTAATAATAATATAAATAAGGAGAAACAAGAAAGAAAAAGAGGGAAAAAAGTACATTTGAATGAAAAGGCTGGAATATTTTCAGTCCTTAATGTTTTCTTTCTTTATGTGCATTAAAAAAAAACAGACCAGACTTCGTAAAACGCTGCTCCGTAATTATTTTTCCTTGATATTAGTGACTTTAACACTTCATCAGAATCAGACTCTTCCAATGGTGAAGAATAATCCTCGAAGCAGCAATAAATCCTGCAGATGTTTGTCTGGATGTGTTTCTGTCCGGGGAAAGTTCCTGCTTCCTCTTGACACCTCCAGCAGTAATTCTCCTCCAGAAGTCTTTCTTCTTTGGAGTTTATCTGGAGCGTAATAAAACCTGTGTGTGATTTCATTCAGCTGCTATAGATTTCCATACGTCCTCTTCTGTGTTTGACTTGAGATCTTTTTCCCAGATTTATCTCTCAGGCTGACTGTGCATTTTGTGGCAAATTAAAACAGGACGCTCTAAAACTCCCAAACTCTAAAATACAGCTTTGAATTAGAAGATAACGCCAAAGTTCCCACCAAAATCATCTTTACGCTCCTGTAACGATGGTAAAACGTCACTGACATTCTTAATATTTTTATCCAGCCACGCCTCCAGTAGAATAGTTTTATTTTCCTGAATGCTGAACTGAAGAATATCCTTGTTTATGTTGAGAGAGATGAACCGTCTCCTGAGTTCTGGTCCACGTCTCTCTGGAACGCTTCAGAATCCAGTTGGTTTCTGAGTCTGACACATTTTTATACGACAGTACCTCTATCGGCCCAAAGGGGGCGGCCAGTTGATTTCCTGGAGTTTGAGTTTGCTGCATTTTGTCGTCATTTTCAGTCACGTTCGTTTCTCTCGTCCTCTGATCTGTGTGCCCGTTTCCGAACTTTACATCCTCTCACTGCATTTATGTAGTTTATGTAGTTTTTTATGCAGTTTTAACATGAAATTGAGTAACTGTTGAAGCACGAGGACTTTGGTTCCTTAGAGATGTAAACTCATTTCGAGCTGTTAACTCGTTCACACTGGTGACATTTTCCCACCAAAACAAACTGTTAAACCATCTGGAGGTTCGCAACAATTCAAGCAAATTCAGCCAAAATCCCCGTCAGTTCTGCACGGCCTTACAGTTTTGTTCAAAGCATTTCTACAAATTTGACCAACCATCTTTGCTTCCCATGAGTTCCACCAATCACAGCAGACTTCCTGCACAAACATGAACCGACTCAGTGTTTTCTTTTATGATTCACCTTTTTTTTTGCATTATTTTTATTATTTTATCAGTGGTGCTGAGAAGAATATTTATCAGTTTTAATGATATTTATAAAAGCTCCTCACTTTTTTTTGCAGTCCAAACCCCTCAGGTGGACTTCTTCTTCTTCTTCTTCTTCTTCTTCTTCTTCTTCTTGTGTTTTTTGACAATAAGAGCAGTGTTTTTCTGAGCCTCCTCCTTCAGGAAACAGTTGTCCTCCTCCTCCTCACAGCTTTGTGACAGTGTTAACTCCTCTGTTAACACGGTGCTGACTCACAGACGGTCTAATTAAACATCTTTTTAAATCACGCTACAAGATCAAGATTGACAGCGAGATTCAGATGAGATTCAGGTGGGAGCGACGTCGCCTCCATCTGCCTCATCTACAGTTTATTCGGTGCAGGATGAGACTGAAGCTGAGCTGCACAAGTTATCTCAATTTAATTTAAATCACAATATGGTTTTCTGCTATTTTCAGATCACAGGAGGTGTAATATTTGTGTGTCTTTAAACTTTTAAATGAATGTATGTGGCATCTTTCAAAGTGCTTTACAAAAAAAAGATAAAAAAAAAAAAAAACAGCAGATAAAGCAAAAGCAATAAAAGCAACACAGGGATCATAAAACATCAGGGGATAAAATAAAGTAACTCAAACTGAAGAATTCATAAATATCCTCCTGTAAAAGAAGATTTTAAGACACGACTGTAAAGATGTTAATGATATTAAAGACATCTTTGTCATATGGACAAATATCTTCCCTAAAATGTGTTTTATTTTGGAGAAAATATGGGTTGAAGAATTACAGTAACTGCAAAAAGCTGCAGAGAAACAACAGCAAACCAGCGTAACATCAGTTACTGTATTCTAACATGTAAAATATCTGCAAGAAGTATGTGAATTATACTATACTCTCACCGCACACTTCATCAGGTCCACCTTGTTAACACCAGGTTGGACTCCTTTTACCTTCAGAACTGCCTTCATTCTTCATGACACAAATTCAACAAGGTTCTGGAAACGTTCCTCAGAGGTTTTGGTTCATATTAACATGACATCATCACACAGTTGCTGCAGATTTGTCGGCTGAACATCCATGATGTGAATCTCCTGTTCCACCGCATCTCAAAGGTTCTCTAATGGACTGAGATCTGGTGACTGTGGAGAACACTGGAGAACAGTGAACTCACTGTCATGTTCAAGAACCCAGTTTGAGATGATCTGAGCTTTGTGACATGGTGTGTTATCCTGCTGGAAGTAACCATTAGAAGATGGTACACTGTGGTCACAAAGGGATGGACATGGTCAGTAACAATCCTCAGGTAGACTGTGGAGTTTAAATTGATGCTCAGTTGGTACTAAGAGGCTCAAAGTGTGTCAAGAAAATATCCACCACCAGCAGCAGCCTGAACGGTTGATACGAGGCAGGATGGATCCATGCTTTCATGTTGTTTACACCAAATTCTGACAGGACCATCTGAATGTCTCAGCAGAAATAGACACTCATCAGACCATCATCAGAATAATTAAATATAAGACCTATAAAAGGTACAATTCTGAAAAAGTCTGACTGTTTTATCTCATAATTATGACTGACGATGGGGATATTTTTCTTTCAGTGATGGAAATATGCTTCCATAGAAAAGAGCCTCTTGTCCCAGACAAGAATTCACAACTTCAAACAATTTAAATATGTGTTAAAATCCTTCGAAAAATCTAAAAAAACCCCAATACCTACGGATAAAATAGATGTAAAAATGTTCTATTATAGATAATCTTATATATGTATATATATATATATATGAAATATATATGAAAATGTTGGTCCTTTAAAGTTTAAAGTTGTGTCCCAGATGATTTACTGCTCAAAAACTTTATATTTTTAGACAAATTCATTCAATAATATTTCTATCAGATGTGTCTCAACCATAACATGTCGACTCTGTCGTCCTTCTTAATCAAAGATAAATATTTATATAAATATAAAAATATTTTGATTAACATGAAGAGACTCTGAGACACTTTAAAAAATAAAATGGCGGCTCACTATGACGACTTCTGTCGACTCAGTCAGATTTTACATCTGACAGAAAATGAACACTAGCATGCTAACATGCTGAAGTAAGATGGTGAACATTAAAGGTGCTAAACATCAGCATGTTAGCATGCTGTTGTTAGCATTTAGCTGAGCCTCACAGAGTGCTAGCATGACTGTAAACCTGACCTTCATCTCCTCCTCCTCCTCAGTGGAGCTGCGGGGGATGCTCCTGCTCACCGTCCTGCAGTTCTGCTCGGTGGCTCGTGGCGGCTGCGAGCCTCGGCTGGTGAACATCGGCGCCGTGCTGAGCCAGAAGCGCTACGAGCAGGTGTTCAAGGAGGCGGTGAGCCAGGCCAACACGCTGTACGGGAAAGACAAGTTCAAGATGAACGCCATCTCCGTCACGCACAAACCCAACGCCATCCAGATGGCCCTGTCCGTCTGCGAGGACCTCATCTCCAACCAGGTGAGGGCGCTCGGTTCATCCTGTCACATGACCTCAGACTCAGTCACCTGGTTTCACTTTACATGTAGTTTAAATTTGAGGGAAAATCAAATTTTTGGTGACCAAATTTATAGCAACAGCTTAGCTTCGCACAAAGTGTTTACTTTATATATAATACAAAACAAATAAATAAAGATTCATCATTTGAAACAAAATAAATAATAAAAATAACAAATATAAATGCAGCAAGTTTGTTTTCTGTGAATCAGTGTGAAGAATTCAACAGACATGACATCAGAACATAAATATTGATATATTCATGGAGACAAACAGAGGAAGAGGAAGACGAGCAGGGATGAAGAGACGTTCAACAGTAACACGTTTCCTTTGTGGAGGAAATGAGGCCAACATGGCGTCGACGAGTCGGACGCAGAGACAGAAAGAGATGGACGTCAGATTAACATCCTCTCTCTCTCTGCAGAAACAGAGACGTAATCCGTCCATCGTCCCAGAGGAGAGACGGAGGGATTATAGACACACACACACACACACACACACACACACACACACACACACACACTGTAAGAGGAGTGTGTTTGCTGCAGGCTGCTTCTCTGCATGTGTGATATAAAAATTATTTCCAGCATCACAAACAGCCGGAGGAGAAAGAAGAAGTACTCACATCCTGTACTGCAGTAGAAGTACTAATACACACTGTGAAAATACTACAAGTAAAACTCCCGCAGTCAAAATGTAACTGAAGTTCCAGCTGTCAGCGGTTTTATTCTCTCTGATGTTTCTGGATTTACAGTTTCTAGTTTTCTTTTTTACAATTGCTTCAGCATGATTTTTAAAACAGGGCTCACACACACACACACACACACACACACACACACACACACACACACACACACACACACACACGGAGCAGAACACCTCAGATCTTTTGCAGAATGAAACACTTGTTTGTTTGAATCAGTTACACCCTGCTGGGCTCGATCTAAAACACGTTTAACATATTTACTTTTTTAATGAAACAGTCTGTTTTTTAAAAGATATTTTAGAGTAAAGTACATGAATATATGAATCAAACACAACAGAAAAAAAAAACAGTCCTGCACACTGATGAAAATAGTTTATTTCTCTCCACGCTGTAAAAACTGTCACCACATCCATACATTTATCAAATTTATATTTAGAACATATTCTAACTATCACATAAACACAGCAGCAACATTTATGGAAACAAGAAATAAAATATGCATTTGACTCATTCTACTGATTTTAGAGAAAAGTTTTCGCCTGCGCTCATGCTGACCTGTTGCATCATGGTCAACCATTGTTGCTCGAATCACATCTGATGAATTTGGTCCTCGTCTTCTTTGTTCACGTCCTCCATTTGCGTTGAAGACAGGAACGCTCACCTGTTAAGTTTTTATAGTTCTCATGTCTGATTGGTTAGTTTACAGCGCAGCACCTGAGTGTGTGAACACCTGACGGCCATGTTTGATCCACGGTTTGACTGTGTTTTATTTTGAAAGGCAGAGTTTTGAAAGGACAAAGAAATTAAGTGTTTGGTGATTTGTAGAAAGTGTGAAGAATGTGCTTATATTCGTGCAGATGTGGGCTGATGTCAGGAGTGGAAGTAATTCATTACAAATACTCAAAGACATGATTGCAAGATGTAATCTGCTTAGTTACTTTTAAACTCACAGTGGAGTACTGAGTACACAATTAATATCCAAAACTTTTATCTGCATTTTAGCAGCCAATCAGGTGATCTGATCACAAATGGATCAATGAAAACAAAGTCATACAAGTGAAAACCAAAACCAAACACAGTACGAATGTTAATGACTAATCATTTATCAATTAAGAATTTAACCATTAAAAAATGCATTCATGAATGTTTATATTATATTTTGATATTATTTTGTCTGGTGGAGTTTTGTTGAATAGAAAATTAAGCTTGGAATTAAAATGAGAAAAAGAAAACAGACAGACAAAATGACAGACAATATGGAAAGAAACATGTTTTGTATCTTATAAATTATTAATGATTGATCAGTTGTTACTGTTTGCAACTATTGATTCAGGAAAACACAAAATGTGTAACTCTAATTTGGAGACATAAACAGCTAAAGGTAACTAATACTCTGAGTAGTTTTTGAGACAGATACTTTTACTTAAGTACATTTCTTCACCAGTACAAATAATGGAGTAACATCTTAGCATCTTAGCAATGTAACAGTGTTTGTACTTTAGTACAAACTTTCTTTCCATCACTGCTTATTTTTAATTTTAGTGTGTAAGCAATTAAAAAAAACAACCAATCAAGATACAAACAAACAAACAAAACCTCTGTAAACTGATACTAAACGTCCACCAGGCGCGGCTGCGCTGCCGCACTTCAACCAGTTCATTCCAGTCAGTGCTTGTGTTTCCACCAGAAGCGCTGCGGTGTTTCAGACGCGTCACAGGAGCAGCTTGGCGCTCCGCTCCGTGGAGAAAACACACGAGTCCATCTCAACGGATACCGCGTCACAGAGCAGATCGAACAGGCAGGAAGTCATGCACAGAAAAAATCAGGGAGAATCCGGTTAATTTTCAAAATAAAAGATCCCGTGCAGACTCACGATCTTAAGAGACAGAAAATAAACAATTTAACTACGTAGCTAGTTTATCCATGATAGAAGCACAAAGAGCAAGGAAAGAGGACTTAATCAACAAAATCAGAGCAAGTAAACATAATCAGACGGGCAAAACGCTACGCTGCTGAAACGCTTCTGAAACGCTGCTGATGGGAAATGCAGTTGCTCGTGTGACGGAACAAAACCGCATCTGGTGGGAATTCCCGGAAAGACGCTGCGTTGTAGTGTACAGCTTCCGCCACCAGGGGTCAGTGTCTGTGCAGCAGCGCCGCTGCGCAGACAAGCACAGCTTTCATATGAAGAAGAAACATGGCGGTTTAGGAGTAAATTTACAGGACGAACTAATTAAAGAGAAGAAAAATGCTTCTGCCCCTGTTTTGGATTAGTTTCGATTGAGTCCAAATGCTAAAGGTGAGATAAGAAACACTGCAGGTCAGAGTCAGAGCGGAGTTTTGATGTTAGTGTGTAACTTTAGAGCATCAGAGCGGGAGGGGGCAGACTAATTACTGGTCACAGAGTGATGCTGAATGCCACACACACAGAGACCCCGCTGTAAGTTTACACTTTAGCTTTTTAGTGAGTAAAGGTTGCAGCTTCTCAACACCAGTGGAGCTGCAGTGTGTGTGTGTGTGTGTGTGTGTGTTTCCCAGCTGTGAGAACAGATGAATCCATCAACCGCTTTCTGTGTTTCGCCATGTTCAGGCGCCTCCATTGCTGCAGTGGCGCGTCGTGTCCGTCACGCTTCACGTGTCCGCTGGTCGAATCTAGAAAGGAACCCCAAATCTGCATGACTCACGCGAGACTTTTTACTGTTTCAGGTAAAAATGTTGACTCGCGAGAGCTTGAGCATCTGGGGTTCCCCTTTAGCCACGTCATCGTGGAATGATCAATACCTTTAACCATCATCTGACATTTTAAAACAAACGACTAAAAACAGTCGTTAGTTGCAGCCTGTTTACAGTTAAATTAAAATTATTGATTGAACCAACTCAAATATTATCATCCACCCATCTCATTACAATAAGTTAGTGAATAGATTTTAAGTGTAAAAACCCTCATTAATAAAAAATCATGACTTTTGTTAAAATTCTTCAGACACTCAGTAGAAGTCAGTAGAACAAATTCAAGTTTTCATGTTTACTACAAATAATTATTTGAGGAGTAGATTTTACAGTATACTTTGATTTAAGAGAAGTTAAACAAAGTACTCAATTTTAATATTATTTAAACGTATTATAATACTGTATATTATACTGTAGAACTGTCCTGTAGTGAGATTAACACAACAAGAACCAAGAACACATCACCAGTGCAATTAAAGATTATTCCCTTCAGCTAAATAATAATACAAATCATATCACAATTAGATATACTTAAAAAATAATTCTGCTGTAATTATCGAATAATATGAGGGTAGAAAATAAAACAGCTGCCTGATTTAAAGTGACGTCCAGTATAAATCACACACACTTCTGGTCTTCTATCAAATACAGACAGAGATCATTTTTGATGGTTGAACAGATAAAAATACAGATAATAGTGTTCACTTTTATCAAAATATCCTCTATTTATGTTGATTTGTTCTGTTTTTTTTGTATCAGATTTTTTTTGTCACATTTGGGAGAAAAAGCAGAATATTCTGTTTCAGACTGAGCTGTAAAATAATCTGTAATGTTCGAACACTGCAGCTGTGAGTTTGCCGTCCTGTGAACTTGTGCATGAGACAAAAATCAAAGAAATCAAAATGTAAAACTGTTCTCCTTCTTCTTCTTCGTCAGGTGTATGCGATCCTGGTCAGTCACCCTCCACAGTCCAATGACCACCTGACTCCGACCCCCGTCTCCTACACCGCCGGATTCTACAGGATCCCCGTGGTCGGCCTGACAACACGCATGTCAATCTATTCTGACAAGGTAACCTGAGTCACCACTGACATCACACCTGTCATAAACACCTGACAGTATGACTGTGAGACTTATATATGTATACGCAAAGTAAAAAAAAAAAAAAAAAGTCCAAATTCTCTGGTTTTAGTTTCTTAAATGTGAATATTATCTGGTTTCTTTCCTCCTCTCTGACAGTAAACTGAATATCTTTGAGTTGTGGACAAAACAAGACATTTGAGGATGTCATCTTGGACCTTGACTGACATTTTTCAACAATTTATGACATTTTATGGACCAAACAACTGATTGATCAATAGAGAAAATGATGGACAGTATAATGGATTTGTTACAGGAAACTGTGCAGCAGTTTCAGTAGGTAGCTGCACTATATTGAGAATAAATAGTGTGTACACTATAGGATAGTAAAGACATTTTTATTAATATTAATATGGTGTAGGGCAGGTAGTTCAGTGTGTTCTGTGGTATAAATATGTGCCACTAAGTGAGAGCAGAAATAGTGCAGGTAAGTGCAGGGTGGAGGTGAGTGAGAACCAACAGCTGGTGAGACAGTTTGTTACGACCCCCAAGTTGGGCTGGGGATGAGGGGTGTAACCTTAAATAAATTTAACCAGGAGAAAAAGGAAGGAAGGAAAACTGAAACAAAATGATGTAAACAAAGTTTCTTTTATTAACAAAGTGTGTCAGATTAAGTTAACTAATTAAATTAACATAAAGGTTAACTTAACCTACTAAATTAAACAACACACGCACACACAAAAGACAACAAGTGTCCATGCTAACCAGGGAGGCTAACAAGAACACAACGAGTGCCTTTGCTAGCTGGCGGGACTAGCAAAGCACATGAAGGCGCCCAAACAAATGCCGTTACCAACCATGGAGGTAAACAAGGCACAGGAAACACAAAGACACGTGACTTCAGTAGCTGAGCGCTCTAGCAAAGCACTTGTCAACCGCCACAAGTAGACTAACCTGCTGCTGCAGGATTAAACTACAGACTAGCAGACTGTAGTCTTCTGAACGGCCCTCTGGCCCCGACTGGCTGCACTCTGCAGGTTTTTAAGCACCAGGTCCTGATTGCAGAGCAGCTGCACCTGATGCCGATCACTGCAACCTGCAAGGGGAGAGGGGCAGAACCTGGGCACAGGAGAGCACAGCACCACACAGACACTGTGGCACGTAACACAGTTCTACAGACAGAAAGAGAGAACGTCATGAGATTAAAATGTGTGCAGGACACCTGAAGGACACCTGGAGGACAGGTACCTGAAATAACTGTCCCAACATGGTTCTTTCTACCCAGAACCATTTGTTTCTGAAGAACCTGTTTTTGAAGAAATTGTTTGTCATTGGTTCTTTGTAAGACTAAGAATCTTTTTCATTGAAAGAACCTTTTTTTTTTTAGAAAAATGAGTTGTTCAAGGATTGTTGAAATCCTTTTGTCAAGAGTTCCATAACATAAAAGATTTCTGGGTGGGTTCTAGATAAAACCATTGGAATATATAAAAAAGTTCTCTGTTGAACCTCATGAGTATGTTTCAGATAAAACTATAAGGTTGTTGTGGAACCTCCTGAGTGAGACAATATAAAATAAAATAGATTTAAATGCAATATTAATAAGTTTTTCCTCTTTCTTTTTCTTCCTTTTCTTGTAGTTGTCAGTTTAGGACTGATCAATACACGGATCTTTTGACTGTAGCGTATTTTTGATGCGTTTACTTTATTGATGATCTATGGACTTATAACCCCACCGCATATAATTATATTTAAATACCAGTAAAAATATAGCTAATATAAATTTAAACAAAGTGTAGACCAAGAGATAGATAAAATAGAGTAAAAAAGACCAAACCAAAAAAATGGCACTAATAATAATAAAACAGCAGACAATATTGGATAAAATAAAGTGAAATTGAATAAAGTTAATAAAATGATATGAAAATCAATAAGATTAATATCTATAAACCATCATTAATCAAAAGCCAGACTGAAGAGGTTGGTTTTATGTTTGTGTTTAAAAAAAAAATCTCCTGCGGTCAACATGAATGCAACAAAACTACATGCAGTTAAACGTCACATTTTATTGTGAGCAGTCCAAACAAACACACCTGTGCAATAATCCTGCTGTTTAATCAGCCTGTCTGTGTGTCTCACCTGTCAGGTGGACAGACTGTCCTGGTGAAGGAGAAGACATGCTCACCAACACAGACTTTAACACGTTTGTGAACAAATTTTGAGAGGAATAAACCTTTAATGTTGACAGAAGAAGTCATAGATCTTTCACTGCAACAAAACAAAGAGTTTTTTATATATCTATATATTTTAAAAAAACCCAGATTATTTATTTTATTATATATTATAATTTTTTTTGAGGTTCTGGAGCAGAGAGACACAGGCAGGATACAGATATATTTATTTACCTAATTTATTTAGAAATAATTTAAGGTGGGGGACAGCTGTCTCAGATCTGCGTCCATGTATCACAGAGAGACATACGTGTCCAGACTGTCCCGTGTTTGTTCAGGATCCATGAAGTGCGGCTCGTAGAATATTTAGTCCAGTTTGTCCCAGTTCGGAGCCTCCGGGACGAGCGATTGAACTGGAAACCACTCAGAGTCTCTCTCAGCGTTTCAATATTGATGAAATAATTCATCAGAGTGTCATCAGTCCCAGAATACCCAGCACTCCCAGTCTACAGCGCTCCAGTTCCTCTGCAGCGTATCACAGGATTCAGAGACGTGATGAAATATTCAGCGTTTCAGGTGAAGTCAGGGTGCGTTTGATTTTCACACCAGCAGCAGCAGCAGCAGCTGTTCACTCACATCCTGTCGCTTCACAGAGACAGACTTCGTGTGCAGATTAAAGGGGACTGTCAGGTCATGTGATGTTCATATCAAAAGTAGAAAAACTTTCGCACTGTAAAACCAAGTAAGGTAGCAATACTTGAAAAAGTGAGAGTTGATCAACTTAAAAGTTGGATGTTAACAGAGTTTAAGTTAAAGCTTGTAGTTCAATTAAAATATTTGATTGAGCCAACTCAAAAAGTTTTAGTAAATGAAATTCAGAATTTTCATTCACACCTCAACAAGTTAACGCACTGTAAAAACAAAAAAGTTTGACAAAACTTTAAATTTCAAGGCAACTTAATTCAATAGATTTGAGTTTTGAGCCCAAGGTTTCTAAAACCTAAATTTAAAATTTTAATAAAAATAAAATTCAAGATTTTATTTTATCAAAAGAAGGAAAGTAAATTATCTCACCAAAAGACTTTCTCAGACTTTTGAGAATTTGAGTTTGTTTCAAAAATGTATGTAAAAATAATCCCTGTGAGCAAAACACTTTGACGTTGACTCATCTCAGATTTCTTTATTGGTGCATCCATCCTCTCAGTCTGTCTGAGTTATCTGATCGCTCTGCTCGGCTGAATGATTCACAAAATAATATGTAACTACGATTACTTTTGAATTTAAGCACTTTTTCAGGCTTTTGTGCCTTTATTGTGATAGGACAGCTGTAGAGAAGACAGGAAAGGAGGAGAGACTGAGTGAAGACGTGCAACTGTGATTATTGTGACTGATATTGTGATATCATTTGCGATATTAGAGGGGAGAAATTTTGCACCTCCTGCAATTTGAAAAGCAGTAAGACAAAGGACTGTATGTTGGTAACAATATAAAAACTGTCCTCCTGTCTTCCTGCAGAGTATCCACCTGTCCTTCCTGAGGACAGTTCCTCCGTACTCTCACCAGGCTCACGTCTGGTTCGACCTGATGAGAGAGTTCAGGTGGAACCACATCATCCTCATCGTCAGTGACGACCACGAAGGACGAGCTGCCCAGAAGAGACTGGAGACACTGCTGGAGGAGAGAGAGACCAAGGTACACACAAACACACACACACACACACACACACACACACACACACACACACACACACACACACACACACACACACACACACACACACAGACAGTCAGTGTGTGACATGCGTGTGCTGTCATGTGTGTTTATGTAACAACGTGTGTGTGTGTGATGCTGCGTTCTAATCCAGGTGTGTGTGCGTGTCATCAGTTCACCTCCATCATCAGACGGCAGTTTCACTTCTACAACCTGTTAAACACCGTCACATTTGGAAACATTAAAACTTTAAGTCTGCTGCTGTGACATTTCCAAGGTGCTCGGTTACCGTGGTAACACAGCATTGACCTGTCAGAGCGCTGATGTAGATCTGTTATTGCATCCTGTCAGACTGAACCTGAACTGACAGATGCATCGCTTTATGAAGACGGAGTCTGAGCGATGCTGCCGGAAAACTTTGGTTTATGTTTGTTGTTTTTGTTTGTGATCGTCAGCTGGTGGCCTCCACACCTCCTCGTGCTGCAGCTTCACAGTGAAAGCATGTCGAAACAACAACATAAAAACAGAAATATAATGCCATAATTAATGAAAACTAAGATGAAAAAATAGAAATAAGATAAAATGAGGAGAAAATACATAGAATGCACCTTCACATGGATAAAAACAGCTGATAATAGTAGTAAAAGTAAGATGAAAAATAAGGATGAAAATAGAATGCATAACATAAGATGGAAAATAAAACCTGCTGAATAAATAATGATAAAATTAAACTTAAAAGTAGAGTCAATAGAATTGCATAAAATTAAGGAAAATTCAACATTTTAAAGGAAGACCTTTATAAGCAGAGTCAGAGGTCGCTAAAGGCTAAAGTGAGGAAATATGTTTTTAGCTGTCTTTTAAAAATATTTAGCGAGCTGACTTCTCTGGTGTCTGCAGGTAAAGGTGTGTTCCAGAGCTTTGGGCAGTAACTGACAAATGCTGCATCCTCGACTTTCTCTCGGCTGTTTCTCCTATAAACCAGCTGCACATGATCGCAGTGTTCTTGTCAGCAAGTAAGGAACACGGGAGTTAGCAATGTAGCTTGTTGCTAACCCATTAACGGAAGTAGTGACAGCAAATGCACTGTGTTTAATGTATAAAATAATAATAATGATAATAATGAAGAATTCTAATTAAATCTACAAAATGAGATGAAGTCTGTTTTGTTCATGTTTAAACAGCTGATCTGTGTGAAATACGTAAAGCAGTAACGGAGCAGTCAGGAGCAGCCACAGTGAACTGCAGCAGTTAACTGGTGTTTTATGATAATAAAATAACAATAATTAGTTTAGCTGACTAGTAATTCTGGTGCAGACTAGTGAGGAGAGCAACGTTTAATGAGTTAGACGACTAATCACAGACATCAGGTCTGAATCCATGATGTGTCCTCCTCCTCTCTCAGCTCTGTTAGATTATCAGCATGTTTGTCGAAGTGAAACTGCTCTCTGTCCAGCCTTCGTCACCCCTCCATCATCGCTCCATCCTCCATCCTCCTCCTGGCTTTTATATTCCTTCTACCAGAAGATTCACAGCAGCTTCTCTTTCATCACTTTCTTTTCTTCTCTTACTCTTTTTTCTGTTTTTGTTTTTCTTTTAATCTCCACCAAGAATGTTTGTTGGTCAGCAGGATTTCAGGTCGTCACGTCTCTGTTTACACCCGGATCAGATCAGTTATAATATGAGCCAGGTATCAGGTGTGTCCTGTGAAGCTGCTTCACGGATCACTGACTGATCCAGAGTATAAATGACGATGATCTGACAGTCTGGATCCACTGCTTCTGCACAGCGAATTAAAACACGTCTGGACATGTTTCCACAGCAACAAATCCTTAAATTTGAGCCTTAGATTTTCCAGTTGTGGGACTAATAAAGGAATATCTTATCTTACGGCACCCTTTAAACCCACACCTTTAAATCTGCAGCTGTTTGACTGATCAGGACTAAGACTTTTACTGTGAAACACCAACAGGAAGTCATTCTTATAAGTATGCTTTTAGAAGAGAGCATGCAGGTTATTGTAAAATCATTATGATCACCGTTAAATTTTCCACAGCAAAATGTCACTTACACACATGCATGATCAAACAAAAGAAAATAAATCAGTTTATAATATAACATCACAAACATGACAGGGACACACATAAAATCAGACTTGTGGCCATGAGTCTGTTGCCTCAGTGCATGCTGGGAGGGTTCCCAACACATCTGTACCTGCAATAACATGATCAGCAGTGAAGATGAAGAGCTGCAGGCCACAGAGCGGTCGGGAGCAGCCACAGTGAGCCACTGAACCGTGAAGAGCTGCATGAATCAGCACTCAGCCAATCACATGAACCATGAACTCACTGCGCAGTTTACCTGCATTTCACAATAAAAGCACACCATTATCCAGGATCAACAAAACAATCTTACAACAATAAACTGGATTATTTTATCCTGATAACATCACGTTAGTCTGGATTAGTTGAACTACGTCTGAAGAACCTGTTCCAGGATGAGATTTAAAATGATGATAATGGTGTTCGTGTTAAATGTTTTTCATCAATATTTTCTGTTCTGTTATTATTACCTGTAATTAACATTTTAACATCTTATCTGAATGAAAATCTTCTGTCTTGTGTCTCTTGTTTTTTTTCATCATTCTATTTTGCAGATTATTAAATTTTCCATTATTACATTCAAATCATTTGTGTGAGGTCTTGGTGGAGGTTTATTTTATTTTATTTTATTTTATTTTAGTCTTCTTCCTTTTCCTTTGGACCTCTGTCTCTTTCTCTTTCTCTCTCTGTCTGTCTCTCTGTCCTCTCTGTCTGTCTCTCCACGTCATCTTTTCAGTTCCTCACCTCCGTCTGTTGCCTGGTTTCTCATCACCTCGACACTGAAGGAGCTCGGAGTTGTGCAAACACGTCTCAGCTGCTGTCCACCTGCAGACAGACAGACAGACAGACAGACAGACAGATGGACAGACAGACAGATTAAAGAGATCACAACAGTACAGCCAGTGGTAATCAGTGACATTTAATCAATAAGTTCAACAAAGAATGTTTGATAGTGTTTATAATCAGTAGTGGAAGCGGAACTCAGATCTTTCACATAGATAAAGGTAGAAATACCACAGACTGAAAGTAATCTATTACAACTAAAAGTCCCGAGCTCAGACCTGCACTTAAAGACCGGTGATTGTCGAGTCTCATTCAGGACATCAAATACCAACATTTTTTATTAAACTGTCCCAAACAAGCAAATAATTAGAAAATAACAAGGTAGGGAAAGAGGGTGGATGACCTCTGTTAGCATGATCTCATGACCTGTTAGCTTTAGCTTCAGTCTGTTAGCGTGATCTCATGACCTGTTAGCTTTAGCTTCAGTCTGTTAGCGTGATCTCATGACCTGTTAGCTTTAGCTGGCACTAGCCTCAGTGTGTTAGCATGATATTTTTTCAAATAAGTTATAAAGTGTTTTATAACTTAAAAGTAGTATAAATGCAAAGCTAAAAGCCTAGTAGGACAAATAACGATCATGCTGAGAAGAGAGAAATGAAAAGGTAAAGGACAGTTTAGTTAAAATGTAAATAAATGCCAACATATAAATTAGATTTTAGGAGAAAAAAAAACAGCTGCTGGTTAAAAACAGTCTTCTAAACTACAGTGTCACTGTCAGCTCTCAGTATAACACTGTAACAGTCACCTTGTGGTTATATTTAGTTTGGAGATAAATGTACACCTCAAAGCTGCTGTTTTATTTTTAGAGCAGACAGAGAACAAAGAACCAGACCTGTCGAACTCTGATCCTTCGTCTCACAAACACTTCACAGACCTGATTTATCAGCCACAGAACTAAACAAACAACCAGATCTATTTTAGCTCTACGACGTGTAGATCAGACACACTGCTGATAAAACACACTCAGTACTTCAGACTCTTATTAATCATCATGATTCTGCATAATGGATCAACGGCTGACTGTTAGCATGTTTTAATAACTTGGGCCTTGCTGTCTCCTGTTCAGGACAAATCCCTGTAATGTTACACCGTCTTCGTGTTTAGAAACAGCGGTTTGTAGAAGCTAGCGTGTTCAGTCTCTGTAAATAAAACAGACGTCAGTTAGCAGCAGACTGGTGTCATGAAGCTGCTGCCTGAGTCTCAGTAAAGTTTGATTTGATTGGAGCACTGATGTGAGCTGTAACTTTACTCTCCACAAACTTCCTGTGATGTTAAGCCGGTTTGGCGGCGGAGCGTCCCATTAGTCCTCCACTCAATCCGCTCCAAATGTTAATCTCATTAAATTTACATCCTGACGCAAAGTCCCCGAACAACACACTCAGACTGCTCTTAAAAACACACACACCCACGAACACACACTACTTTTATAAAGCTTTTTTCTCCCTCTGTCTGAACCTGTTAATGTGTGAAGTTGTAAAGTGTGTTTGGATGTTAGGTGACGAAGGAAGTTAATGTGTGAAGTACCAAAGACAAAGACCTCAGAAAATACAATCTGTACCTGGACATGTTATCAGGAGAACCCTAAACACGTAGAACACGTGAAAATGTCAGATGTAAATGATCTTATGTAGGTGTAAACGCAATCAGTACAACGTGCTGCCATATGGACACAACATACAGATGTTTGTTTTTGACTAACATCAAATGTAGGTTGTGGTAGGAACAAAACAGATCTCAAATTACTGATTATATGTCTATTATCAGTAAAACTATAAGCCTGCTAGCATGATATCATGTCCTGGGACCTGTTAGCTTTAGTCTGAGACTGTTAGCATGATATCATGTCCTGGGACCTGTTAGCTTTAGTCTTAGACTGCTAGCATGATATCATGTCCTGGGACCTGTTAGCTTTAGTCTGAGACTGTTAGCATGATATCATGTCCTGGGACCTGTTAGCTTTAGTCTTAGACTGTTAGCATGATACAATGTTAACTTTAGCCTCAGTCTGTTAGCAACCTGTTAGCTTTAGCCTGGGTCTGTTAGCGACCTGTTAGCTTTAGCTTCAATCTGTTAGCGACCTGTTAGCTTTAGCCTCAGTTTGTTACCTTTAAGTTTATTTGTTCTTGCTGACATTTCCTCGGATCCTGTCTTTGATCTTGAAGCTGTGTGATGCACAGTGAGTTTTAAATGATTTATATTGATGAGAGAACAACATGATCACTTGTGTACTTCAGTTCTCTGTATTGTCTCCATACAGTCCGTCTCCAGTGTGACCGTACTGCCGCGACATTCATCATTATTTCATTATGAATCAGAAAAGATGTTTAATTCAGAGACGACTCACAGTTCTGTTCACCTCCTTTAACTAATGTGCTGTAATATTCATGTTCCTCCTCCAACATTCATGAGTCTCACTGAGGCTCTGATGGCTCATTTTAACATTTCTGAACTTTAACTCGTCTGATCTGGACTCACTGAGGAGCAGATGTTTATTTTTACCTCCAGTCTGCTTCACTGAGTTAAAGAAACACGCTTTAATCATCCTTTTATTGTGTCTTTAATTCAGTTTCAACCCACTTAGATGTGGTTTATTAAACTGTCCTCAGTTGAGAACAGTGGAACCGTCAGTTATATTGAACATTAGAACTCATCTGTGCTCATAATTAAATAAATCATCCTCTCTAGTTAGTCATTGTGTTTTAACAAATGAACAGAATATAAAGTTAAATGATGTTTTCATAGAGATTTAACAATTTTCGGTCTGTTTTATTCAACCAATTCCCATGAATTCTGTGCAACCAACTTTTCCACAAATTGACCCTTTGCTAAGCCCTGCCTCCAACAACAGCAGCTGTCCAATCATAGCTTAGCAACTATAATCAGGGTGGTCAAGCTTTCCATTCCTCAAACCAAGCTCCAAAGATATTCAGTTTAATATGATAATAAAGGAAGAAACGCAGGAACTCTCCATTTTTGACAATCTGAAAACAGCATTTTGTATGAAAAAGGACTAACAATTAATTGCTTATCAAAATAGTTGAATATTTTAGGGGTTCCTCTATAGCTCAGCTGGTGGAGCGTGTGCGTGTCATCCTCTCTCTCTCTCTCTCTCTCTCTCTCTCTACCCCCTTCCTGTCATCTCTTCAGCTGTCACTATCAAAATAAAGGCAAAAGCCCAAAGAAATAACCTTCATTAAAAATTGTTGAATATTTTAATACTTTTTTACCACTTGGTCAAGTGAATTACCAGATTTACCTACCTGACATTATTTTGCGATCCTTATTGTTGAGCCCTGAACGTGCAGAAACCACAGATTATGTGAACTTGTCTTTAAATTAGAAAAAGGTGAGATTATTGGTTACATTATCCATATTGGCCATGAACCGCAGGTAATTGACCCTTCACCTGCCTTAGCAACTGTAACTAGGCCTGTCAAGCTCTCCATTTCTCTCCATGTTGAAGGCGTGCAGGAGGTTTCGAGGAGACAGATACTCTGTGTGAGTCTGGATGGTGGCGTCCTTTTTGTCATCTCGCAAAAACGTGAAACACAAGAGCACACGTGGCAAATGGATTAAACTCTGTCTTCATCTGCTCTGACATAAACTGTGAATGTCTGGCTAATTAACACTAGCTTATCAGCTGCAGTAACTTTACCTCCAGACAAACTTGTCAGATCCCACTGCATCTGCATTTGTTCCGTGGGAGTTTGAGGAGGAGGATGTGGGCTGATGAAGAATCACAGTGGGTCGATGATGATGCGTCTCTCTCTGGTTCTGTCTCAGGTCTAAGTCGGGATAGCTTAGCTCTTATCCTGGCTCTCTTCCTGTGGTGATCGTGGTCCAGCTGGTCTGGCTGGGTGACCCGTCTCAAGGTCCGCTGCACTAATCGAGTCCCTGCGTTTCCTTTTCCCACGTTAATGAGTGTATTTCTGTCATCTATCATGTAGATATACCTGCTGTATTTCACCATCTGACCAATGTTAGCTGAGATGTAAGCTAGCTTTAGCCTCAGTCTGTTAGCATTAATGTTACATCATGTACGCAGCTGTTAGCTAACTTTACATAAACACTTTCACAGGGTTCTTGTTTTAAAAGTTGAGTTACCATTAGCATTAGCTTACATCAGCCAGCTACACTTATGAAATCAGCTAGTGAGTCATTATTTTAGCGACAAAATCCACCGTCATCAGCTGGAAATGAGAATCTGTTTTTGTTGCTTTTGTTTACGTCTCTAAGGAAACACAGACCTCGTGTTTCAACAATTACTACCAATTTAAATGTTAAATCTGCCGCCATCATCATTGTAAACTGCACAAATGCAGTGTGAGAATGGAAAGTGTGGCAGGCATAGCAACCGTAACTAAGGAGGGCGGGACTTAGTGAAGGGTCAGTTGATGTCACTATTAAAAAACCTGCAAGGGTCCCTTATGTTTGTGTTTGAAAATATGAGTGAGAGGGAAAGTTTAGCAGATCAGTAATTTAATCTGATAAGTATTTTATATGTTTTGGTGGAAAAATGTGACGGACTTTAGAACAAAAACCAAACTGAAAACCAGACAGACAGACAGGTGGACAGACAGACAGGCGGACAGGTGGACAGACAGACAGGCGGACAGGTGGACAGTGTGCGAGGTGTTTGCGTGCTCTGTCAGCCTCCTGACTTGCAGCAGAAAACGAACAGAGTCATTTTGTTGGATGCTTTGCTGGCCTGCCCTCATTTCTTCTGACTGTCTATAATCTTCTTCTGTGTCTGCATATTTTCTCTGTGACATTACCATCAGACTAAAAACAGGAACTATGAAAACCTCGACCAACAGAACTTTGACTTCAGGAGAACACCCAAGGTATAAACTTTGCATGGTCAAATGATGCACGCCGCCCAACCAATCTCTGAGCTCGCCCAGTAGTAGCCAAACACCAGTCAGCCCCGCCCACCCAGAATCCAACCCGGCTCCAGAGATAGACTCTTATCCTGGTGGCTCGTCTTTTCTCCACCATCTCTTTTCTTTCTTTTGATTTTTCATGATTCCTGCACACCGGGAATGGGTTTACACTCGCAGGAGAGACGCCCTTCCTCTTCCTCCCCCGCTCCCGCTCCTCTTCCTCCTCCCCCCCTGAGTTTTTTCCTTGTGAAGGGTTGCATGCAGCCAGGCTGAGGCTTGGCTCTGTCTGCAGACATGAGGAACACCGCCCACCCGCCCGCCCGCCCCGCCCACCAGGATCCTCTCACTCCTCTGCAACATCAAAACCTCCTTTTGTTTTTCTTTTGGGAAATGAACCACTTCCTCCTCCCCTTCCTCCTGCCTCCCTCCTCCTCCTCCTCCTCCTCCTCCTCCTCCTCCTCCTCCTCCTCCTCCTCCTCCTCCTCCTCCTCCTCCTCCTCCTGCCTCTTTTCCTTCTCTCCACTTGAATCTTTTTTTAATTTGCGGTTGCATCAGCGCTCTCTAACATGCACGTCCCTGATTGGTTGGTTGGTTGGTTGGTTGGTTGGAGTCTTGAAAGCGCCTCAGTTTGCATGTGCCACCACACCACGCACAACTTTTTGCCCCTCCTCCTTCTTTAGAGCTTCGACTTTGAGTTTTCTTTCAGTTCAGCAGATCTTGAACACTTTTTGTCTCCATTTTTTGGCCCCGCCCCCCTCCTCCCGTGGTAGCGTGGGTGAGACGGAGCATGGTCGAGGTTGTGGGGGTCGCGGGGGTGGGAGGGGTCTGGGATTCTCATGGTTCCGAGCTAATGATGCGTGTCCTATGATGTGTTCTGTGGTGTTCTGTTCTGCCATGTTTCTAAATGTCCTACGGTGTGACCTGTCGCCCTGTGCCGTCGCCTGCCGCCCCGCACCGTGGTCCTCCAGGCGGAGAAGGTGCTACTGTTCAGCCAGGACACCAACCTGACGTCTCTGCTGCTCGAGGCCAAAGACCTGGAGGCCCGAGTCATCATCCTCTCTGCCAGGTCTGTATCAGTAGGATGATAAAAAATATTTGGGGTGGTTGCTGGGTGGTTTCAAGGGTATTAGGGTATAGGTTAGGTTGTTACCAGGTATTTAATAGGATAGTTGGGATAATTGTGCTTCCAGGTAGATTGCAATGTGGTTGCAAGGTTGATCTGGTTGATAGCTAACATGCTATGAGGTGTTTGCTAGGTTGGTTGCTTGTATATACAGGGTATCTGGAATGTTGTGGTTGTTTCAAGTAGGATTATGTGTATTTATGCAGTTGTTATTGCCTGATTGTGCTTACCTGAAAAAGAGACATGAAAGGGAACAACACACAGGCCCAGGTTTATTAGAAGAACTACAGACTGTTAGCAAGAGCAGGGCAGCTTATTGACACGTAACCACTGCAGATTAAAGGTACTGGACTGCGATAAGGATGGGATTCTGCATCTGATCTCAGATTGCATTGCAACAAAACTTAAGCTAGCTACCTTCAACTTTGTTTGCTTTTTATAAGAACACGTCAGGTGGTCACCTAGAAAACCACATGGAAATGATGAAGCGATGGACTACTAATTATGAGACAACCACAATGATGTAATATTTTTGAATTACATGTCTTTATTTGGAAACTTTCCCAAGCAAACATTGATACGTGATTCTTTGTGATTTCATCAGCATACATAATTTTTTGCTCCACGCCCTGCTCTTGCCACTCCATGAATATTTGTCTCGATCTGTCCCGTCAGACATCCAGAGTATCTCCAGACCTGCCGACCGTTTTTTTGTGTGTTCACAGTGAGGACGAAGCTGCCGCCGTGTATAAAGCTGCTCGTCAGCTCAACATGACCGGCTCTGGTTACGTCTGGCTGGTCGGAGAGAGAGAGATGACGGGCAAAGCTCTGAGTGAAGCTCCAGATGGTATGTTGACCTCTGCCCCTCTTCTTCTTCTTCTTCTTCTTCTTCTTCTTCTTCTTCTTCTTCTTCTTCACTCCACCTCTGGAAGTTTCTGTCTGTCTCTCAGCTCTGCTTCCATCCAACAGTCAACATAAGTAAAATGAAAGTGTCTTTTGAAAGTGATGCTGGAGTGAATAAAACATGTATCTTCTGCAGTAATGAAGCTGCTCTCTTGGACATCAGACAACAAACCCGTCGCCTGCTGAGAGAAACAGATCAGAGTCTTCAGAAGCTGCTGTCAGACTTCTGTTGGCTTCATTTCTGTTGTTTCTATATTTGTTTTCGGGCTGATTTGAGGCTCTAAAACCAAAATGAATTCAGGCGTATCAGGATGTGACTTCACTTTACATTTAAAAATGTGTTTCATGCTGACACAGTTCACAGTAAACAAGGTCCCTCTGTAGGGAGCACAGCTGCAAAAGGACCGCAGTAATTAGAAAAATGAGGAAACAGATGCAAATCATTTCACTCACAGTAATTAAACTAACAAATGTTTGTTTTTTAAATCAGATATCTCTGATATCATTGATCTTTCAACCACAAAAAATTAAAAAAAAATAATGATTATACCAGTTTTTAGTGTTTAAAATAAACCAAGCAGCCCTGGATAAAAACAAATTCAATCTCAGAAATATTCTGTAATCACAACATGATATAAATTAGAATACAAATCCTGATCCAGAAGTTTTCTCACTGAGTATTTATGTTGTGGTTTCTGTGGTGTGCCGTATGGTTGCTATGGTGCTGTGGTTGTTGTTGGGTTGTTAGGGTGTTAATCGATGGTCACTAGGTGGTTGCTTGGATATTTAATAATAATGATGATGATGATGATGATAACTTTATTTATATAGCACCTTTAAAAAGTGCTTTGTCAGACAAAGCAAAAGAGCAACAGAAGGCAACACAGAAAAAGAAAAAAGAAAAAGACATTTAAAAAGTAAAAATAAAGACCAAACAGTAAAAGAGATAAGAACAGGAAAACAAGAAAAACATGACAAAACTGACAATTTGAAATGGTCAGTAGTACGGCTGCAGAGTGCACGAGTGTGACCTGGATGGAAACATGGCTGCCCTCTCTTCCTCCTCCTCCTCCTCCTCTCTGTCTCTTCTTCTTCTTCTCTGGTAGTGCTCTGGTAGTCTCTGATGAAGGAGGCTCCTCCTCATCACAGTCAGTTATCTTCAGAGTCCTGGTGTGTTTTTCTCTCTGGTTTCTTCTAACTGACGGTTGAATGTTTAAACATCAAAAAACAAACAAAAAAAAAAAAGCGCGACATGTTTAAAGGTTCGAACCGCTGTTTTCTTCTTTTCTGCCTCATTGTAACTGTGTGGCTTTAAATGTGTCTAACATCTTTTTGTTTGTTTCATCTTCTATAGTGTGTGTCGTCCGCCCGCCCGTCTGCCCGTTCTCACAGTACACAGCCAATCACGTACAAGCTGCTAATGGGGGGGAGGGGGCGGGGTTTAAGTCTTACTCGTGGGGGTGGGTGGGGTTTTATAAACAGCTAATGTCGCTGCGGTTACGGTGACGTGTGTCTGAACAAACACTGGTAAGATTCCGCCGCTGCTTCCTGTTTCCTGCTTGATGCTTTGCCCTTTACCATTGGTCAATACAGGCCCCGCCCACTGCAACATGGAGCCCGCCCTGCCAGGGAGGGGGCGGGGTTTATTGAGTCAGCCGATTGCTCAGTCAGCCAGATGACATATGATATAAATGGAACCATGCCAATATGTTCAAAAGTATGTGGACAGGCCCCCGCTGTTTGGTCATGTCTGTTTGTCCAGTTTCACTCCAGAATCATTTTTACTATTTTTTAAAAAACAATTATTATCATGCAAAGAACAATGAGATTAAAGCAAACAAAAGTCTGTTCTGTGCTCGTGTGTAATCAGATGTGGGAAGTAACTGAGTGCAAATACTTCATTACTGTACTTAAGTAGATTTTCAGGTTTCTTGTACTTGTACTTTTCTGACAACTTTTTAAACACAAATATCTGTACTGTCGACTCCTGACATTTTCAAAACAGCCTCGAAGTTTGATTATTTTTATTTTGCATCATTTTGCACCGCCTTCCAACATCAAGACTGATTTCAGACTCAGTGGACGGAACAATACGACATAGAAAAGACGATTGACTGGTGGATCCATCAGAGGACATCGCACAGGACAGACGGGACAAGATAAAATAAAACTATGGAGCAAGATGAAAAACAGTGTGAAAGACGTAGCAAGACAACAAAACTATGTGAAAGGTGAAGCCAGACAAAAAATACTTCACAAGAAATAAAAGATGTAATCAGACGAAAAATGACGTAACAAGACAAAAAAAAGAACAAAAATGACCCGAAAAAGCAAAAGACTAAAAATGACATAAAAGATGATAACAAGATGAAAAAGGTGTAAAAACGTATAAAACTACAAACCAGATGCAACAAGACAAAAAAAAATTATCATGTAATATGATTGAAGGTGAAAGAAAAGAGAATTAAGAGGGTAAAACTGAGAGTGGGAGGTTTTTATTACGTTTCTTGAGCACAGAATAGATTTTTGTTTGCTCAAATGACATCATTCTTTGTATAATGATAATTTAATTTCTTCGCAAAATATTATCATGAACATTCAGAAAATGTCCCACTGTGTGGTGATATTTAATTAAGGAGGTGACTGTCTGAGCTCTGAAAGCGCCGCCGACGGTCATCCTGTGAACTAACATCAGATATAAACGTCGTCCCGCACACGTTGAACTCTTGGTGCGTCCCACTGGCTGCTGGGTAATCGGCTCCCCGCTCTGTTGCCGTGGATTTTTTTGTTTGAGAAAACATCCTCACCAACCAGCTGCTGCACTCTTTTAAAATGATGTGTGATTTTTCTACACATCCCTGTCTCCCCCCTGAAACTCCAGATGTGTCCAAAAATGATCCATCATGTTGTTAAAAGTGTAGCAAGACTGCACTCTGAAAATAAGCCTCAGCTGTTTTGTCTCTGCCGGAGAAAAGTTTGAGATTTCTTTTTAGGGAAAACGTTTCAGGTTAAAACCTTGTTATTACGACATTAAACCACCTTCAGGTTTCTTTAACATTCATATTTCTGTTTCATCAAACTATGAGGAGGTCATGTTTCAGGAGAATTTATCTTTATGCTTTTGTCTGGTCTGCAGAGGATGAACCCTGCAGATGTTTGTGATAATTCCTCATATCTCTGCCTTCAGCATTGGGCACCTAGTAACGCTTTAAAATGGAGGAGCAAACCTGGAAAGATAAATAATTGGCATGGGGTCAAAAAAATCATAGTTTAAAGCAATTTTTCCACATCATTGTGGTCAAAACACATGAAAACATGGAGCGCACAGACATTTTGACTTATTTTCAACTAGTGAGCAAACTGGCACTATTTTTTTCCACTAATCGATTCAGTTTACTGAACTGTATGATGATAAGACAAAAGTTACATATAGCTCGTCTTTAGGCTCTCAGCACATCCACAGGTTGAACTTGAGGGTTCCTGCTTGATGTTGGAAACAGCAGTTTGACAGAAACTTAACCCACAGTCCTCTTACTGGTTTTCCTGCAGAGCTTTCAGCCTCATCCTGCAGAAGTTTGATAAAGAAGAGATGAATGTGGCCTGAAGGCTCCAGGAGAAATCCAGCATGAGTGGGGATGCCCAGATCGATTGGTGGCACGCCGAGCGCTTTAATTAATTAGTTAATAATCACAAAGCCCCGTGAATTCAAACACGTCTGATCAATCCGATTAATGCACTTAACACAGTAACTTGTTTCTACCATCTGAATGAGACAAACAGAGGTGGGAGGCATAAAATACTGTGGACTGAGGTTCGCTGTCACGTTGAGAATCTCAGACAAAATTCCAGGTGAAGCCCAAAGCTTTAAGAACACTGGATTTATACTTTATATATAAAGCTAGTTAGTGATGGATTCACTGTCAGCGGTTGGCTGTGACAAAATGTTCCCCTCATAAGAAAGACACCAAAATCTCCTGAAGAATCCATCTGAAGCCTCACACCAAGTGACTGAGAACTTTTTAGAGCTTTTTAAGAACTTAAGACCTTTTTAATTCTGAGTGATCATTAGCTTTATTAAGTTGACTGTGTTGAACATTGAAGTGTGCGCAGTGCGAACCGTCTGCTGCGCTCAGCAGCAGCCTCTGAACGCAAACAGAATATGGAGGCTGTCTCAGCTCAATATCATGACTCTGAAAACACCAAATGACTTGTTTTAACAAGTTTCGTTTAAAATATGAAGATGAAATATGGATTATGTATGGGGAATGAACAGAATAATACATCCCAACAGCAACTCTGCAAACTCACAGATTTACCTCCAACGGAGACTGAAATGTTCTCAGAGGTAGTTTGTGCTGCAGGTTTGTGTTGGGTTGCACAGGTGTTCCTGTTATTTTGTCCACCCCCCTGTATCTGTACAGACAGGACTGTGCAGAGGTTGGTTCTGAAACGATTCCCTAAAAAGAAACCTGTGAAGCAGTACTGTGACATTATGGATTTTGATGTTGTTTTTCTTCACCAGATACTCGTCACATTATGAGGAAAAAGTTTCTGCATTTGATGCTTCAGCTAACTGAGCAACAGTGCGCTAACACTGTTAGCATTCCTCATTGGAAATAATAAACTCTGCTAGAGTGAAACACATTTATTATAATCAGGGCTTAATGAGAATTACCAGCTCTACACATTAGTTTCATTTAACAAAGTTAGCTGATTGTGCTCGAGTGTTTCTGTGATTGAAGGAGAAGACGGAGACAGTTGATTTTAATCAGGAGGCTTCAGTCGTGCTCATTAGTTTCACTTAAAAGCTGTGGCAAAAAAACCTTTA
The DNA here is from genome assembly GCF_056507025.1 of Lutjanus erythropterus. NCBI lineage: Eukaryota > Metazoa > Chordata > Actinopteri > Lutjaniformes > Lutjanidae > Lutjanus > Lutjanus erythropterus. The sequence continues at coordinate 1,133,692 of NC_139326.1, forward strand.
TGTTAGCTTGTTGCACCCTTTACTTTCAGGAATCCATGTCAGTTTAGGGTTGGCTCACCAATCTGTAAGGTTCATGTGTAAAAACCCTGTTGAAAATGGTTAAAGTTGTCCAAAGCTGTCCAACAGATCTTCATAAAAAAAAGTTAGAAATGTTAGCTGACTGTTTTCTTTTTCATGAATACACAGTCTGTTCAGTAGGAAAGGAGGTGAGCTTGTTGAATCTGTTAGTTTCAGGTAGAACTATCAGTTAACTTTACTTTAGCGGTACTAACTAGTTACAGTGCTAACAGCACTATCTTATAGTTTCCATATGAAATGTCAGCTAGCTAATAGTTTCAAAGAGGAATGCTGTTAGCTCACTGTACTCAGTGGTTTTGGTGGGCAATGCTAACAGTGTGTTCCCAAAACCTAAAGTAGTAAATATGAGAATATTTCTAAAACATCTGTTTAGAAAAGGAAGCATTGGCTGTCTGTAGTAGTTTCAGGGATGTTAGCTGGTTGTACCCTCCTGAATCTATAGGAAATTTTAGCTAGTTGTCTTTTCCACAGTGGTTTTGATGGATGTTAGTACTAGCTAGCTGTTTTCAGTAGTTTCAGGGGGGAACGTTCATTAAGATCCAAGTGTTTTTGGTGGCAGATGTACTCTGTACTGTTTTCAGTGGGAAATGCTAACAGTGCTAGCTGTTTTCAGTAGTTACAGTAGGAATCTCAACATTACTGAAACAGCTGTTTTATTTATATCTTGAAAGGAAATGTTAGCTAACTGTGCTGATCCCAGTAAGTTCAGGGAAGGAATGTTAGATTTGCTAATACATTTTAGCTAGTTGTTCCGTTCCAAGTGGTTCTGATAGATTTTAATGGTGCTGGTTAGCTCTTCCCAGTAGTTTCAGTTGGAATTAGCTGGTCTGTTCCCTGTAATTTTATGGGAAGGATATTAGGAGGATTGGTAGCAAACTGCTCTCTGTGGTTCTAGGGGCATATGTTAGCTTAGCATTCATTGTAGTTTCAGAGTAGAAGTTCTAGCTAGCTGTTTCTGTTGTTCTGTTATCTCTGTGAGGAACGCTAACAGCACTTGTTACCTGTTAACTGTGTTGGCCAGCTGTACATAGTGGTTTCAGTGCAGAATGCAAAGGGTGTTAGCTTGCTGTTCACTGTAGTTTCAGAGGGATACTTTAGCTATATATTTGCTGTTGTCTCTGAGAGGAATGCTAACAGTACTAGCTAGCTGTTAACAGTAATGTTGGCTGTCTGTACTCAGTGGTTTTCGGTCTGGAATGGTGTCCGCAGTGTATTTTCAGAGGGATATTTTAGCTAGCTGTTTGCTGTTGTCTCTGTGTGGAATGCTAACAGCATTAGTTAGCTGTTGTGAGTGAGCTGGAGGACAGATGTGGACACTTTTCGTTGCAGTGTGACGAGTTTCTGCTGAAGGAAAACAACAGACACGGTTCATAACGTCTCAGTGAGGCTTTCTGTCCTGAGAGACAAACGGCTGTGATTCTCAGAGTGAACTCCCAGCATGCAGTTTGGTATTACTGAACACTGACCTGACGCCTGAAGCCTTGAGCGTGTGTATGTGTGTGTGTGAATTACACTGAAGCACTCCTTTAGTTACATGTGTAAAATTAATTTAAAGTGTGTGTGAGAGTTTTTAATTAATGTGTGTGTGTGAATGAGGGCAGTCTTCAATCTGCAGCCTGTTTAACTTCCTGCTGTGTGTGTGACCTCTGCTGTCTGTGTATGTGTGTGTGCGTGTGTGTGTGCGTGTGTATTGCAGGCCTGCTGGGACTCCAGCTGATTAACGGTAAAAATGAGTCGGCGCACATCACGGACGCCGTGGCGGTGGTGGCTCAGTCACTGCAGGAGCTGTTTGAGAAGGAGAACATCACAGAGCCGCCGCGCGGCTGTGTGGGCAACACCAACATCTGGAGGACGGGACCACTCTTCAAACGGTTAGTGTGTCCATGCGCTGACATCAGAGGTCAACCTGGGTCACATGATGTCGTAACAGAATAAAATCAGGGCTGCAACTAACCATTATTTTCAGCTTCAACTGAACAGTTCAGTTGAAGCTGAAAATAATGGTTAGATCATTTTCTCGATTAATTAATTAGTTGTGTAGTCCATAAAATGTTACACAATGATCAGAAATGACTCAAATGTTTAATTATTTGTTTTTTTTATTTTAACTTAATAGATAAATTAATTGTGATAAAATCTTTGACAATTAAAAAATAGGTCAAAAAATGCACATGAACATACGCCAAGCACACCAGCATTTTTTTTTTTACCTATTTCTTAAGTCTTTCCTGTAATGATTATTTTCATTATTGATAAATTGTCAGTCACTTTCTAAAATAATCAATTAGTTTTTTGGTCCATAATGTTAAAAAAATTGTGACAAATGACTCAAAATGATTAATTGATTAATTAATACTGTCACAATCTGGTCAACTGAAAAATAGGTCCAGAAATGTTAGAGTGCGTGGTGTGCGTCCGTGTCCTCTAACATAATCGATTAATCTGTGAGTCATTTTCTAAAATTATTGATCAGTTGTTTGGTCAACAAAATGTTGAATAATGTTGATCAAAGTCCAAGATGACGTCCTCAAATGTCTTGTTTTGTCCACAACTCAAAGATATTCAGTTTACTGTCAGAGAGGAGGAAAGAAACCAGAAAATATTCACATCAGGTCCTGTCGGGTCCTTTCAGGTCCTGTCAGGTCCTGTCGGGTCCTTTCAGGTCCGGTCGGGTACTTTCAGGTCCTGTCGGGTCCTTTCAGGTCCTGTCGAGCCCATCAGGTCCTGTCGGGTCCCGTCGGGTCCTGTCGGGTCCTTTCAGGTCCTGTCGGGCCCATCAGGTCCTGTCGGGTCCTTTCAGGTCCTGTCGGGTCCTGTCGGGTCCTTTCAGGTCCTGTCGGGCCCATCAGGTCCTGTCGGGTCCTTTCAGGTCCCGTCTGCACTCCAGCTGATTGGTTTATCTCACTCAACAGAAAATGTGCAGTAGATCCAGATGTGAAGATAAAGAGACACTCTGAGTGGCTGATAAATGGAAGTAAGACAACAGACTGAGACTTGTGGTCGTTAAAATGGAGATTCTGATGTTCACTGGTTATTTAGGTGGATTTGGTTTTATGAAATCATTTTATTAATCAATTCATTTTATTACTGTCCTACTAAAAAATCCTTTAAAATTATTAACATCAACACTCTAATTCACAATTGTGGTGAAAATGAATTCTTTAATGATGGATATATAAAAAATACATTTATTTTATGGGACGTTTGGGTTGCTTTTATTTTTTATTTTATTTTTTCTCATTTCTAAACTGTTTATGTTCCAGTAAACAGCCTCGTCCCAGACAAGAAGTCACAACATCAAACTTTATTTAAAAATGTGTTCCAGTCCTTCAAAATCTAAAACTAACAATATCTACTGATAACATGGGTGTAAAATGTGCTGTTATAATCATCTTTGTTTTAAAATGTAGATATTTTATTTAATGAAAATGTTGGCCCTTTAAAGTTGCGTCCCAGATCTCAACAAAAACCCGATTTAATCAGGCATAAAAAGGGAGAGCTATACCCTAAGGACCCCTGTCTCACTTTCACAAATCCATTCAATAATCAGATGTGTCTCAACATGTCGACTCTGTAGCTCTTCCAAATCAAAACTTAATAATGGTTTAAATATTTTGATTAGTATTAACAGAACTCAGACCTACTTTAAAGAATAAAATGGCTGCTCACTACGACAACGCTGTGAAATAAATAAAAAAAGGCAACTCTGTTGGATAGAAAATAAGTTTTCATTTAATGAATAATAATAAATGTAATCACTACGATGTTAGCCCGTTACCTGGGTTTCTAACTAAGAGTTTGATTTTCAAAATATATTTTCCACCATAATTGAAGTTTAAACATCAACTCAAGACAGAGTGAACTTGAATTTATTTTTTTATATGTTGTAAATATTAACGTGCAGTAAAAATGTAAACGAACAGATCTGGATCTCGTGGCTCCTCTGCTCTGATGTTTCCTGCACAGATAGAGGGTGACGGGGGAGGGGGCGGGGCTAATGGAGGCCAGTAGCTCCTCGGGTTCATCCAACCATAATCTCATGTTGCTCCGCTCGCCGCTACAAGCTAATGAGGTCAAGTGCAGGTTCATGTGATGGGAGGAGGTGGGGGCGGGGTGGCGTTAGGTGGTCAGACCGAATCGCCTCGGATCCATTTCATCAGCCCCACAGAGCACGATGAGTCATCCGTAATAAATATAATAACTGAACACTTATATAATCAGGAGAGAGACAGGAGAGAATAATTCAGATTTTTAAGGTTCAGGGTTCAGCTTTGTTGTTTTTATAAAACACAGGATTACACAATGAGATGCAGCTGAAACCTCCTCCACACCACACACACATCTAAAAACTAATATTCACATATTTTAAATTACAATAAAACTTCAGCTCAGGGAAAAAAAAACATTTCAGAGGATTCAAAGTGCTGGAGACAATGTGGTTTTATGAAAACTCATGATTATTAAGGACTGCAACTATTGGTTATTTTCATTGTTGATTGATCTGTTGATCATTTTCTCGGTTAGTTATTTTATTAATGCCGTCACAATTTATAAAATAACCCAAAAAATAATCATGAAAACATAAAAATCTGTCTGTGCTTCTCTCCTCTCTGTGACCCACATTCACCATCAGGTCCACTCTCATCAGGTTTATCCGTGTTGCTCCACTGTCACAGCAGTGTCATGTGACCTGTTTGTACTCAGGAAGAATTTAGAATAAACACAAAAATAGATTTCTGACTTTCTAACTTTCTCATTGGCTGTCTAGGGTGCTGATGTCATCAAAGTACCCTGACGGTCTAACAGGACGTATCGAGTTTAACGACGATGGCGACCGGCGCTTTGCCACCTACAGCATCCTGAACTACCAGCAGAAACCAGGTCGCCTCGTCCAGGTTGGAGTCTTCAACGGATCACAGGTACAACTTGGAGCAGGTCTCAGTAAGATGTGGAGCAGGACTCAGTAAGACGTGGAGCAGGACAGTAAGACGTGGAGCAGGTCTCTGTAAGACGTGATGCAGGTCTCTGTAAGATGTGGAGCAGGACTCAGTAAGACGTGGAGCAGGACTCAGTAAGACGTGGAGCAGGTCTCTGTAAGACGTGATGCAGGTCTCTGTTAGACGTGATGCAGGTCCCTGTTAGACGTGATGCAGGTCTCTGTAAGACGTGATGCAGGTCTCTGTAAGACGTGGAGCAGGTCTCTGTAAGATGTGGAGCAGGACTCAGTAAGACGTGGAGCAGGACTCAGTAAGACGTGGAGCAGGACTCAGTAAGACGTGGAGCAGGTCTCTGTAAGACGTGATGCAGGTCTCTGTAAGATGTGGAGCAGGACTCAGTAAGACGTGGAGCAGGACTCAGTAAGACGTGGAGCAGGTCTCTGTAAGACGTGATGCAGGTCTCTGTTAGACGTGATGCAGGTCTCTGTAAGACGTGATGCAGGTCTCAGTAAGACGTGGAGCAGGTCTCTGTAAGACGTGATGCAGGTCTCTGTAAGACGTGATGCAGGTCTCAGTAAGACGTGGAGCAGGTCTCTGTTAGACGTGATGCAGGTCTCTGTAAGACGTGGAGCAGGACTCAGTAAGACGTGGAGCAGGTCTCTGTAAGACGTGGAGCAGGTCTCAGTAAGACGTGGAGCAGGTCTCTGTAAGACGTGGAGCAGGTCTCTGTAAGACGTGATGCAGGTCTCTGTAAGACGTGGAGCAGGACTCAGTAAGACGTGGAGCAGGTCTCTGTAAGACGTGATGCAGGTCTCTGTAAGACGTGATGCAGGTCTCTGTAAGACGTGATGCAGGTCTCTGTAAGATGTGGAGCAGGACTCAGTAAGACGTGGAGCAGGACTCAGTAAGACGTGGAGCAGGTCTCTGTAAGACGTGATGCAGGTCTCTGTTAGACGTGATGCAGGTCTCTGTAAGACGTGATGCAGGTCTCTGTAAGACGTGATGCAGGTCTCTGTAAGATGTGGAGCAGGACTCAGTAAGACGTGGAGCAGGACTCAGTAAGACGTGGAGCAGGTCTCTGTAAGACGTGATGCAGGTCTCTGTTAGACGTGATGCAGGTCTCTAAGACGTGGAGCAGCAACGCTCAGTAAGACGTGGAGCAGGTCTCTGTAAGACGTGATGCAGGTCTCTGTTAGACGTGATGCAGGTCTCAGTAAGACGTGGAGCAGGTCTCTGTAAGACGTGATGCAGGTCTCTGTAAGACGTGGAGCAGGACTCAGTAAGACGTGGAGCAGGTCTCTGTAAGACGTGGAGCAGGTCTCTGTAAGACGTGGTGCAGGTCTCTGTAAGACGTGGAGCAGGTCTCTGTAAGACGTGGAGGAGGACTCTGTAAGACGTGGAGCAGGTCTCAGTAAGACGTAGAGCAGGTCTCTGTAAGACGTGGAGCAGGACTCAGTAAGACGTGGAGGAGGACTCTGTAAGACGTGGAGCAGGTCTCAGTAAGACGTAGAGCAGGTCTCTGTAAGACGTGGAGCAGGTCTCTGTAAGATGTGATGCAGGACTCTGTAAGACGTGGAGCAGGACTCAGTAAGACGTGGAGCAGGACTCAATAAGATGTAGAGCAGGTCTCTGTAAGACGTGTTGCAGGTCTCAGTAAGACGTGGAGCAGGTCTCTGTAAGATGTGGAGCAGGTCTCTGTAAGACTTGGAGCAGGTCTCAGTAAGACTTGGAGCAGGACTCTGTAAGATGTGGAGCAGGAACTTGGAGCAGGAACATGCATTTGTTTGGTTCCACCGTTTCATCGTCTCTGCTGACGGCTTGAAGCTACATGTCTCTTCTTTTACTGCCCTTCACTCTTTGAGGAAATAACAAAAACGCCAAATTTTTTTAAAAGTTGTTTGACCTGTAAAATGTGACGCAGCAGTGGTTAGAAATGGTGACACCAGTTTTTTTTAATCTGGCAGCAGCAGTCCTTACAGTGGGTGGGGTCGTTGTGTTGACAGGAAAGTGATGCATGTCTGCTCTCAGGTATTAAAAACTTGATGCAGGTGCTTTATAAAATGTAGGATCCAGATTCAGACACACTGAAGGACTGCAGGAGTGTGTGTGTGTGTGTGTGTGTGTGTGTGTTAGTCCCCTGTCTGTTTAACTATTGATGCACAGATGCAGTATTGATGCTGTCATTTAGTCAGCTTGTCACAGTGAGACCTGCTGAAACAACATCACAACCTGTGTGTGTTTCTGTGTGTGTCTGTGTTTGTGTGTGTTTCAGGTTGTGATGAACCCTCAGAGGAAGATCATCTGGCCTGGAGGAGAGACAGAGAAACCAGTTGGATACCAGATGTCAACTAAACTGAAGGTACTGCTACTGTTAATGTGACATGTACTTTTCTTGTAAAGGTGCATTCAGTGAATTTTAGAGGTAAAGTGTGTGTGTGTGTGTGTGTGTGTGTGTGTGTGTGTTCAGATTGTGACGATTCATCAGGAGCCGTTTGTTTACGTGAAGCCAACAAAGACTGACGGGACGTGTAAAGAGGAGTATACTGTCAATGGAGTTTTAATCAAGAAGGTGATCTGTACAGGACCCAACGGGACAATCCCAGGTACACACACACACTCACACACACACACACACACACACACACACACACACACACACACACACACACACAGAGACCCAGTGCATCTTGGGATTGCCACTTGGTGGCTAACAACATGCTAACAGCAACTTTTTTCAATATTAAAAATTAAAATATAATATAAATCGTGTCACAATCTTGTCAATTGAAAAATAAGTCCAAAAATGTTGGTGCACACGGTGAACATTTTTGGGCCTATTTTTCATGTCTTTCCTATAACAATTATTTTCATCATTGATTATTAGCAATTATTTTCACATTGATTAATAATAATCTTCTGAATTAATCAGTAGAAGTTTAGTCCGTAAAATGTTGAAAATTTACTCAAAATCACTAATTGATTAATTAATACCGTCACAGTCTTGTCAATTGAGACACAGGTCCAGAAAAGTTGTAGCACGTGGAAGCACACCCGTAAGCTACAGCGTTTTTGGACCCATTTTTCAAGTCTTTCCTCTCAATCAGTTTCTGAAATAATTGATCGGTTGTTTTGGTCCATAAAATGTCACAAAATGTTGAACAATGTTGATCAAAGTCCAAGATGACGTCCTCAAATGTCTTGTTTTGTCCACAACTGAAAGATCATCAGTTTACTGTCAGAGAGGAAAGAAACCAGAAAATATTCACATTTAAGAAACTGAAATCACAGAATTTAGACTTTTTTTTCCCTAAAAAATGACTCAAAACAATTAATCATTTATCAAAATAGTAGACAAATAATTTCATAGTTGATTAATCATTGCAGCTGTAAAAATTATAAAAATTCATGACAAAATAAACACAATTTAAAGTTAAAGTTGATAAACAAACATTGTCAGTTGCTGCTGAACTCTGATTGGTGCAGGAAAATAGGTGACATCAACTTGTTCTAAAGGAGCCCCGCCCACAGAAACGTGTTTGTGTCTTTAAGACACGCATCTACTGACACCTACACACTGTTTGTGTGTGTGTCTGTCTGTCTCCAGGTCAGCCCATTGTCCCTCAGTGTTGCTATGGTTTCTGCATCGACCTGCTCATCAAGCTGGCAATGAGCATGAACTTCACCTATGAGGTTCACCTGGTGGCTGATGGGAAATTTGGCACACAGGAGCGAGTAAGTATGTGTGTGTGTGTGTGTGTGTGTGTGTGTGTGTGTGTGTGTGTGTGTGTGTGTGTGTGTGTGTGTGTGTGTGTGTGTGTGTGTGTAGATGGTGGCCGATTTCCTCATTAAAATCTTGGTAAAGAGACATTTTCCACCCTGAGTTTTGCCTCTCAAGTTTGACTCGTATATAAACCATCTTGTCACCCATCTTATTGTACACCATTGTAAAAACATGTTTATTTTCCTTAGTTTTTAATTTCTTCTGTCATTTTTTGTTTCTATGTAGGTTTTGTTTGCACTGCGAGTATTTTCTCATGCCTCCCTCTTCTTCGTTAGATACAAGTTTGATGCATTATCCCTTTAAAGGGCTCTGTGTGGTTTATGTATTGTTTTGTTTTAGTCTTTTTGCAGTCTGTCGGTGTATACATCGAGGAGTCTTCATTTAGTATCTTTAACAATTCTAATAAAACTATAAATCTACAAAAAAAAATCTGGCGTTGTTGGCCGTTAAGTTCTGTTTTTTCAAACGATACAGGATTATTGGTCATAAAGTAGACACTCCCACAACGATCACCTGATCATTGCTACCCTGCTCCTGTGTGACTGACTGTATTATGGTGTTAATATACAAACTTCCTGTGTCCTTTTCAATGTAAAAGCCTTGTAGTATTTCAGCGGACAGAGTTCCTTCATTTGTTAACAAGGTTCTGAACAGTCCGGCGTCTCTGTTGTCGTATTTTGTGCTTCATAATGAAGCAGCAGGTCTGGACTGCAGGCAGCCTGTCAGCAGCTCATGTAACAGCTGATATGGCTCAGAGACCTAATAAAACAATCATATTTTGTTTGTTGTACTGCTGTATATTATCTCCATCGTGTTTTCCATGGTTTCACTGACCTGCTGGAGAATCGACCAATCAGCTGACAGTAACCGTACTGGACGGAAACGTGTTTTATTTTTCTCTTAAATTCCGTTTAAATTTGTCCTTCTGACGTCTGTCTCTGCGACTCTCTGTCTGTCTGACCTGTTTACTGATTCAACACAGCCAGCACATCATTGGGGCTTGTTGCCATGGCGACCACCGCTCAGTCCCTGACTCTGACCTTGTTGAGGCCGAGAGACATTTAGTCATTACTCTCTTGCTCTCTGCTGCTGCTGCTGCTGCTCTCTTAGCTGCTCCAGATGACACCATCTCTCCTCTCACCTCCTCCATCACCTCCATTTTCATTCCCTCCAGCAGTCTGTCTCTAATGCTTCCTCCTCCTCCTCTCTTCTTCCTCTCCTCTCGTTCCTCTTTAAAGATTTATTTGTAGTAGAAATCTGCTTAATTTTGCTGAAAGATAAAAGATTTGTTGATAAATTTCAGCTCTTGCCACTAATATCAGATGGATGACTCAGCTTCATTACAATAAGATGATATTTGTCTGAGTGTTTTTTATCTGTTGTTTCCCTTTTAGAAATCAGAAACAGACCGAATGTTCATCAGCTGAGATCAGTTTCTAATAAAGTATAAAACCAAGCTGAATTTCAGTTAAATCTCTTGATATGCAGTCAGCGTCATGTTGCTCGTGCTCTGTAGTCGCGGGCGAGCATCATCCTGGACGTCGGCTGAAACAGTGACGTGACAAACACGAGACTGAATGTTGAAATGAGCACTGAAGATGGAAAGTAAATGTAGAATAACGTTACTGCTTCATGATATTAACAAGCTTACTGCTAACATTACGAAACCAGATCCATGCAGTGTAACTAAGTTATAGCTAGCTGGCTACAGTTAGCTTAGGTTACAGTTAGCTAGTTAGCTGCCCTTGCTTTGCGTCACTCTTGGCTACACATTTGCTTTGTTCCGTCACTTCATTCATTTATCTTAACTAGCAGCATTTTTTGTTCATAAAAATGTGTTATTCCTGTTGACCTAAAGTGCTTCTGCTTTTCTTCTTTAATAAAATAAAATTAAAGTACCAGCCGTAACCTAAACATGTCAGTATTAATTATCTTTGACAGTGAATGTTTGAATTATGTACAACTACAAAAAAACACTACAGTTTAGAAAATAAGATACAAATAATAAAATAAAATAATTAAGCATGTAATTGTAGATAATTTATCGTCACAGTCCAGTTCAGTATAGAGAGTTTTTTATTGCATCATCATGATATTCAGTAAATTGTTGCATCCCTTGTCTACATATAGAAGTTAGCATCATGGATCAGTTAGCTGGTGAAAGAAGTTGGCAGCTAGCCAACTAACACATCCACTCAGATGGTATTTTGCTAGTGAGCAAGCAAGTCAAGATTAGCAACACCAAGCCAGCAAAACAACATGCAAACACTGCCAGCCAATCAGATCGGCCCTGGGAGTCTGGATGAATTTGAATTTGTTTTGTTAGTTAGCTAATTGGCCTGTGTTAGCAACAGGCTAATGTTAGGAGGTAACGTTATCCAGCTAAAAGCACAACATCACAATGTTTTGCAGAAATGTTCGCCTTGATATTGGACTCTGGGGTCGTGGTGGGTGCTGGGCGTTTGGCGGCGCTGGTGAACTCCATGTTTAATGTTAGCTGGTGTTGCACACTGTTGATGCTGTAGGCAGCTGGAGAGAGGTGAGACACTCTGGAGCCTAGATTCTCAAACCGTGGTACGTGTAGCTCCCTCTAGTGGTACGCGGTGGAATGTCAGAAATATTTAGATTTTTTTTTTAATTAAATAAATTAATTTCAAAACATAATACGATCAGAATGCACAACATTTCTAATGAAATCTTAATCTTAATCAATCGGTCTTAAGTGTGATGGCAGGGCAGTAAGGACAGGTACAATGAAGAGACTGAAAATGAATACTTCAAAAACATCACCAAACGGCACAAAACAATGGTGGTACTTGGAGAACTCAATATTTTCTGAGGTGGTACACAGTGTAAAAATTTTGAGAAACACTGCTCCGAAGCATAAAGGTCACATCCTTTGGATTTTCAAAATAAACCATCCAGAATCCAGTCAGTCTGTCCACAGGCTGTTATAGACACCTGAGAAAGTCGAGGAACATCTGACTTCCTCAAAACACAGAGATGAATAATTCCAGCTTCTTTCATTTCACACCATTAACAGTTTCTGTAACTGAAAAAGTTCAACTTTAAACTCACAGGAGAAAGTTCTTTTTTGGTTGTTATTCCTCACCTGAATCCTGTCAAAGTGCTTCTGTCTCCACTTTTTTGGGTCAGTTTTACAAAATTAATATTGATAACTGATCACATATTAATAAGACTTTGATTAATAAGGTTTATTATTCAGAGACATTCAGTTCTGCTTATTCTATTAAAAAAAATTGAATGAGAAAATGGACTTCAGGTGTGTGACCTTCTCTCTGCTCCTCCTGCAGGTGAACAACAGTAATAAGAAGGAGTGGAACGGGATGATGGGGGAGCTGTTGGGAGGTCTGGCCGACATGATTGTCGCTCCCCTCACCATCAACAACGAACGTGCTCAGTACATCGAGTTCTCCAAACCCTTCAAATACCAGGGCCTCACCATCCTCGTCAAGAAGGTAAGTCTGTGGTCCAGTGTGTCGCTGCTTCTGCTCCAGTTTACACTGGGGAGGGGCGGGGTCAGCCTGGGCGGGGTCAGGCAGGGCAAGGCAGGGTCAGCCTGGCGGGGTCAGGCGGGGTCAGCCTGGGTGGGGTCAGCCTGTCAAAATCCAGTTCAGGGTGGTTTGTGGCCATCTATTGTGATTGGTTGAGCAGATATGATGTCATAGTGGGACAGCAGATTGAGGAGGACCTCGAGGATTTTGGAAAATCTCTTCAGAGCTGCAGTCAATGTTTGTTAAACAGACGATGAGAGACACAAACAGCAAACTGCTCAGAGCCATCAGCCACTTCTCAGTCTTGGCATCACTTCATTCTTAGTTTGATTATTGATTTAAGTAAATTAAAAACATCATTGAAGTACAAGCTTCGGATGCACAGTATTGGATTTTTGCCGATATGTCAACATTTTCCAACTCATCTTGGCAGATAGAAATATTTGCACATATTTTTTCCTGCTAATGTCAGAAAACATCAAGTCTCTCTTTTAGTAAATTAACATATTATTCTGCCTGCTCTTATTGTGACGGCCCACTGGAAAGATGTAGATAGAAAATACAGTGTTTTTCAAAATAAAATATGGTGACCTCACTGCAGACATACTCCTCACATCTGAGGAAGACTTCTGTAACATATATTGTGTATGTTGTGTATTTATAATTAATATAAAGGAAGACATTTTAACTCAAAATCACGAGGTTATTCCGGCACGAGTAAAGAATTAAAAAGAAACATGTAAACTATTAGAAATCCAAAAATATAACATTTCCAAATCTTTGGATGTTTTTCCACTGAGCCCAAAATGTGGCCAGAACAGTTTGACTGTTAATTTGCCTTTTTTTTTTTTTTAAACCAAGTTATTTTCTGAAAGTTCATCTAAATTAAAGCCTTTAATGTGACCTCCTGTTTGGTGAAATTGAAACCGAGGAAGCGTCGTCTCTGCACTGAGACATTGAAGCTTCACTTTTATAAATTTCTGACCAGCCACAAATTTTCCTTATATATTTTGGAATCAGATTATCCCAAACTGGAGAATCTGCCACCCCAACTCCCCTGTGTGGTCTGTTATTGTGGGTGTGAACTTGCTCACAGCTTCAGTCTGAGAGATATTTTGGGATGTTGGAGGTCACAGTGACCCAGTTCACAGCAGCAGCAGCTCGATATTTTCCATCGACCCTCCAACACGTCTGTCCAGGGTCAGTCCTGAGCCTCTGCTGAGCAGGATTACAGGATGTTTTGCTGGATCAGATGAACACAAGAAATAAACTCGAATGCAACAGAGAAGAGCTGCTCTTCGGCTGCAGGTACAAACTCTGCAGGATGATTCCTACAACAACTAAACAGCAGTCAGGAGTTTTAACTGACAGACCAGTCAGATCTGCGAGGGCTGCAGACTCTCCGCAGTGTTTGGGGGCCGAACACGACACAGACCTGTTGTGGTTTGGAGGTGGGAAGTACAAGAAAATATTTTAGGTTTTGTTGGTTTGGTCTGCAGAGCAGCAGGACTGGATTTATTTCTGTAAAAAGTCAAAGAGCTGCTGATGATAACAGCTACAAACTAACTGGGGCTGACGAGATGCAGAGATGGGAAGTAACTAAGTACAAATACTCGAGTATTCAATTTATTGGTAACTTTTTACTTTTACTCCCTACATTTGAACACAAATATAATTTTAATGCAAGATGAGACAAAAATAATGTAACAAGATGTAACAAATTATATAAAAAGACATAAGATGAAAATGACATAACAAGACATAACACAACATAACAAGAAGAAAATGTTGACTAGTATGTTGTTAACTAGATGAAAACAACGATGTAACATGACGTAACACAAGATGGAAATATTTTAAAAGGTGTGATGACATGTAACAAGATTAAAATGATGTAAAAGAAATAATAAGAAAAAATGACATAAGAAGAACAGAGAGGAAGAAAAGCTGAGGTTTGTTACTGTGGTGTCTGATGATGATGATGATGATGATGATGTGTGTGCTGTGTTAATCTGTGTGTTTTGTGTTTTGTGTGTGTAGGAAATCCCTCGCAGCACTCTGGATTCGTTCATGCAGCCGTTCCAGAGCACACTGTGGCTGTTAGTCGGTCTGTCGGTCCACGTGGTGGCAGTGATGCTTTACCTATTAGACCGGTTCAGGTAAACACAGGACCGCGGATATGACATCATACGACACAGAATGAAGCCATACGACACGGTACAACACAATAAATACAGGCCCATATGACACGTTACATAACGTGATAAAATATGATGCAATACAAGTCAGCTTTAAGGACACGGTAACCACAGTTCATCATCATCAAGTTCCTCATAATAAGAGTTAGTTAACATGTTGATAAGATTATCATCATCAAGCATCATAAGTAGTTTATTGTTTGTTTTAAGACAAGTTTTAGATCATTGTACACTTTAATAAAATCTTTATTAGTTCATTATAATGTTTTATAACAGCATTAGTCTGGGGCCACTAATTAAAATCATGTTAACAGTTTAAACATTAATAAGGTTATAATGTAGGATTTGTTATTTCTGTTTATTAAGCTGCAGAAGGTGTAGTGAACTTTATAACATGCTGTTGATTTTATCTGTAATAACAATAAAGAATACTTTAATCTTACTCATTTTTTTTACAAAAACTGTTGAAGTTTAACAATGTCATAATAGTAACATTACTCTTATAAACAATTACAATAATCTTATAAGGCTTTTATTAATGTTCTTAAGCACCAATGAAGTGTTTTAAATGTCTTTGTTTATGATGCTGTTATCAGCACATAATAATAAATTTTGATAAACATCTCGTAAGGACTGTATTACCTCTTACTACAAGTACCATCATAGAAAGTTTTATCCAGATGTTTATAACTCAGGAGTCTCATTTGAACTTTAGATCAATGTGCTGATTTATTTTTATATAATGACGTTTCTTTGTGGTCTTTGACTTTGAGCAGCAACCAGAAACAGATACATGAGAATACAGTACAGTATCATACAAATACTTCAGTCTGGAGGAACAATAAAATCATTTTTAATCACTAAGATCATTTTAAAATGAAGATTTTGTGTCAAATTATTGATTCTTTTTGTAAATAACCATGGTAACAAGCAGGATAACGTACAGTCAGCTGCTCACTTTTGTGAAATAAACCCTGTCAGGATAATTCAGTAAAAACAATAACTTCATTTATTTAGCACCTTTAAAAAACAGAGTTCACAAAGTGCTTTGACAGACAAAGCAGAGGAGCAGGAGGCAACATGACAACACAGCGGCAAAACAATGAGGACAAACAGAAGCGAGACAGAATCTCAAATTAAAGGTAGACTTCGTAAAAATAAGACAGAACAGAAAACAAGCAAAACAAAGAATAAATAGAAATGAAAATATGTCAGTAAGAATAAATAAAATAAAGAGACGACACATGATAGACAACATTATGTAATATCAACATAAATAAACACAAATAAATGTTTTAAAAGACGACATCAGGTCTGTGTTTTAAGAAGTGATTAAAGATGTCAGGAACACGGACGCAGAAAAACACATTGATTTGGCTTGATGGCTTTATTTCATAATAATGACCTGCTGACTGTACATTATCCCTCACATACCATACACTGTTATATGACCTGTGTGTGTGTGTGTGTGTGTGTGTGTGTGTGTGTGTGTGTGTGTGTGTGTGTGTGTGTGCGTGCTCCTGCAGCCCGTTTGGAAGGTTTAAAGTGAACAGTGAAGAAGAAGAAGAAGATGCCCTCACCTTGTCCTCCGCCATGTGGTTCTCATGGGGAGTACTGCTGAACTCTGGGATAGGAGAAGGTCAGTGTTCGTCCAATCAGAGACGTCCTCCTGTCCTACAGTGCCACAGACAGTCATAATGTGTCTGTGTGTGTGTGTGTGTGTGTGTGTGTGTGTGTGTGTGTGTGTGTGTGCAGGAGCTCCCAGGAGTTTCTCAGCCAGGATTCTGGGTATGGTGTGGGCAGGTTTTGCTATGATCATCGTAGCTTCATATACTGCCAACCTGGCAGCCTTCCTTGTGTTGGACCGGCCTGAGGAGCGCATCACTGGCATCAATGACCCCAGGGTGAGACCACGCCCATACTCTCTGTATACACACTGACATACGGAGGAAACGGGCAGGAACTTCTCAGAGTGCAGAACTGAGAACAATGACTTTAACGTTTTAAAGAGCCTTTTCACAGGTTCTTTACGTTCTATCGACAATTGAATAAATATGAAAATAATTAGCAGATCGATAATGAAAATAATCATAAGTTGCAGACTAAAGTGACTAAACTACTGCTGCACTTTTCTGTGACTGTGACAGTTTCTGCTGTGACTAAAAAACAATAATAACAAACAATAATAATAAATAGTTCATTCATTTGATTAAGTGTTTGTTTAGGACAGGAAGTGATTCACCCGCAGGACGCAGATGTCTCAGTTCATGTCTTTGTCTTGTGTTGTGCAGCTGCGTAACCCATCAGATAAGTTCATCTACGCCACAGTGAAGCAGAGTTCGGTGGATATCTACTTCAGACGGCAGGTGGAGCTGAGCACCATGTACCGGCACATGGAGAAACACAACTACGAGAGCGCTGCCGAGGCCATCCAGGCCGTCAGAGACAAGTACACTTCACACTACAGCTGCAAACATTAACACACACACACACACACACACACACACACACACAAAGATTATTAATCAATTATTAAATTAATCACCAGCTATTTTGATCCTTTAAGTCATTTTTTAAGAGAATAAAAAGTCAAAATTTCTGATTCTAACTTCTTAAATGTGAATGTTTTCAAGAAAATGATCAACAGACTAATCAGTGATGAAAATAACAGTCACAGGAGAGACTTGAAAAAAAAATACTTTAGCTCATGGCACAAGTTAGTGCGCTCCAACCTATTTTTCAAGTCTGTCCTATAATGATTATGTTTATTATTATTAATATATAAAAAATATATAAAACATACAATATATATATATATGTAATATAAATAAAACATTCTGTAGACTGCTGTGGTCCACCTGCTGACCACCTCCTCCTCCTCCTCCTCCTCCTCCTCCTCCTCCTCCTGCAGTAAACTTCATGCCTTCATCTGGGACAGTGCTGTGTTGGAGTTCGAAGCGTCTCAGAAGTGCGATCTGGTGACGACAGGAGAACTGTTCTTCCGCTCCGGCTTTGGGATCGGGATGAGGAAAGACAGTCCATGGAAACAGAACGTTTCTCTGGCCATTCTCAGGTAAGAAAACACCTGAAGGAACATCTGAAGGTACTACACTGGAACCAGACTGGAACCAGACTGGCCGACCTTGAGACCTCAGAAATAGAGAGGGTTTTGAAACTTTTCTAAACAATGAAAAACTCTTCCAGTGACTGAATATCATGAGTCATGTTTCCAAAAACAACTTTCTGAGTTTTATCTCAGCAGCATCATCGCTGTACTTCAAATAAAAGAAGGAAGTGAAGATATTACTGCAATGCTAAATTCCTTTAGCATGTCAATGGGAGTTCCCATTATGTGTTAGCATCTAAGTAACAGACTAAGTGCTAGTTATTTATATTTTCATTTTTATTCTGTTACAGTACAGTTTTACCTGCATGTACACTGCAGTGTTTTCAGGTGTTTTCTCCACAGCGCTGTCGTCTGAACGTGAGACCGTTGTCATGTGAACGCAGCCTCAGTGTGTGTTGTTGTGTCTCCTCAGCTCTCATGAGAACGGCTTCATGGAGGATCTGGACAAGACGTGGGTTCGATACCAGGAGTGTGACTCCAGGAGCAACGCTCCCGCCACCCTCACCTTCGAGAACATGGCAGGTAGGAAACTTACAGACTCAACGTGTGGAAACACGTAACTTTAATATCCGATATCGATTGCTGGACCATCAGTGTTCATCGAGGAATGCATTTCTGTTCTTGTTCCTTATGAATAAACTAACAAACAAACAAACAAACGAGCTGAGACCTGCAGTCTCTGTTTCCCTCTAGTGGCTGAATTGAGGCACTACAGAACGGCTGCATTCTTTGTGTGTTTGAGCCATTTTATTCTCCATTTATCTGCCTGTGCAGCACACAGATCTTCAATATTCATCAGTATTCACAATGTTTTTGGGAGGCTTATGTTATTTCCAGCTCAGCTGTATGGAAATCAGTTGTGTTTAAAAGTGAAACTCACAGTAACGGACGACAAAAAATTTAGTTGTACAACTGGCTGTTGGATCTTGGTTATAATGGTGATATTGCTTTGAGAAAAATGTGGATAAAAAATGTATGTTTTTTTCTTCATTGCATCAAATGGATTCATATTCCTTAGCTCCTTAGTTTCTACCTGACAAATTATTCCTGATTGATTTTAAATAACTGATTTTTTTTAAAATGTGGGTTTTGTTTTAGATGTGTGTTGTTGCTCTCGTTTCATGTAAAACACTGAAACTTAAACATTGTAATTTTTAGACTTCTTTTTTTGTAATTCAGGTTCTTCTAGCACACTAAAGTAAGACAAAGCGGGCAGAGCTTTATGTCTCTTTGTTTATGTGCATTAAAAAAATTAGACCAAACTTCTTAAAACTCAAAAATAGGCTTTGTCTGACTCTTCCAATGGTGAAGAACAATTCTGATTATTATATTTCTATAATTTTATCTGTGGGTTTGCATGTGTTTGTTAATAAAATGACTGAGGATCTTTAAATGTGCAATAATCCTGCAGTGGAAAAAGTGTTAAATTTTCCATTTTAATGTCCCAAAAATGTCTCTCCTCTCCTCTCCTCTCCTCTCCTCTCCTCTCCTCTCCTCTCCTCTCCTCTCCTCTCCTCTCCTCACCTGTCCTCCTCAGGTGTGTTCATGCTGGTTGCTGGTGGTATTGTTGCCGGGATCTTCCTCATCTTCATCGAGATCGCCTACAAACGACACAAAGATGCTCGGAGGAAACAGATGCAGCTTGCCTTTGCCGCCGTGAACGTCTGGAGGAAGAACCTGCAGGTACCTGACTCTACTCTACTCTACTCTACTCTACTCTGCTCTACTCTACTCTACTCTAACTCTGCTGTACTCTATTCTACTCTACTTTTCTCTCACTGTAATTGTAACTGTGTGTGTCTGTAGTGTTTCTAACCTGCTCAGCTCTCCTCTCTGCTGCTGGTCTCTATTTTATTTTATTTTGACTTGCAGGGACAAAATGACTGTGTCTCTCACTGGATGAATGTTATAACCACCATGTTTGTCACCATGAACCTGTCATTACTGCTCATAGTTAACATGACTGTGAGCAGCTGAAGGGTTAAAGGCTGGGTGATTCTGTTCAGGTTGTTTCACTTTGGTTTGATGAGTCGGTTTGGACATTAGTTTTTTCTGCAGAGCAGAACTGAAGAAATGCAGCTGGTTTATTCTCACTTCTCAATAAACACATAAATAATTAATTAAATTGTTCACTATAAACCAGAAGAAGTTCGCAGAACTCAAAAAAAATCGTGGTAATCAGTGGCCACAATTTTCTTGAGTTCATAAAGTCAAAAGTTGGAGGTTTTCAAAGCTTAAATATATTGAGTCCATGTTGCGTCCACTCTTTGATTACAGCTGCAACGGATCATAAAATTCACAGTTCGGATGGTATCAGAGTCACGGATCAGATTATTTTTCAGATCAACAAAAAAGAAAAAAGTTTAAAAATGCCTTTGACTTTCTGTCTGTTGTCACCACAGTAATGTCACGTCATGATAAAAATAATGTCCTCAACAGCAGAAAGTAGAAAAAAGAGTTTTGAGAAAGTTTCATAAGAAGTCACAGAATTTGACGGACAAGTCAATACATGAAACTGTGTCCTGTCTTAATTATAATAAATCACTTTATTCTCAGCAAAGAAAAAGAACAAATTCTATTCATAATAAAAAGGCAAAGGGACATTTCGGCTTTAGAAACTGCTTATAAAAAACAAACAAACAAAAAACAAACATTTTCTGAACAACATTATGAATTGTTACTTTTAAAGAGCCCCGATAATCATAGCTTTAATTCAAATAAACAATTTATTTGGTGACAAATAAAGCAGGTAAATCAAACCAGACAAATCAGAAAAAAACTCTTTACTTCTTCTTGGACAAAATAAAACAACTGCGCACACACACACACACACATCTGAGGTTAAAATAAATAAAACATTTGTTCATGTCGTCTGAAATCAGGCTGACCGTCTCTCTGGAGTCACCGCAGAGTCTCTGACAGAAACCTGCGTCCATGTTTTCCCTCAGATTGTGGTTGAGAACAGGAACACAAAGCGATGGCTCAGTGGAGCATGATGGGGAAACCAACATTAGGCGTGTTTCCAGGCGGCGTGCGGAGCAACAGGACTGTCGGTGTCCACAGGGATTCGTCACAGACGTCCTGCTCGCTGTGTTCAGTCTGCTGCCGACAAATGTTACAGATAAACAGCTCAGAGACGTTGTGTTCTCTGCAGAGACGCACAAATCCAATCACACGCAGATCATTTACTGATCTACCATTATTAATGTTACTATGTTCAATTATTTAACACAGAAAACATAAATAACCAGCAGGGTGAAGTCGGTCAGTGGATTTTAAATCAGAACTAACAATTAAAAATAAGCAACATTTATTCTTTTCTGCATTTACAGCCATTTATATCAAAATAACAAATAAAACATCAGGATGAAATCACTAACCACACACATTCTCTAGAGAGAATTATGAGAACAGAAATAAGAACTATGTAAAAAATATCTAAAAATATGTATGGAACAGATAATATAACAATAACAATATGAACGAGTGTGTAAAGTTGCATTTTCCTTATCTGCAATATATCACAGCAATAAAAAAATATAAAACTAATATGCAGAAAATAAAAGATGAATATGATAATACACTGGTTCCCAACCTTTCTTCCTTGGAGCCCCGCCCACTTGCATCTAAGGAAAGCTGGGGAAGTTAATGATTAATCATTAATTGATTAAATTTCAAATAAGAATTTAACTGATTAAACATGTATTCACTGATAATTAATGAGTAGTCTCAAAATGACAGTAATTGAAGAAATCAATTCTGTGTACACTTTTATTTTTATTCACAAAGATTGTTCTACATTGTTCAACCCTCCTGCTGAGCGTTTTTGCTAACGTGACATAAAACTCTCAGAACAGAGTACAGTTTTGTTTTCCCGCCAAGAAGTTGCCTCTGATTTTAATGAATTATATGAAAACGTTGCAATTTTCTTTTGCAATTTTCACTCCTTCGATTTCATTGCAAAATGCCTAAAAACGAAAAAATGTCACATCAGTCACAACAATCCCAAAAAAAAGACCTGCCAAATCCTGGAGGAACTGATAATTATACACTGAACAGTTTAATACACGACTACAGTCTGTGGTCTGGTTCGGTGTCCCGCCCACAGCACTGTCTGATTGGTTAGAAGTCACGATAAAAAGCCAATCAGCACAGACACACTGAGTCACAGACAGACAAACACAGAGCTGCTCCAGTGAGCTGAGAGGAGCTGTGTGTGTGTGTGTGTGTGTGTGTGTGTGTGTGTGTGTGTGTGTGTGTGTGTGTGCAGTTGTTTTATTTTGTCCAAGAAGAGGTAAAGAGTTTTTTTCTGATTTGTCTGGTTTGATTTACCTGCTTTATTTGTCACCAAATAAATTGTTTATTTGAATTAAAGCTATGATTATTGGGGCACATGAATAAAGTAAACAATAAATAATAAATAAGTAACAAATATTTGATGCTAAATGCAGAGGAGGGACGATGTTTGGTTCTGTGTTCTGCTCCTCAGTGCAGTGACTCACTCACAGCCAAGATAATGTCACTTTAAAGAAACATCACATATGTGCTTCATCTATATGTATGTGAGTCACAGTTCTCTGATCTCAGATCTGTTGACAGACACACTCAGACATTCAGCTCTGTGTTCACATCAAAGATTAATGTGCAGATCTGAGATCAGCTCAGTGAGAAACACCCAGAGGACAAAACACACAGAGCTGCTGTCTACAGAACAGTACGACACAGCGCAGAACAGTACGACACAACGCAGAACAGTACGACACAGAGCAGAACAGCACGACACAGAGCAGAACAGCACGACACAGAGCAGAACAGTACGACACAGCGCAGAACAGTACGACACAGAGCAGAACAGTACGACAGCGCAGAACAGTACGACACAACGCAGAACAGTACGACACAACGCAGAACAGTACGACACAGAGCAGAACAGTACGACAGCGCAGAACAGTACGACACAACGCAGAACAGTACGACAGCGCAGAACAGTACGACACAACGCAGAACAGTACGACACAACGCAGAACAGTACGACACAACGCAGAACACGACACAACACAGAACAGTACGACACAACGCAGAACAGTACGACACAACGCAGAACAGCACGACACAACGCAGAACAGCACGACACAACGCAGAACAGTACGACACAACGCAGAACAGTACGACACAGAGCAGAACAGTACGACACAACGCAGAACAGTACGACACAGAGCAGAACAGTACGACACAACGCAGAACAGTACGACACAGAGCAGAACAGTACTACACAACGCAGAACAGTACGACACAGAGCAGAACAGTACGACACAACGCAGAACAGTACGACACAGAGCAGAACAGTACGACACAACGCAGAACAGTACGACACAGAGCAGAACAGTACGACACAACGCAGAACAGTACGACACAGAGCAGAACAGTACGACACAACGCAGAACAGTACGACACAACACAGAACAGTACGACACAACGCAGAACAGTACGACACAGAGCAGAACAGTATGACACAACGCAGAACAGTACGACACAACGCAGAACAGTACGACAGTCAGACAGCTTCTCTTCATCTGAAACGAAATTCCTGATGTCACTGAAAGAGACTCGGAGACGTTGTCTCATCGTTGTCTCATCGTCCATCGGCACAGACTCTCTGTGTCTCCACAGTCTTTATAACCTTGTATCTCCTTGATAACAACATTAAAGCTCCTGCTGCAGCTTTAGAGTTCATAAAAGATCAAATCAAACTTTATTGTTCTCTGTGGGCGAACAAAAAACAACTGCACAGAAACGATCAAACCAACAACATCAAATAAAATCAGTGCAAACAGTTTTGACACTGACGGAAAAAAAAACATTAAAACACTGTGAAGTGGTTTATAAAACTTAAGTCTAAGTACAACATTAAAAAATTCAGCGGAACAAAAAGAAGATAGGATGGAGCAAATGGATTAATGAGCTTTTAAAGTTTCCTGTTGAATATTAATGAGATGACTTTTTACTGCAGAGCTGATGACCTCACACAGCAGACAGACCAATAAAAACACAGACGGTTCTGTCTGCGGGGGGGCAGATGAGCCAGAGGAGAAATAAGATTAGAAGAATCTGATTTATGCAGAAAAATAAACAACATGAGTTTGTGGATGCTGTCAGGCTAAAATTCAACTTTTGAATCCATTTTCATCTGTTGTTTCTTCAATTATTGTTAATGATTTAAGGCTCTGACTAACAATTATTTTCATTGTCGATTAATCTGTCAATCGACAGATTTTAACATACACACCAAAACATCACAGAACCACACAACTGACTGACTGATGAAAAAAAGATCACAACAGTACACACACACACACACACACACACACAGAGAGAGAGAGAGAGAGAGAGAGAGAGAGAGAGAGAGAGAGAGAGAGAGACAGAGAGACAGAGAGAGAGACAGGCTAAAGTTAGCTAGCTAGTAACAAGCAGTTTTTCCTGTATGAATTAAATGATATAATTATTGATATATTATTGATATATTATTGATATATATTAAGATATCAGAAAATATTTGGAATTTCTCTTTTCCTTTTGGTGATTTCAGTGTTTTTTCTGACACTAATAGGAGAAATGTATTGATCTAAATGGGGAACATTGTATAAGTGTTGCATCAGAGAGAAGAAAACATGGAAACAGTGCAGAGAGAAGTCAGATATCTGTTTAATGAAGAACACGGAAATTCTAAAAAAGAATCTAAAAAGTGACTGAAGCTTCTTCAGAGGAACAAACCAGAGCTCAGACAGTAGAAGAAGAAACGTGCTCTGACGGTCTTTGTTCCAGATGTTGTGCACAGCAGCTGGACTCAAACACATTAATAATCATCACTTCTTCTCTGCCTGGATTACCACTTCAAACACTAGCTGCTAACAGCTAGCAGCTAGCAGAGGATGATTAGCACTTCAAACAGCTGTCTGCAGGCGAGGAGTTAGCAGAGCAGGATTAGCACATGAAACACAGCAGCAGCTCTCAGAGAGCCGAGGCAGGAAACATTTTCACACATTTTATACACCAAACAATTAATTGGTTAATCAAGAAAATTAACAGATTAATCGATAATTAAGTGTTATCGGAAAGACGTGCTGGATGTATGTCTGTGTGCTCCAGCAAGTTTGGATCTGTTTTTCAAGCAACAGGATTAATTGATTGATTACTTATTTTGGTTAGCTTCATTAGCTGTTAACTCTGTTAGCTGTAAGCTCTATTAGCTCTGCTAGCTGTTAACTGGAGGTTGTTTAAGGGTTAAGCTAAGAGCTAACTGTGTGCTACAGACCAGCAGCTGCAGATCTGATTGACTGAGGACGTGTTTAATGATGTCTGAGGATCAGGATCAGTGTTTCTCTGCTGCAGGACAGCATTCATCCTGTTATTTTATTATTTTTCATGTGATCGATGCTCAGATCCAAGTCTTCCACTCTGTGTCTTCTGACAGACTCATGATGATATGAAACATGTCTGCTGTCTCTGCAAACCACAGTTTGGGTCTCAGCCCACATGAAACTCTGTTCTTCATTCATGATCAATGTGTCTGATTGATTCTGTTTTTTATTTCAAACTGAATGTGTTGGCAGTTTTTCAAGAATTCAAACTGTTAGAAATAAATATATATGTAAATAAATAGGTTTTTTCTATTGTTTATGTATAAGGTATATAAGTCTGGTGATACTGTGTATTTTTCTTCTCATCATCAAATCTCATGTGCAGAATCAAACCAACACAACAGATTGGTCGATAATGAAAATGATTGTTGCAGGAAAGACTTGAGAAACTTGAAAAACAAGGTCCAAACATGTGGAGAGCACAGACGTCCATGTGCTCCACATGTTTGGATAATTATCAATGAAAATAATCATTAGTTTCTACTGTAAAACCACAAACTGAGGCTGCTTGGAGATGAACTACTTGTGCAGTGACTTCAAGTGCACATCGTGACTGCAGGGCAGACATGACATAACCACGACAGCTCTCATTACCGTCAACAGATCTGTCTGCACCAGCCGCTTCACGCCTCCACACACACACATCTGCATCCTGAAGGCTGTTTCTACACAGTTTACAAGTCAAGTTTTCTTTGTTTGTTTGGACTTTGGACTGTTCCAAATCAGGTGTTGTGTTCAGGCTGCGATGGTGGGAAACACCTGGGGGTGCTGAACCCAAAAAAAAGCCCTGCAGAGGGTTCATGGGCCAGCGCAGGCTCCGCCCCTAAGTGTAGAATTTTGGGAGACAAAAAACAAAACAACAACAAACAAACAAACAAAAACAACAACAGACAACTGTACTGACGTGGTTTTCTCTGTTTGACACCCCAGGCCTGAGTCACAGCTAACTGAGCGGACAGCAGTTAGCAGTTAGCTAACTTACTTTAGCCACAAGTAAAACTATCTGTCCATCGGGAAACTCTGTAAACAACGTGCTGAGCAGAATTAGTTTTTAATGACCTTCCTGGTAAAATTAGATCTTTTTTTTTTTTTTTAAGCTAACAGTTAGCAGTTAGCTACTTTAGTAATGGGTAAAGCTGTTTCCATCAGGAAACTCTGTAAACGACATGCTCAGCTCAGTTTGTTTCCCGCTAATGACTTCCATTTAAATAAGAATGAGTTTTTAATGCTCCCCTGCCATCAGCAGCTCCCTGTCGGCTCTGCGTCTCAGCTCTGCCCTGGTCTTCTTTGTGTCTGGTGGTCGTATCTCTCTTCAACTATTGGCCACACTGCCCGACCCGCCCCATGACGATCAGCAGCACTGCTGCTGCATTTGATCCGTATCTGTAAATTTTCAGAAAATGTATTAAATAAATAAATATTGAACCTGTTCTTTTCCAGGGATGTGTTGACTGGAAGGGAAAATACACAATAATGCCAGATTTATTTAACTTTAGTGGTCAGAGTCTGAAGGGTTCACTGACACAGGTCAAAGGTCAAACTGATGATGTCTGTATATGATGTCAGAGCTGAAACATCACGCTGATCATCATCTATGTGCTGTTGCCCCCCCCCACACCCTGTTTTATGTTCAACACACACACACAGATGACAGGTGACATTATAGCAGCAGAGTGTTGGTATAATGATCTGATCAGCATCATCACAGCTTCATTCAGGCCTCATCCTCCATCTTTGTTGCCCTCCTCCTCCTCCACCCCCAGGATTAATCTCCTTTGCTTCGTGTGGTCGACTTCCTGTTGTGTTCGTGTGTTTGAGCCTCATGTTGTTGATTTACCTGCTGCTGCTGCTGTGTGTGTGTGTGTGTGTGTGTGTGTGTGTGTGTTTGTGGCTGTGGGCAGTAAAACAGTTTGTGTTTTACTGAAACATCATTTCATCTGTAACAGGAACCAATCTGTAGGAGACACACACACACACTCACACACACGTTCATGTGTTCACTGTTACATAATCTGCTGTTGCACATTTACACACAGAACAACGTCAATAAATCTATTCGTTAGGATCAGCACACTGGATAATCTTATGTAATGGATCTCGTTAGCCCCAGGCTAAACCAGGACAGACAAGCTAACGTTAGCTCTGACCACCAGCTGCTGGACAGCTCTTACAAACCACTGTATCACTGCTGAGGCTGAGGGTCGCCCCGGGATACCTACACCAGTTTACACACACACACACACACACACACACACACACACACAGTTCATCCAGTTTAGGCCTGGGTTAAATGTCTGTTGGAACAGGGACTAATGTTTACGTGTAGTGATGTGTGGCTCTTTATCAGCACACTGGCACCTTTTAGCCCTGTGTTTAGTCCATTTTCTCTGGGCTAAACCTCCTGCAGAGCAGGGCCTGACAGCCCAGGGCTAAAGTTGAGGTTAGCCCACTTTAGGGCTACACAGCCCAGGCTTAAAAGGGCTATTCTTAGTTACAAGTTACTCTTGGGATACAAACATAAATCCAAGTTAACGCGGGGCTGTATTATTCACAATGCACTTCTTCTGGCCCCACAGGGTTAAATGTCTAGACTGTCCTCTTTAACAGTCTTTATCCCATTTCACTTCGGCTCCTGTTTAGTCCATTTTCAGGGGATAACATGCAGATGGCAGCTAGCTCTACTCCAGAGCAGAACCAGTAAGATTTCAGCTAAAGTCGGGGTTAGCCCACTTTGTAATGTTCCAGTGGATGAAAAGTGGGTGAAAAGGTATCAGTGTGAAACGAAGCATTTAACCCTGCAGGGCCAAAGGAAGTTAAGCATGAATCGTATGGCCCTGCGCTTAGCTTAACCCTTGGCTAATAATGCAGGTCTGAAACGGAGCTGATTGACCTTCCTAAGTCCCGCCCCTTTTTGCTCTGTGCTCCAACAGTTCCACAAGCTTGGTACATGGTGGAACGTCAGTCAAGTTTGTCCTTTCCTGTTTACTGTACACAGATGTGCACTGTTCTCAGCTCATCAGGTTACTGGAAGATCTTTAAAGACACATTTTAAAAAGCTAGCTAACCAGCGAGCTAATCTACATCATTGGTTAGCTAGCTAGAAAGGAAACAGGACAGAAGAAAGTTGACTGAGGTACCCGTCTGGTTCAACTGTTATTGGTGCACAGAGGGGCTTAGGAGGGGTCAGTTAACCCATCGTTAACTCTTAGCCCAGGACTATGAATATACAGTGTGAAAAGTTCCTTTATATTTTAGTCCCACACTATATACTGCACTACTCTATACAATGCAATATTACATTGTGCCGTACTATACTAAAATATGTTACAGTATGTACTGTCACTGGATGATACTATAGTACACTATAATATGGTATTCTATACTATACTGTGCTACACTGCAGTATTACATAATACTGTACTATACTCAACCATAAAATTCACCATATTCACATGGCGGCTATTATCCTCTAACGTCACAAGTCGTATAAATGTTGAGAATCTGATAAATGTTCATCACTTCACCACTTCCTGATTGTTCAGCAGCTGCAGAGATTTCATAACACATTAGCAACCTTAGCTAACATTAGCGTTCAGCCTCTGCCTAGCCAAATTAATTTATGTGTTTCTTATTGTATCATGTAACACTATTAAACTGTAATGTTAGCTAGGCAGAGGCTCAATGCTAATGTTAGCTATGGTTGCTAATGTGTTATGAAATCTGTAGTTTTATCTTGAAATACGTCCCAGTGTCCCTCCAGATTTTCTCTACCGTTGTCTCTTCAGCTGCTGATCAGTCAGGAAGTGGTGAGATGACGACCATTTGTCAGATCCTTGATGTTTGTGTGACGCTTGTGACGTTAGAGGAAAATGGTCTCTGTATGAATATGATGAATGCTATGCTTTGTCTTGTTACTATATTAAGTAACTATGTTAAATGATGTGTATTTAACATAACTATGCTGCTCAATTATAATATGGCATGTTAAACTATACATTATTCCATTTATACACTTAATACTCTTACTATGCCATGCTATGCTAATAATACTCGTAGTGTTATGTGCTATATAATGCTATATTATGTTTTAGTAAACTATATTAGATTGTATGTGTAGCTGAAGTCTACTGCAGTGAAAACTCACAGACTACACTACAATATACAGCTTTATACTACATAATACTTCATTATACTGCATTATACTACATGATACTGCATTCCTCACACACACACACACACACATACACACACACCCCTGTGTGTGTATGTGTGTGTGTGTGTTCGTGTAGCTGCCATGTCTCTGCTGCGTGTGTTAATGTGTGTGTGCACCTATCGTATCATTTATTTTAGGATAGGAAAAGTGGTAGAGCAGAGCCCGAGCCCAAAACCTCTTTTAGGTCCATCACTTCGACCTCCGACCTCAAACGCCGTAGGGCCTCCGGGGACGCCACGGTAAGGAGATGAAGACCACCTACCATCCTCCTCCTCCTGCTGTCCTCCTCTCAGCCTCCACTTCTCTTTAGTTTCTGTCAGTTTTATCATCCATCCGTCCTCCTCTTCTTCCTCCTCCTCCTCCTCTTCCTCTTCAGTCTGTCACATATTTTTTCATCCATCAGTATTTTTTCGTTTGTCATCTGTCTTTCTTCTCATCCTCCTCGTCCCCAGCTCCATCATCATCATCATCATCTCCTTGCTGACTCATCATGGCCGCCCGTCTGTCAGTCAGCCATCTTTATCTTCCCGCCTCCATCGGCTCATCTGTCCCTCAGACAGACAGACAGACAAGAGGAGACAGATTGAAGACAGAAAGCGTCCGATCGGTTCGATGCGTCCGTCCGTCCCGTCAGGTCAGGGCTCACACCGAGTCGTCCTCTTGCAAAGGAGAAGTGAAGAGGGTCAGACTGTGTGGTCTCTTCTCTCCTTTTGTCCTCTCATCCCTCCTCTCTGTCTGTGTCCTGTGGTTGTCTGTCCTCATCCTTGTCCGTCTCTGTCTGTCCGTCTGTCCCTGTTCTGTTGTCTTTTCCTCTCCTGTCACCTCTCTGTCCCTTCATCTGGCCATCCAAACGTCCCACGATCCTTTTCACTGAGGTTTTATTCCACTAACGACCCAGCTCTGTCCTCACAGGACGGCCTGCAGACGCTCATTTTTTTTCCTCTTAACTCGTCTCACTTTCAGAGAAGGGACAGTTTAAGGAGCTGCTGAATTAAAGCTGTCACAGACGATGATGTTTCTGGGCGTAAATGGCTTCTCCCTCAGCTAATAAATGACTCTGGTTACAGCTCTGCTCGTCCCGCAGGAGTCGATGAGATCTGAGTTCATTAAAAATCTATAACTCCTGATCACTTCTGTCATCAGTGCTTCTGACCTGTCTGTGGCCGCCGCCTGAACTTCTCTTTTCTTTTTTACAGCCTCAGTTTGGAAGAAAAACATCAAAATCTGCAGGAAAAATCTTCCATGCACTCTTAAAAAAGTTAATTCCACCTCCACTGAAGACTGTCATTGTGTGAAATATTTTTTCAGAGTGCAACTCAGACATCAAAATGATATGTGCCAAATCTTCTGTGATGCACTTTTTGTCTTTTGAATCCACAGCAGTCGGCCATTTTGCATCCCCCTCTCCCTCCCTGTGTATTCGCTGTGAAGGGAGTGAAAATGGAGCAGGATTTTCTCAGGGATCAAACTGTGGCGCTGTCTGTTACTGAACGTTAAATGAGCTGCAGGAAAGTGTGTCATTCGGTTCAGTAACAGACAGTCAGCTGATCACTCTCTGGGGGGGAGGAGGGGGGATGATGGGAGACCGACTGCAGCTCATTTCTCTTTGTGATCATCTATCTCTTCTTTATTTTCTATATGAGTGTCTCTTCTCTTTTGGTGGATTTGAATGGTGTCCAGACTTACATGCTGTGCAACACACACACTGCCTCTGTCCTCCTCTGCAAGCACGACTGACCTGTAGACTCAAAACACAACTACACAACACCAATCAATCATCAATCCTTCAGAACAGATCAATAACACAAGATTTCTATAAGGGCGAAAACATTTTGTATCTGTTAATATTATGTTCTTTATTGATTATTTAGTGATAAAATGTTAGGAAATGTGAACAAAGTTTAAGATGACGTCTTTAAACATCTTGTTTTGTCCAACAAAGATACTCCAATAATTAATCAATTATCAGAATAGTTTTAGATTCAGATCAAATGTTTTCACACTTTAATATAAATGAATGAAAACTAAACAGTAACAAATACGACTGAATAACTGAACAAGTCAAACCAAAGCTGGCAAATTACAATATAAAGTCAACAGTTCAGGCTGCTGGAACTATTTTCTTGATGAACAACAGTGTATCCATCCGCCCAGGACTTTTTGTCTTTGTTATAAAGCCGGTTGCCAGGTACAGCTTTAGCACCAAACTCATTTTGCTGACATATGACAATTTCACATTGTTTTATTGATTTATTATTATCATTATTATTATTATTATTATTATTATTATTATTATTATTATTATTGTTGTTGTTGTTATTTAAGATCCTAACCAAAAAGCAGCTAGCTCAATAAATGCTAAAATAAATCACAGCTGATCGACAGGAATGACACTGCTGTTGCCTGGCAACAAAAAGTGACAAATGACTACAGAAGCCCTGAGAGAGAAGTGGGAACAAAATAATTCTGACAATCCATTTCCTAAGTCTAATCTAAATTGTTTCTCTCCCGCGTTTATGACTGAAGAAGAGGTGAAAACAAGGTTTGGTCAGGATAATTTTTCTAAGCAGCAGTGGCTCCTGGAGAGGAGCTGGACTTTTTACAGAGGGGTTGCAGGGTGCAGGGGACACTGATAAGCCCCTGGCTGAGTGCTGCTGTGTTGGGGTTCTCCTGGAGAACGCTGAAGTTTCTGAATGCTGCCTTTATGCACTTTTGTGTCTGACAATCTGGAAACATGGAAGTGGTGATTCGGAGGAACGACCTGCCTGATCTGAATCAGAGTGTGTTTTTTGTTGTTGGACGTCTGTGCTTGTCCAGGATTGGATGAAACAAACACCATATTGGAGCATACAGGGGTCCATAAGTGTACCTGGTAACAAAACACCTGAAGCCGAAGGCTGATGATAGACTTTGTGGTGTGGGAGGAGTTGGACAGGCGACTGTGAAGGACTCTAAGTCAGTTATGGCAAACCATTTGACAGTTTAGGAAGGGAAAGCAGTGATTGTCTAAGGGTGTGTTTGGCCTGGGAGGAGTACTGCTTACCCAGACTGGAGCATGTTGAGGAACTCCAGAACCCGACCAGTGCTGAGTCCCAAAGACTCAGGCAAAGACATCCCTGCAGAGGTCTCTGAGGTCATTAAGAAGCTACCCAGAGACAAGGCACCAGGTTTGGATGAGAGTCACCCTGAGATGCTGATGGCTCTGGACATTGTTGGGCTGTCTTAGCTGACAGGTCTCTCCAGTGTCCTGTGGAGGTTGGGGACAGTACCTGCAGAGTGGCAGATTCCCATTTTTATGACGGGGACTGGCAGGTAGTGCTCCAGTTATCTAGGTATCAGACCGCTCAGCCTCCCGTGGAAAGTTTCCTCCAGGGTGCTGGAAAGAAGGCTCTGATTGTTGAACCTTGGATTCTAGAGTGGAGTCTGTCCTGGCCATTGAACAGTGGACCAGTTCTTTACCCTTGCTGGGGGGTTACTGGGGGTGGGGTCATGAGAGGAGTTTGACTATCCAGTTTACCTGTGTTTTGTGGACTTGGAGAACACCTATGACTGTGTCTCCCAGGGGATCTTGTGGAGGGTACTGTGGGAGTATGGGGTACCATGACCGTTTCTACCGTTTCTAGCCATCCAATCCTTGTATAACCAAAGTGCGAGCTGTGTCCGTCTCCACAGCATAAAGTCCAACGCGTCCTCAGTGGGGTTTGGACTCTGTCTCTGATCGTGTTCTTCATGGACAGGATCTCAAGGCTTAGTCAAGGTGAGGAGAGTGTCTGGTTTGGGAAGCTCAGAATTACATTTATGCTTTTTGCAGATGATGTGGTTCCGTTAGCTTCATCAGACAAGCAGCGAAATGAGTTTCCTCTAAAGGATGTCTCGGCTCGACCTTGGAGGATGAGGAGCTCAGACATCCAGAAGGAGTTTGAAGCAGAGCCGCTGCTCCTTGATGATGAAAGGAGCCAGCTGAGTTCCTAAAACTTATGATCAGAACCCTCTTGGAGGACTTACTTTAGAGATTTTCCTGGCACATCCCACTGGGAGGGGACCCTGGGGTAGACCCAGAACTTGCTGCTGGGATTATAGATCCTGTACGGCCCAGAAACACCTGAGAAGTCTGTAATATCCTGCTGTTTGTTGTTGTAGTACTCATTTCGGCCACTAGGGGCCACAGTGCACCACGTGGACTAAAAGCATTCATGTTTTTTTCCAGGTGAGTTTTAATTTCTCTATGCAGTCTAAACAAAATGTAAATGCATGTGTATTAAAGGGATGATAACAACTAATCAATGATTGATTAATTGCTTGTTAAGAAGAAGAAGAAGATATGATTGATCATGCAAACTTTAATCAATCTTCTATCAAATAAACATCTCTTTGGAAGTCAGGGTTTGTCAAGGGTTCTAAAGGGTTCCTGTAAGAAACCTTTTCCTGCAAAAAACATTTTTTTAGAAGAAAGAGTTCTTTGTGCCATAATCTAAAACTGTTCTTGGTAGAACCCCCTGGGTTGATTCTTGTCAGCACCCTTAGAAATGCAGAAAGGTTCCAGATTAGAGATGCACCAATACCGATACCAGCATCAGCCATCGGTCCGATACTGTCGTCATGTACTCGTACTCATAAAACTACTCCGATACCACGTCATGAAAAGTAGCCGCTCGATATACAAGTAAACATCTAAAGAACCGCCACGATGCAGAGTTCAAGACGTTTGCTGGTGCTCACCCTCTGTTTTTTGGTCGCGTCGTCATCATCAGCGAGGAACTCGTTGTCCTCAACATCATCCATTAAAGACTGCAGCGACTTTGGAAACTGTCTGTAAAATTCCATGTGAAACTGAAATAAATGCACAGAGAGCAGCTGCAGATCACAGCCAGCCGCTGTCCAATCAGTCCTGACGACTGTTAACTAGTTGATGCGTCTGCAAATTAATCCGAAGACAAAAAATAACACAGCCGCCCTTTTCTCATTAATAAGCTGCTATAACTTCTCTTTGTGAACTTATTCTTCACCAAAACGTCCTGACAGCACAGGACACACAACTTCACTCTCTGAGGTTCACAGCAGGGTCAACAAAACTGATGCACACATGGTGTCACATTCATACCTGTCCCCCGTAAACAATGACAGGTAGGAACTAATTATCTCTTAGACAAGAGCGACATGAAAAAGAAACTACAAATACTACACATGTAATGTTCAGTAAAATGCTGTAAATGTTAATTAAATAATTATCATATATAACACCAATTATAATAGTAAACTTAATTCTGTAAGTCCATAATAATGTTGTGAAATTATTATACTGAAATATACACAGTAAACTGCACAGTTTAATAAGGAACACAAAATCAGATGTTACATTTAGAAAGTGAGCATCTAATGAAAATAAAACATGTTTTAAAAGTTATTGTATGAACTTTAATGGCATTGTTAAAGGGATAGTTCACCAAAAATGAAATTTCACAGGGGTGAGTAGATATTATGTGACATTTAAGATCAATTTCTTTAAGTATTCATATCGGTACTCGGTATCGGCAAGTACCCAAATGTAAGTACTTGTACTCAGTCTGAAAAAAAGTGGTATCAGCACGTTCCTATTCCAGAAAGAACCTCCAGAGAGGGTTCTAAGTGGAACCCTTGCACCATAAAAGGGTTCTCTGTAGAACCTTTCACAGGGTTTCTAAGTGAAATCTTTCACAGATATAACACATGTTGAGTTCTAGGCAGAACTCTTAGAAAGGATTCAAAGTGAAGTTCTATAAAAAAAAAGTTCTAACAGGAACCAAAACTGGTTTGTAACTTTTGTGCATTAGCACAGTTGTGTCGTGGTAGTGGTGTTCTCCACTGGTAGAAATGAGTATTACAACAACAAACTCTTCTTCTTCTTCTTCTTCTTCTTCTTCTTCTTCTTCTTCTTCTTCTTCTTCCTCCAGACTCTTCACCTGTTCTTAAAGGTAGAGTCAGTATGATTCATCCGAGCTGTTCTTAAATGCACCAGAAAGATCATTGATTGATTCACAGAACACCAAATACTTTAACATTTTAATGAATAAATGCAAAGATAAGGACGTCCAGGCAGATAAACACTGACAGTGATGATTCAAAGGAATTATGTTTATGTAAGTCTATTTATTTATTTATTTAGTTACGTAGAAAATATTGCATATTATGCCTTTAAGTCATAAACACAGGAGAGAAACTATGTAGATCAGATCAGACACCAGAAGATCTTTTTTCTTATTTGCCTCTCAGGGCTTCTGAAAAAAAGTAAAACGCCTCAAACAAAAGCCTCAGTCTGATTTCAGAGAACAACAGTCAGTCAGGATGTAGTGATTTAACAGGCCGCTCCAAAACGACGCGCCACCTCATCACTACCACATCTGTTTCTATGGTAACCAGCAGGTATTCAACAAAACAAAACAAAAGTCCCTGCAGAAAACCAGTCAGTCAGAGCTCTGAGGTCAGATCACGTGACACGAGATGATGTTTAATTCAGCCGACTGAAGGAAAAAAAAAACTTTAATGTGATTTCTGATCAGGTTTAAAGGGGTATTCCACACAAAAAAGGTCTTTTGTTTTAACTTTTGTTTTTTTTATTTTTGAGAAAGTAAAACTTGTGGTACTTGTTCTGACTTTGAACTTGTTACTTAAAAGTTTTTAATAACTGAACTGTAGATCAAGTCAAACTCGAGTTTTTAAAAAGTTTTACCAACTAACTAATCTTTCATTGAGATCTTTTTTCTTGTTTAGATAAACTCTAGTCTTTGAATTTTAGAAACCCAAAAGAAATGTATTTCAAAATTCAGTAAACTTTTTGAAGTAAATAATTGTTAATATTCAAAATTCAAAAAATTTATTTTTTCAGCATCCAAATAATGACAAATACACTGGAAAAAAGAAAAGTTGAAGAAAACTGAAAATTTCAAGGCAACTTATTTCAAAAGAAGTTTATTTTTGCAGTAGTTCAGAGCGCAACTCAAACTGGATAAAGTTTTGAAAAACTTGAACTTGAACTTTGAACTAACTAATTTTTCTTCTTCAGGTATTTTTTTTTATGTTTTTGTTGTTGAAACTCCAGAAATTATATTTAAAGATTTATTGAGCAAACTCATTAAATAGGAAGTGAATAAATGTTAATATTTTAAAATTTTCAATTAAAACTAATTAATTTTTAAGACAACAAAAAAAATATATATTTACAATTTTTGAGATTCTTCTTTTATTTTATAAAACTTAAAGATTCAAGTTTATCTAAAGACGAAAAGTAAATTATCTCAACTAATGATTATAGGTTGGCAAAACTTTATTTCAAAACATAAAAGTTTGAGTTTGACATAAAACTCAAACATTTAAGTTGCCTTGAAATTTTGAGTTTCCTCAAACTTTTTTTTTTATTGATAATGTTACAATTAATGAAACTGCCTTAAACTATGAGACAGTTTATTCTAATTACTTTATGTCAGTGGCTGACATTCATTAGACCTTGTGTAACCATAGCAACAGTACTGATGCTTCACACATTAATGATTAAACCAAATATAATGAAAGTAAAAATATTTCTGTTTTATATAATATACTATATTATCTCTATTCTATTTCTGCATGGTGATATTTATTTAAAAATGTCAGCTTCATGTTTTGTCATTTTTTGCCTCCACTGAGGTCGTTATTTTAATTTGAAACTTACTGATTCAATAAAAAACGAAACAAAAAAAAAACCACGATCATTTAAAAACATAAATCTGAACAAAAACATGAAATCTGTTAGTTATTAATGTTTGTGTTTCCTTTGGTCTCTGTCTCTCTTTTTTGTCCCTCTCTGTGTAGCCGTACCCGACTGACATCACTGGCCAGCTCAACCTATCAGATCCCTCCGTCAGCACCGTGGTGTGAGACACGGAGAGAGAGAGAGAGAGCTTCACTGCTGCTGCTGAGCCACACACACACACACACACACACACACACACACACACACACGTTAAACACATGCGGACAGACTGAGCGTCCTGTGAGACAGGAAGTAGAATCTGATGGCATCAGGACTTTTGGACGGCATCACACTGTGCCAACACACACACACACATGCACACACATACACACACCATCTGTCATCCGAAACTACACACACACACACACACACACTCGCCTTGCTCTGCTTGTAGCCGTCTCCAACCAGAGGGTCTTTTATTTTGAAAGAACTGGTTTTATTTTGATGTCGTTGATGTTGTACAGTTGATTCTGTTTCCTGTCCGTCACACTGATTGATCGCACTGACTCATCAATACTCCTAATCAGTTTTTTTAGCTGGTTCATGTCGCCGGGAACTCGAACTCCAAAAATCAACACATTCAGAAACACACACAGACACACACACAACCTGTCAATTGATCTGTCGATCGATCGGGGACCCGTCGATCGCTCGATCAGGGACCTGTCAAATTGAACGGGGAACCTGTCGATCGATCCATCGGGGACCTGATCCCTGATCGATCAGCGTGCGGTAGGTGGGCGGAGCCTCTGGGACAGGAAGTTTCTTTCAGACAGACATCTCCTGGATCAGTGAACCAGACTGATCTTCAGCTGCTCAGACTCATGGGTAATGTAGTCTGTACTGGTTCAGCGATTCAGGAAACTCCCCTTCATTTTGAAAAAAAACTTTGACTTTGGAGACGTGGTGGTTGATCTGCTTTCACTCTGTTACACTTTATAAAATCAGAAGCCGACAGTTTAAACATAAAGTTTCAGAAATCTTATAATACACAAGATAATTAATGTCTCACTACCATATAGTTCAGGATGTTTAATATTCTAATGAGTTTTTAATCGTTAGATTCAACTTAAAATGTTAATGAATTCACATTTTAGAATTTTATTTGAAGTCAACACCTTTCCTTCACCTGTGACGACATTAAATGTGCAGATGAGGCGTTAACTTATACTAAAATCAAGACTTGATTATTATTATTAGTTTTCTTTCCACCCGTCTGAAAGCAAACATGTTATGAAATAAACTTTGTCTTTTGTTCAACTCTTTTTTTAAAAAATGAAGTTCTGTCAGTTTTTGGAAGTGAAGAAAAGGAGAACTGCAGCATCTTGTTCTTAAATGTTTTTTTTTTTATTGAAATGACACATTTATTTTGACAGGAACAGGAAATGATGTTATGATGTTAAATGATGTTATTGATTATTAATATGTTTAAAAAGTGATTATTGAGAGTATCTTTCCAGAGTAGGAAACATTCATAAGTGCAGTTTTTCCAACACAAACTACTGTGAAGATTTTATATATTGGAAAATAATTTTTTAAATCTTTATTATTATAATTATTATATTTTAATGATGATTTAAACGCTGTTTCAGGAACATCACAGTTAATCTGATTATCATTTATTATAGAAAATTTAACTATTTATTATTTTGAAGTGTAACAGGAGCTGCAGAATCTCCTTTAACCATTTTAGAAATACTTCCTGATCCAGAGGCTCCGCCCACCCACCCCCCCTCCCCTGACAGTCCCAGGGCATGATGGGACCTGTAGTCACTGCTCCACCTCCACTGTGTCTCTGCTGATGATGTCAGTCTCTGTCTACCTCCTCGCCGCCGTGACTCCGACCTGCCAATAACAGACACTGATGTCCTGTGAAAACCTCCCCGCTCCTCTCAGGTCTGCTCACAACAGACCCGCTGGAGTCTGGAGGTTTTCACGCCGCAGAAACGATGTAGCTGCCGTCTCTGAAGTTTAACCTGTTCTGTAGAAACACACACACACACACACACACACACACACACGTGCATGAAAACTACGACGGAGCTGAGCAGAGAGCCTCACTGAGAACAACGACTTTAAAGAACCAAACTTTATTTTATCTTTATTATTCATCATTTCTATGAAAATCAGCCTGCGGAGACGGAAATTTCTCTGTTTGTGTTCATTGATCTGTACGTTTTAGTAAAAGGCTCATCGTCACGATGCATCAAAAAGAGAAATTTTTTTTTATTAATATTATATTGTGATGTCGTTTTCTGAACCTATCAGACTGTTCTAGCTGTTCTATCTTTTGTCCACATTACTGATGATTATTGATCAAGGATCTGTTCATTCTTTGTGAAAGCACCAGTATCTATCACTACAATATTGATACCGAGGTATTTGATAAAAGATATTGTGTATGTTTAGGGTCCATCTCGCCCGGCTGTAATTTGCACTATTCAGAAAATGACTTTATGTTATTTAGATAAAATCTGTATATTGTAGCTTATATATATATAGTAGGCTAAAAATAGTGAGATATTATTTATAATTGATAGATTTTATTGCAGAAAAACACCAGTGTGGCTAATGGTCAGGTAGCAGCTAAAGCTAATAATGTAGTCGTTTGTTTCCAGTC
The DNA here is from genome assembly GCF_056507025.1 of Lutjanus erythropterus. Classification (NCBI taxonomy): domain Eukaryota; kingdom Metazoa; phylum Chordata; class Actinopteri; order Lutjaniformes; family Lutjanidae; genus Lutjanus; species Lutjanus erythropterus. The sequence goes on from NC_139326.1 coordinate 1,173,344, forward strand.
TCTGAGTCACAGTGATAGAAGCTAAAGCTAAAGCTAACATGCTATTTGAATCTGTGAGTGACAGTTTGATAAAACTAACAAGGCTAATGCTAACGGTGATGCCAACAAGGCAAACTTTACTTTTCCTTCAACCTGTACCTAAACCAATGCTAATGCTAGCACCGCAGCTAATGCTAATATATGAGCCTGAAGCTAACGGTAGTTTCTAATTTGTTTTTCATGAATCAATCAGTTTGTAAAACACCAGAAAATCAAACATCCACAGTTTGTGATGTTTTCAAACGTCTGTTTGTCCGAGCAGGAAAATCCTTTAATTAACGTCAGGAATGATATTGATTGATGCAAAGATAAACTAGTTTCCCATCAGCTGACTAATCATTTATTGATCAGTTGTTTCTGCTCTAATCAGGCTGATATAAGGATCAATAAACACGTCTCATAATATTTTGTATCATTTTTTTTTAAAGATCAAGCCAGTAAATTTGTAAAATGATTTTTGAAAAGGTTCAAAAGTTTAAATTTTTATTAATCAATTTACTGTTTTTCCTTCTCAATATGAATATAAATGACTCAGTGAAGTCATTAATATGACATTAAATGCACCAAAGTTAATATTAAAAGTAAATGTTTGTATCTGTTACCCTATTTATTTGTTTTCTCATTTAATTTTACATTTTATTTATTTATTCTGTTTAAGATTTATTTATTTATTTATGTATTATTTTCACTTTGAATTTACCTCCTATTTAGTTTGTTAAACGTTTTTATTTCTGTATTTTATTTATTTTGTGTTTATTAATTAATTAAAGCCTACATTTAATTGTCCGTGTTATTTTCTGGTATATTTTCTGGTGTATTAATGTTTTTATTGAGTCATTTGTTCATTTATTTTTGATTTTGGCTGTTTTGGCTGATCATCTATGAGTCTCAGCTGTGTAGTAAAAACAACCGTAACCCTGTAAGATTCATACAGTTGAACACTTTCGACTCTGTACTCTCTGCTTACTTCCTGTGGATTTCACAATAAGAGCAGCAGTAGAAACTGTCAGAGTTTTTTCTTCTGTAAATCAATGAAAAATGATAAAAACGTACAGAGATAAAACACCGAGGTAACAGTGATGCAAACTGCTGAGGACTTTTATTTTGAAGTGACCGTTTTCTGCTTCAGTTTATCGTGAACGTTTCCGTGAGGCTGAGCTAACAGCTGAGTTTTTCTGCCTCCTTCAGTTTCTTCATCGTCGTGGTCTTCATCACATCTGATCCTGACCTGCAGTCACCTGACGCCGCCTGCGCAGGTCGTCCTGCAGTGACTGTGTGACCTGGTGTCACCTGCGCAGGTGTCCTCAGGTGAAGGTCTCACCGAGTCCATGAATGATCAGTGAAGAACAAATATTGATTTTAGAGTGAGAGCGGCTCAGCTGAGTGAAGTGAACTCCTCGTTGTTCTCAGTGATGTTCGTTCAGCTCGTGTCTCTGAAGTGTGATGACGTGTCAGAGGGGAGCTGCACCTGCAGGATCACCTTTAAACCTCCATCACATCACAGCAATGCTTTTATTTTATTTTATTCAAAGAGTTTGGAACAGAACGAGCTGCACAGCTGATGATCTCCACCAAGGAACATGAATGATGAAGCTGCAGACTGTTAAATATTTTATTTATTTGAATTGTTTGTTTAAATTCAGGCGCTTAAAACACAAAAAGAGAAAATTCCTCCGCAGATTTTTAAGGTTCAAAGTTGAGCTTTAATGTAACTGATAGATTCTGAGTCTGAACTCGACACAGTTACAAGCTGAAACGTTGAATTTGGGTTTTCCTGTCACGCGGTTGTTGTTACCATGGTTACAGCTTGTGTGACGCCCTTCCCTCAGAAGCCATCATTTTAAGGCTGTAGTGTGTTTCCCAAACTTTTTCCCCAGGACCCACTTTTTTAAAAATGATAAACCTTCATGCCTCAGTTCATTAAAATAGATCTCATCAATAAAGTCTAGAAAGAGTTGATTTATACAGAAAAGAAAGTTCCGATTCCACACCTCCTTATTTTATCTTGATTGTTATTGAAAACATGTACACATGTTAAAACTTTCATTCAGGATGCCTCATTACTTTAATTTCCTCTTATCGCAGAAACAACACAGGATATTTTAACCTGCTTCACAAAGAAGATCAAATAAGAAGAATTAACAGAATTTCATTTTTGAAACAGTCTTCACGTTTTAAATGCTTTATTAAAACTGTACTGCAGGTATAAATCTTAAATTTGCAGAATTTCTTCCACATAAAATCTCTGGTGACCCACCTGTACGTATCAAACCTGACCTGAACATCTGAACACACACACACACACACACACACACACACACACACACACACACACAGAGAACATGTATAAACAAACATTCAAATATTTCAATTACAATAAAAGTATATAAAAGTTGAATTTCAGCAGAAAATGAAGAAAACTAAAGTATATTTACAGGTAAAATCTACAGGTGCATATTTTACATGCATATAAATTATGAAAATACATTTAGGTTTATGTTCAGTGACAGTGTCGCGTTAAAGACAAGTCAAGTTAAAATGCAGAAACAGACCAAGATAACAAGAGTTCAGAGTCAGTTTCACAGTGTGATGTAAACGGTGAGCTGGAGCGCAGACGATGTGGATTTAAAAAATAAACGGTTTGACCCTTTAAAACTCTGACTGGTCCTCCGTACAGCTGCTGGATGTCGGCGGCCATGTTGCTTTAAATCAGGGCCGTCAGATTTACACGACATGTTTACTGAAGCCAAAAGGATTAATGATAACAGTATTATCGGAAAAATAATAATGCTGTCAGCCAAATGAATCTTCAACAGGGTTATTTACATGATATTATTATGTGATTTATTAACATGATTTCAATATTTCATTTTTAAAATATCAGTTTATCATCATCTGTAAACTGCGACGCCCCACTTTAAAAGACGTTCTGTCCTCCACAGCATGTGCACTGCTAACAATCCCACAATGCAGTGCGAGATGGAACAAGATGAAAAACAACATAAGAAAATGTAAAAAGATGAAAAAATGATGTAAAAGATGTAATAATAAGAAAAAGACATTACAAGACTAGAAAAACTTACAAGATGAAAAAGACTTGACAAGACTAAAAAACGAGATGAAAAGAAAAGATGTAACGAGTTGAAAAGAAAGACATCATCAGACTAAAAATGACGTGACAAGACATGACAAAACTAAAAACAACAAAACAAGACGAAGAAATGACACGATGACAACCGATGAAGTAAGACAAAAAAATGATGTAACAAGATGAAAAAGATTAGTTAAAACCAAAATGACAAACAAGACAGAAGAACCTGACATGAGATGAAAACTGATGTAAGAATGTAACAAGTTGAAAAAAATACATTATAACCTAAAAAGACGTAAGAAGACAGAAAAGACGGCATGAGATGAAAAAGATAAGACTGAGTGACTCTGCAGCCGCAGTGACGACACTTCACATATATCACATGCTAATGCTAACAAGCTAACGTGGTAGAGAGTCACTGGCGGACCCTCAGAGGGTCTACAACATTACACACTGAAGTTAGAGGGCCCTGAACGCACCATCCAGTGGCCCTTATTTAAAATCGAATCCTAGATCTTTTATCATTATTATTATTATTATTATTATTATTTCAGTCTGTGAGTTTTTCAGAAAAACTTTATTGTCCATCATCTTTGACTCAGAATGAAAATATACATGAAATGTTTGATTCCTTCATGTCATCGTCTGTCGTTACATTTAAAAATCAATTCAATCAAAACTATCAACATCGTAAATGTTAATTAATGAGTTTGTTTAAAGTTGATCCGTGTTCGTGCAGCTCGCCCTCGTGGTTATATTCTGATGTCATATTGTGACATCATCTTGTGATGTCATGAAGTTTATTTATTTATTTAAATTTTTGTAATGATTTCTTTTGGGGTTTTTTGGATGTAAAGCACTGATTCTTGCTGTCGTTCAGGTGACGATGATGAAGATGATGATGTATTAACTCTGTAACCACGTGTTTAAGAGCTTCAGTGACGTTAGACGACGTGACGTTTGTGTACAGACGTGATCTTTTCTGTCTCGTAAACACTGAAACTGTAGAAGAAGAAGAAGAAGAAGATGTCTCCCTCCTCCGTCCTCCCTCTGTCAGCACTTTGTCCACAAATGTGAACAGTCGACCTTTGAACCCTTCAGCAGTCGACACGAACTCTTTGGTTCTCCCTCGGTTTCTGTTCGGTTGTCTGAACGTTAGTTATTTGACTGTATCTCACAGGTGTCACCATGACGACCAGAAACAACCGATAGCACTTAATTTTCCTGGTCCCACCGTGTCTGGAGTGAGACGTCACTGTAAAGTTCCCGGGAATAAAAATGTGACTTGGTTCTAATTATTATTATGGAAATAGAAACAGTAAATAAATGTTTAGTGAACCTGAACTGTAACATTTGTGTACAGCAGAATGAAAGTCGACATATATTCAGAATGAAGTTTCCAGTAATAAATGAACATTTACTTCAGTTTAAATGGATCTCTGTCTGGTTTTTGAAGAATTTTTCCTTCATGGATTCAAAACTTTCACCTGTTTCTTAAAGAAGCTACAGACATTTTTGGGTCTTTAGAGATTTTTGTTGAAAAAAACAAGAAAAAGTGTGTTTTGCTTAGTATACAAGCAAATGATTTTCTTTTTTATTGCCTTGTTAACGAATTATAAAACACACTACATTCAAACTGGACAGAAACTGAATAAGCTAAACAAAACAAAAAAAAAAACAATGTAAAAGATATAATAAGATGAAAAATTGCATCATATCTGTAACAAAACCAAAGAAACTGAACAAGATGGAAAAAATGTAACAGGATAAAAAAAAAAAGTTTGAGTTCACCTCAGAGTCTCTGTTACGTATCGCACATCATTTTTGTCTTGTTATGTCTTTTATGTTTGTTGTTGATGAAAAACAGCATAAAAGACATTAATGTACTTTTACACTTACACTGCAGTAAACCTGTTGAATCACTACTTTTACACAACTACCTGTACTTGTACTGCAGTAAAGACTGAGAGGACGTCTGTCTCCTCTGTCGGACAGATTTCTGTAGACTGAAGATGTGTCATCTAGTCCCATTAAACTGTAGAGAAGACAGACGTCAGACTCAAAACTCTGCAGCTCGCAACAAAACTATCCAGATGTTCAAAGAGTACGACAGGACGAATACTGAAAACTGTCCCTTTAAGAATATAAAAGAGTCTCTGTTATAACCTGATGATTTTTTTATTAATTATCCTGAAACACACAAACTGTTTTTCTCAGTAACAAACAGAAATGATTTGATGACTTGTGAAGAATTTCTGGGAATTCTTTTACAGATGAACCTTGATGAACCAGTTCTGCTGTTTAATTTGGCTTCTCTGCCTTTATTTGATATTTCACAACTCTCTCTCTCTCTCTCTCTCTCTCTCTCTCTCTCTCTCTCTCTCCCTCTCTCTCTCGCTCTCTCTCTCTCTGTGAAACGTGACAGACTGTGTGTTTCTGCCTTCCTCAGTGTGTGTGTGTGTGTGTGTGTGTGTTGGTGGTTTGTTGACTCTCAGTCTGAAGGTCACTGTAGCTCCGCCCCCCACAACGCCTCACTGAGGACCTGATGGAAGACAGGACGCCTCCCACCATTCATTCTCCTGCAGCGGTAAGTGACCAGCGTCTGTATCAGGTTATTGATGATCCATAATAAATACATCAACACTGAAGAGCTGATGATTGATTGGTTGATTACTGAGCTGGAAACATTTCAGCAGTCTGGTCTGGTTTGAACTTGTATTTTTATTTTATTTCATTTTAATTTAGTTACTGTCTTTATCTCTTTTATCTCACATTTTTTATATTCTTATTAGTCAACTGTTGATTTGATTTGATTTGATCATATTTTTTTACTTTCTTTTAAATAGTTTTAATTCTCATCTTACTGTTTTACTGGTCAGTTTCTGCTCTTAACTTATTTTATTTTCTATTCCATTTGGTTTTAACTCCAGTATATTTTTATGAATCTGTTCTTGTGGCTGCGACTTTCATGTAAATAAAATAAATAAAGTTTTGTTTGCTTGCTGTTGATTATCTTGTTTCCCTTATAATGGATTCGACCTCTTCCGATCAGCTGATTTGATTGGCTGAGGCTGCTGCAGTCAGAGGGTCAAGAAGAGGTGGAGCCACACCACAGAAGAAGAAGAAGAAGAAGAAGAAGAAGAAGGAGGAACCAACAAAGAAGAGCACAGACAGGTGAGTCTGAACAAGTCCTGAATATGTGAAAAAAAAAAAAGTTAAATCTTCAGAAACACATTTCGGTGACGTCTGATTGGCTGTGACGTCTCCATAAAGCAGCACTGGACTGTCCACACAGCCCACTGTCACTCCAAAGACAGCAATGAATTATGGTCCACAGGTGGTCCAGATCTGGTAGCCTCAGTGACCCATAACGTAGCCTCATGTCAGCCAGCTGAGTCCAGTCTGAGTCCAGTCTGAGTCCAGTCTGAGCTCACAGAGAACCACTAAAGGACCTGAGACAGGTGAGGCGTTCAGGGCCCTCTGATCAGGACTGAAGCAGCTCTGTGCTGCAGCAGCAGAGCTAACTGCTAACATCAGCATGCTAACATGCTAACAGGCCAATTTCAGCATGTATAATGTTTCTGCTAGCGTGCTAACATTAGGCTAATGGTCAGTAAACACAGAGTGCAGCAGAGGATGATGGGAAATGTCTGTAGTTCTGCAGGTGTTTGGTCATAAAGCGTTGGACAGACAGACGGACAGACAGATGGACCAGATATAGTTTCAGGAGTTTTACGGCCTGTTTCCTCCTCTGCTCTCCTGTTGGTGGTCGTCACAGTTACCATGAAGCCCTTCAGTCGGTTGCTGTGGCAACCACATGGTATTTTTAGAGCTGATAATGAAGCGGAGCAGAGAGGAGGAGACACAAACAGTGTGTGGGTCCGTGTCTGAATACAACCACCTCCTCCTCTCCCTCCTCCTCCTCTCCCTCCTCCTCCTCCCTCCTCCTCTCCCTCCTCCCTCCTCCTCCCTCCTCCTCCTCCTCCTCCTCTCCCTCCTCCTCCTCCTCCTCTCCCTCCTCCTCCTCCTCTCCCTCCTCTCCCTCCTCCTCCTCCTCCTCCTCCTCTCCCTCCTCTCCCTCCTCCTCCACCTCTCCCTCCTCCTCCTCCTCTCCCTCCTCCTCCTCCTCCTCCTCCTCCTCCTCCTCTCCCTCCTCCTCCTCCTCCTCCTCCTCCAGTTCACTCACCTCCTGTAATGTTCCACAGTGGTGCACTCATGCTGTCTGGGGTTTGGGGCCAAAAACATATAAAAATGGGCCCCAGCAGGCAGAAAGTCGTGATAGCAGCTCCAACCACTTGTTTACATGAAAACACTTTCATTATGTGACTTCTGAAGCACATTTTACTCTGCTATAGTTTTTTTTTTTTGCTCTCTGGATATTCTCAGATATTCTTAACCCTGATTTCACAAATGTTGTTGCAGTTTACTGAGATTTTTCCTCCTCAACCCGAACTAACAAACGGCTCTTTCTCAGAAACTGAAAGAAACTGACAATTAAAAGTGATTTAATTTGAAAAAAAACCACACAATTTCCTATTTAATTTGTGGCATCTGTAGCTTTTCAAGTTTCATCACGTGAACAGCTGTGACGGGCTGAACATCTGGATAAAAGAAGTCAAAGTAACGTCAGGTCAGTTTTATAACAGATTTGATCCACAACATTTCTCTCTGTTTGCTTCCTGTGTCACATTCAGAGTCACACCAGAGCTGCAACAATTATTCAGTTATTAATTGAGGTTTAAATTAATTGACAACTATTATTTTAAGAAAAACAAATCAAAAATTCTCTGATTTCAGCTTCTTAAATGTGAATATTTTCTGATTTCTTTACTCCTCTCTGACAGTAAACTGAATATCTTGTGGAAAAAATGAGACATTTGAGGACGTCATCTTCGCCATTTTCTGACATTTTATGAACCAAACAACTGATTGATTAGTGGAAAAATTATTGCCAGGTTGATCACTAGTTGAAAAACAGCTCCACCTGTTTTCACGTTGTTGTTTGGATCAATTTTTCATTTGACAAGACTGTGACAGAATTAATTCATCGATGAGTGCAGACATTTCAGGACATTTGATGGACCAAACAACTAATTGATCAGTGGAAAAAATGATTGACAAGTTAATCAGTAATGAAAAGAAGCATTACAGGAAAGACTTGAAAAACATTTTTCATCTCGTGACTGAGAAGAAGAAGAAGAAGAAGAAGAAGAAGAAGAAGAAGAAGAAGAAGCTCCGACTGTGAGCAGCTGCTGATTCATCCTCGACCTGCAGCTGTTTGTCTTCACCTCCTGAAATAAACCTGTTTTTTCTCTCGGCTCTCAGAAACACACACACACACACACACACACACACACACACACACACACACACACACACTCATTTATCTATTAATATGACTGACGAGCTCTTCACTGTGTCACTGACTGTTTTTTTTAAATGTGTTCGGAGTGAAAACACTTTGGAGGAGCTGAACTGAACTGAACTGATGTCTGCAGATCAAATCATTGTCCTGATTCTGTTTTTCTCCTTCAGAAGCCTGCTGAGGTTCACCTGAACTACACCTGAACGCCTCCAGGACCTCCAGGACCTCCAGGACCTCCAGGACCTCTTCTCTGCACCCCACAGTCTGTCCAGGACTCCAGGATCATGTCTTCATCTGATCACAGACCATCAGGACTCAAACGTCTCTGTTTGTGGCTCCATCGCTGCTCCCCCTTCTCCCCCCCTCCTCCTCCTCCTCTTCCTCTCCCTGTCAGTGGAGGTGGCGTCCCCTCCCGTCCTCCCTCGGCGTCTCGTCGTCTCCCCCTGCTGGTCTCGCTGCTGCTCTGCAGTCTGCTGCTGATGCTGCTGCTGCTCCTGTGGAACTACCACTGTCTGTTCGTGTCCCACATCTGCTCCCCGCTGGGGGACGAGGAGGAGGAGGAGGTGCAGCCGGTGTCCCTGCCCCTCAAACCGGTCTGAGCCGCTTCACTCGACATGTTTCTGAGAAGATTCTGCTTTATAATCTACAAACTGAAATCTATAAAGACATTTTACATCAGCTGCACTGAAAACGACACAGAGGGTCACTCTTTGATTTTCATCACGACGTTCAGTATTTTTGTGTGAAAACTGGAGGAAATTCTGTCAAATGTCCATTTAAACATGTTTTTTTTATTCTTCTCAAGACTCCTACACTTGTTTTAGTATTTCATAATATGAGAAAAAGTCATAATTATGAGATTAAAAGTCATATTTTTGTAATATATTATTTTACTCATGATTGTAACTTTTTATCTCATAATTTCAATGTTTTTTTTTTTAATCTTGTAGCCTGTTTCTGACTTTTTTGATCTCATAATTATGATTTTCATGTGTATGTGGGAATATGTTTTTCTTTCACTGGCAGAAAAAAAGGCTTCCATAACTGTGTGACACAGAAATCATCATTATTCTGATGACATCACTGTAACATCATTGGAGAGTGTAAAAAATGTGTGTAATGTTCCTTTAGAAGTATTATAATATTTTCATAATAAAAGCTCTCTGATGGCTTTGTACTTTCTATTGCTTTGAACTTTTGAGATTTTCAAAGTAAAAGTGGAATTCTGGTTAAAATTGAGGTTTTATTAATGAGTGAAATTTAGAGGTACAAATATTTTTTATTGCACTTTACATACAAATACACACATTTCAGTGTGTTAAATGATGACAACAATGAAATCTAAAGCAAAAATAAAATAAAATAAATTATAAATAAAATCCCTGCAGGCTTCACTCTCAGTAGAACTTTTGACTTTGTCTTTTTCCTGCAGCCAGAGTTTAACAGCAGTCAGACTGTGAGCCTGCAGTCAACTGCTGAGGGTTAAAATCCCACAGGCCTCTACTGTAAATATAAAGATGGACAACATTGATGTCTGGACGCCCCTCTGGTGGCTGGCTGCAGTATATGTCATAAGTCCCGCCCCCTCCATGTTAGCAGATGGGATATGGGCCAAATTAAATAAAAATAAATTAAATAAATAAATAAATAAATGTTTCTCAAAGATGTCTTCTGTTTTTAACCCACTCAGTTCTTAACTTTTGAAAAAGTTTTTAGTTGAGATCATTTACTTTGCTTCTTTAGATAAACTTAAATCTTAAAACAAAGTTTTTAGGCACCTATTTGGTTCAACTGACCAATTTTATTTATTTATTTATTTATTTGAGTTTCTAAAACTCAAAAATTCAGAGAATCAAGTTTATTGAAAGAAGAAAATTATTATTAAATGATCAAAGATTAGAGGTCATCAAAACTTTTGAAATTATATTTTGTTAAGTTAAATGTTTAAGTTTAATTTGGGCTCAAGGCTCAAAAATCTAATTCTCATTTTCTAATTTTTTTTAAACAGTGTAGCATTTTTAGACCTTTTAATGGGGATATGTTACATATTATAGTTTTAATTAGTCTAAATATAAATTTGTTGTGTGTTAGCACAGTGTACTTCAGCCTCATGTGGCCAAAATGAATATTACAACAACAAACACTAAAAATTATCCTTACAAAAACTTTTTTTTTTTCACTGTTCCACATGTTCTGCTGATGTGTCTCTATTTCCCCAGTGAATAATCACTAGTTACAGATTTTATTTATTATTAAATTCACATAAAAGCAGTGAACATATGTGAGAATAAATGTTGGATTATTATCGGTTTCTTCATACTTATTGATAAAGTAAAGTCTGATTGAATAGACAGACTCAGTTCAGCACATCAGAGATCCTTAATGTAGGAAGAAAGTCAGAATAATAAATGTTGTGCAGCACAGTGCAGTTCGAGTTAAGTGCATGTTTACAGACTGTAATATACGTTCACACGCAGGTAAACACCAGTTTCACCTGAGAACTGGTTCAGACTCGTTTTAAAGGCCAAAACGAACAGAAAAGCTCGACAACAGTGACTGTTAAAGTGTGTGTCTGCCATGTTGTTCATCCGTCAGGGAAAAGTACCAACTAAATAACTCAGACAGCAGCCTGAAGTCTGCCATCAGCAGCCACAAACCCTCCATTACAGCCCTATTTCTGTCCGACAGACGACCGCCACTCTGCCACCGAACGCCAGTTTATTTTCAGGGCTTCACTTTCAAGTGGCGACGCTATAAAAGTGACAAACCAGGAGATTTACAGAAAAACAAACTGAAATCAGAGATCGTTTAGAGGAGAAAGTGAGGGAGAGTTTCAAAGAGTCGATGAGCTCCAGAGATGAAACACATTTTCACACAGGTTCAACCAGGGACAACAACAGGGGCCCTGAAGGGGGTTCGTCCTCTGGACAAAGTGACCGTTTTATAAACTTCATATCTGTTTTCTTCCTGTCAGCTCGACCTGTTCGCCTCCAACCAAGTGATTTTTCATCCTGAAGTCAGTTACTTCAGTTTTCAGGTTTGTTGTTAAGAATCTTTACTGTTTGTTCGATGAAGTGTTTTTGAAAATCATCCGTTTCCTGAATAACTGATTCATCTTCAGTCAAAGTGTCCATCAGACAGCAGCTCTGCTCCAAATAATCCACTGAAAATATTCTGCTTGTTCTGTTTCACCACGCTGATGTTCTCACGTCCTTCCTCCTCCTCCTCCTCCTCCTCCTCACTCCTCCTCCTCCTCCTCACTCCTCCTCACTCCTCCTCACTCTTCCTCCTCCTCACTCCTCCTCACTCCTCCTCCTCCTCCTCACTCCTCCTCCTCCTCACTCCTCCTCACTCCTCCTCCTCCTCCTCACTCCTCCTCCTCCTCACTCCTCCTTCTCCTCACTCCTCCTCCTCCTCACTCCTCCTCCTCCTCCTCCTCCTCCTCACTCCTCCTCACTCTTCCTCCTCCTCACTCCTCCTCACTCCTCCTCCTCCTCCTCACTCCTCCTCCTCCTCACTCCTCCTTCTCCTCACTCCTCCTCCTCCTCACTCCTCCTCCTCCTCCTCCTCACTCCTCCTCACTCCTCCTCCTCCTCTTCCTGCTCACTCCTCCTCCTTACTCCTCACTCCTCCTCCTCCTCCTCCTCCTCACTCCTCCTCACTCCTCCTCCTCCTCCTCCTCTTCCTCACTCCTCCTCTTCCTCACTCCTCCTCCTCCTCCTCCTCCTCCTCCTCACTCCTCCTTCTCCTCACTCCTCCTCCTCCTCACTCCTCCTCCTCCTCCTCCTCACTCCTCCTCACTCTTCCTCCTCCTCACTCCTCCTCCTCCTCCTCACTCCTCCTTCTCCTCACTCCTCCTCCTCCTCACTCCTCCTCCTCCTCCTCCTCCTCCTCACTCCTCCTCACTCCTCCTCCTCCTCTTCCTGCTCACTCCTCCTCCTTACTCCTCACTCCTCCTCCTCCTCCTCCTCACTCCTCCTCACTCCTCCTCCTCCTCCTCCTCTTCCTCACTCCTCCTCTTCCTCACTCCTCCTCCTCCTCCTCCTCCTCCTCCTCACTCCTCCTCCTCCTCCTCCTCTTCCTCACTCCTCCTCTTCCTCACTCCTCCTCCTCACTCCTCCTCCTCCTCACTCCTCCTCACTCCTCCTCCTCCTCCTCCTCTTCCTCACTCCTCCTCTTCCTCACTCCTCCTCCTCCTCCTCCTCCTCCTCCTCACTCCTCCTCCTCCTCCTCCTCTTCCTCACTCCTCCTCTTCCTCACTCCTCCTCCTCACTCCTCCTCACTCCTCCTCCTCCTCTTCCTGCTCACTCCTCCTCCTTACTCCTCACTCCTCCTCCTCCTCCTCCTCCTCCTCACTCCTCCTCACTCCTCCTCCTCCTCCTCCTCTTCCTCACTCCTCCTCTTCCTCACTCCTCCTCCTCCTCCTCCTCCTCCTCCTCACTCCTCCTTCTCCTCACTCCTCCTCCTCCTCACTCCTCCTCCTCCTCACTCCTCCTCACTCTTCCTCCTCCTCACTCCTCCTCCTCCTCCTCACTCCTCCTTCTCCTCACTCCTCCTCCTCCTCACTCCTCCTCCTCCTCCTCCTCCTCCTCACTCCTCCTCACTCCTCCTCCTCCTCTTCCTGCTCACTCCTCCTCCTTACTCCTCACTCCTCCTCCTCCTCCTCCTCCTCCTCACTCCTCCTCACTCCTCCTCCTCCTCCTCCTCTTCCTCACTCCTCCTCTTCCTCACTCCTCCTCCTCCTCCTCCTCCTCCTCCTCACTCCTCCTCCTCCTCCTCCTCTTCCTCACTCCTCCTCTTCCTCACTCCTCCTCCTCACTCCTCCTCCTCCTCACTCCTCCTCACTCCTCCTCCTCCTCCTCACTCCTCCTCCATGTTTTCACATCAAACTCTACCTGAATGAAGAATTTATTTGGTCTTACGAAGAACAAACCCTTTCTAGAACTACAGCCCTTCAGG